>NC_061511.1:67498726-67817527 GCF_022539505.1 Lolium rigidum
GGACATAAAGGTACCTCCAGCAGCTGAATCCAATAAATTCCGCGAAGAAAAATTTAGTCCCGCATAGAAGGTTTGGATGATCATCCAAGTAGTCAGTCCATGGGTTGGGCAATTTTTAACCAGAGATTTCATTCTTTCCCAAGCTTGAGCAACATGTTCAGTTTCTAATTGTTTGAAATTCATTATGCTACTCCTCAAAGATATAATTTTAGCAGGGGGATAATATCTACCAATAAAAGCATCCTTGCATTTAGTCCATGAATCAATACTATTCTTAGGCGAGAGATAGCAACCAATCTTTAGCTCTTCCTCTTAATGAGAAAGGGAACAATTTTAGTTTAATAATATCACCATCTACATCTTTATATTTTTGCATTTCACATAGTTCAACAAAATTATTAAGATGGGCAGCAAGATCATCGAACTAATTCCGTAAAATTGATTGTTCATGACAAGATTCAGTAAAGCAGGTTTAATTTCAAAGAATTCTGCTGTAGTAGCAGGTGGAGCAATAGGTGTGCATAAGAAATCATTATTATTTGTGGTTGTGAAGTCACACAACTTAGTATTTTTAGGATTGGCCATTTTAGCAACAGTAAATAAAACAAACTAGATAAAGTAAATGCAAGTAAACTAATTTTTTTGTGTTTTCGATATAGCAAACAAGATAGCAAATAAAGTAAAACTAGCAACTAATTTTTTTGTATTTTGATTTAGTGCAGCAAACAAAGTAGTAAATAAAACTAAGCAAGACAAAAACAAAGTAAAGAGATTGAGAAGTGGAGACTCCCCTTGCAGCGTGTCTTGATCTCCCGGCAACGGCGCCGTAAAAAGAGCTTGATGGCGTGTATTTCACACGTTCGTTGGGCAACCCCAAGAGGAAGGTATGATGCGCACAGCAGCAAGTTTTCCCTCGTAAAGAAACCAAGGTTTATCGAACCAGGAGGAGCCAAGAAGCACGTTGAAGGTTGATGGCGGCGGGACGTAGTGCGGCGCAACACCGAGATTCCGGCGCCAACGTGGAACCCGCACAACACAACCAAAGTACTTTGCCCCAACGAAACAGTGGAGGTTGTCAATCTCACCGGCTTGCCGTAACAAAGGATTAACCGTATTGTGTGGAAGATGATTGTTTGCAGAGAAAATAGTAAAACAAGTATTGCAGCAGATTTGTATTTCAGTAGTTAAAGAATGGACCGGGGTCCACAGCTCACTAGAGGTGTCTCTCCCATAAGATAAAAGCATGTTGGGTGAACAAATTACAGTCGGGCAATTGACAAATAGAGAGGGCATAACAATGCACATACATGACATGATAAGTATAGTGAGATTTAATTGGGCATTACGACAAAGTACATAGACCGCCATCCAACCGCATCTATGCCTAAAAAGTCCACCTTCAGGTTATCATCCGAACCCCTCCAAGCATTAAGTTGCAAAGCAACAGTACAATTGCATTAAGTATGGTGCGTAATGTAATCAACAACTACATCCTTAGACATAGCATCAATGTTTTATCCCTAGTGGCAACAAAGACAACACAACCTTAGAACTTTCCGTCATCGTCCCGTGTGTCAATGCAGCATGAACCCACTATCGAGCATAAGTACTCCCTCTTGGAGTTAAAAGTAAAAACTTGGCCGAGCCTCTACTAGAAACGGAGAGCATGCAAGATCATAAACAACACATAAGCATAACTTTGATAATCAACATAACAAGTATTCTCTATTCATCGGATCCCAACAAACGCAACATATAGAATTACATATAGATGATCTTGATCATGATAGGCAGCTCACAAGATCCGACAATGATAGCACAATGGGGAGAAGACAACCATCTAGCTACCGCTATGGACCCATAGTCCAGGGGTAGACTACTCACTCATCACTCCGGAGGCGACCATGGCGGTGTAGAGTCCTCCGGGAGATGATTCCCCTCTCCGGCAGGGTGCCGGAGGCGATCTCCAGGATCCCCCGAGATGGGATCGGCGGCGACGGCGTCTCCGTAATGTTTTCCGGATCGTGGCTCTCGGCACTGGGGGTTTCGTCACGGAGGCTTTAAGTAGGCGGAAGGGCAAGTCGAGAGGCGGCACGGGGGGCCCAAACCACAGGCCGGCGCGGCCAGGGGTGGGGCCGCGCCGCCCTAGGGTTTGGCCACCCCGTGGCCCCTCTTCGTCTCGTCTTCGGTCTTCTGGAAGCTTCGTGAGAAAATAGGCCTCCGGGCTTTTATTTCGTCCAATTCCGAGAATATTTCTTTACTAGGATTTCGAAACCAAAAACAGTAAAACAACAGAATTGGCACTTCGGCATCTTGTTAATAGGTTAGTTCCAGAAAATGCACGAATATGACATAAAGTGTGCATAAAACATGTAGATAACATCAATAATGTGGCATGGAACACAAGAAATTATCGATACGTTGGAGACGTATCAGAGCCCATCATTAAAATGAGAGTCAAAGATTTTTATTGTAATGCTTTATGTGATCTTGGTGCAAGTATCTCTGTTATGCCTAAAAAAGTCTATGATATGCTTGACTTGCCACCATTGAAAAACTGTTATCTGGATGTTAATCTCGCTGATAATGCTAAAAAGAAACCTTTGGGGAGAGTTGATAATGTTCATATTATGGTTAACAATAACCTTGTCCCCGTTGATTTTGTTGTCTTGGATATTGAATGCAATGCATCTTGCCCCATTATATTGGGAAGACCTTTTCTTCGAACCGTTGGTGCTACTATTGATATGAAGGAAGGTAATATTAAATATCAATTTCCTCTCAAGAAAGGTATGGAACACTTCCCTAGAAAGAGAATGAAGGTACCTTATGATTCTATTATTAGAACAAATTATGATGTTGATGCTTCATCTCTCGATGTTACTTGAGTTACACTTTCTGCGCCTAGCTGAAAGGCGTTAAAGAAAAGCGCTTATGGGAGACAACCCATGTTTTTACTACAGAACTTTGTTTTATATTTGTGTCTTGGAAGTTGTTTACTACTGTAGCAACCTCTCCTTATCTTAGTTTTGAGTTTTGTTGTGCCAAGTAAAGTCTTTGATAGAAAAGTAAGTACTAGATTTGGATTATCTGCGCAGTTCCAGATTTCTTTGCTGTCACGAATCTGGGTCTATCTCCCTGTAGGTAGCTCAGAAAATTACGCCAATTTACGAGCATGATCCTCAGATATGTACGCAACTTTCATTCAATTTGAGCATTTTCGTTTGAGCAAGTCTGGTGGCCTAATAAAATCCATCTTTACGGATCTGTTCGTTTTGACAGATTCTGTCTTTTATTTCGCATTGCCTCTTTTGCTATGTTGGATGAATTTCTTTGATCCACTAATGTCCAGTAGCTTTATGCAATGTCCAGAAGTGTTAAGAATGATTGTGTCACCTCTGAACATGTGAATTTTTATTATGCACTAACCCTCTAATGAATTGTTTCGAGTTTGGTGTGGAGGAAGTTTTCAAGGATCAAGAGAGGAGTATGATGCAATATGATCAAGGAGAGTGAAAGCTCTAAGCTTGGGGATGCCCCGGTGGTTCACCCCTGCATATATTAAGAAGACTCAAGCGTCTAAGCTTGGGGATGCCCAAGGCATCCCCTTCTTCATCGACAACATTATCGAGTTCCTCCCCGAAACTATATTTTTATTCGGCCACATCTTATGTACTTTGCTTGGAGCGTCGGTTTGTTTTTGTTTTTTGTTTTGTTTGAATAAAATGGATCCTAGCATTCACTTTATGGGAGAAAGACACGCTCCGCTGTTGCATATGGACAGATATGTCCTTAGGCTCTACTCATAGTATTCATGGCGAAGTTTCTTCTTCGTTAAATTGTTATATGGTTGGAATTGGAAAATGATACATGTAGTAACTCTAAAATGTCTTGGATAATTTGATACTTGGCAATTGTTGTGCTCATGTTTAAGCTCTTGCATCATATACTTTGCACCCATTAATGAAGAAATACTTAGAGCTTGTTAATTTGGTTTGCATATTTGGTTTCTCTAGAGTCTAGATAACATCTAGTATTGAGTTTTGAACAACAAGGAAGATGGTATGGAGTCTTATAATGTTTATCATATGTCTTTTATGTGAGTTTTGCTGTACCGTTCATCCTTGTGTTTGTTTCAAATAACCTTGCTAGCCTAAACCTTGTATCGAGAGGGAATACTTCTCATGCATCCAAAATCCTTGAGCCAACCACTATGCCATTTGTGTCCACCATACCTACCTACTACATGGTATTTATCCGCCATTCCAAAGTAAATTGCTTGAGTGCCACCTTTAAAATTCCATCATTCACCTTTGCAATATATAGCTCATGGGACAAATAGCTTAAAAACTATTGTGGTATTGAATATGTACTTATGCACTTTATCTCTTATTAAGTTGCTTGTTGAGCGATAACCATGTTTCTGGGACGCCATCAACTATTCTTTGTTGGATATCATGTGAGTTGCTATGCATGTCCGTCTTGTCTCGAAGCAAGAGAGATCTACCACCTTCATGGTTGGAGCATGCATGTTGTTAGAGAAGAACTTTGGGCCGCTAACTAAAGCCATGATTCATGGTGGAAGTTTCAGTTTGGACACATATCCTCAATCTCATATGAGAATAAAAATTGTTGCCACATGCTTATGCATTAAAGAGGAGTCCATTATCTCGTTGTCCATGTTGTCCCGGTATGGATGTCTAAGTTGAGAATAATCAAAAGCGAGAAATCCAAAATGCGAGCTTTCTCCTTAGACCTTTGTACAAGGCGGCATGGAGGTACCCCATTGTGACACTTGGTCAAAACATGTGCATTGCAAAGATCCGGTAGTCCAAGTTAATTAGGACAAGGTGCGGGCACTATTAGTATACTATGCATGAGACTTGCAACTTGTAAGATATAATGTACATAACTCATATGCTTTATTACTACCGTTGACAAAATTGTTTCATGTTTTCAAAATAAAAGCTCTAGCACAAATATAGCAATCGATGCTTTCCTCTTTGAAGGACCATTCTCTTTACTTTTATGTTGAGTCAGCTTCACCTATTTCTCTCCACCTCAAGAAGCAAACACTTGTGTGAACCGTGCACTGATTCTTACATACTTGCATATTGTACTTGTTATATTACTCTATGTTGACAATTATCCATGAGATATACATGTTACAAGTTGAAGGCATCCGCTGAAACTTAATCTTCCTTTGTGTTGCTTCAATACCTTTACTTTGATTTATTGCTTTATGAGTTAACTCTTATGCAAGACTTATTAATACTTGTCTTGAAGTACTATTCATGAAAAGTCTTTGCTATATGATTCACCTGTTTACTCATGTCATCACCATTGTTATGATCGCTGCATCCACTACATATGTTTACAAATAGTATGATCAAGGTTATGATGGCATATCACTTCGTAAATTATCTTTGTTATCGTTTTACCTCGCTCGGGACGAGCGTAACTAAGCTTGGGGATGCTTGATACGTCTCCGACGTATCGATAATTTCTTATGTTCTATGCCATATTATTGATGATACCTACATGTTTTATGCACACTTTATGTCATATTCGTGCATTTTCTGGAACTAACCTATTAACAAGACTAGTTGAATGCCCGTGCGTTGCTACGGAACCTAACTTATAGATTATATCAGTCGATCCGTGCAAGAACATAATATGTATCCTCCTCCTAGCTTACCCTCCTTAGTAGTGCATCACACATATAGAGATAGTGAAAGAGCGCCATGGAAAAATGACAATTCAATTCCATTGCGCAGTAAGAAAATTTCAACGTCAAACAGTATGGGTGAGAAGAGCATGCACTGCTCCCTACGCTCACTATAATATGGGAGCTATTGTTGGATACTGAATGATATAGTTTTGTTACTGGAACCTTTGCAATACAAAATGTCAGCGAATATATAAAACAAAATTCCACACATATATCACTTAGTTTGCTCACTTTCACTTAAGATATTCAAATATACAACCCAACACATAAGTGTAACAAACATTTTTCTCTAGGTAAAAAATTCCATTACGATCACATGATTGAACTTCGAAAATTTGGAATGCCATCTCACGAATCATTTTGGCTATGACCCAAGATCATTCTCCAAAAACCAAAACATGGTCAAGTTAGAAACTCTAGAGTTAAAGATGATCATTCTCCAGTCTTCAATAGTCAATACATTTGAGACTATTCGTGACAGATTTTTTATAATAAATTGAATCTGGGCACAACGTTGTCAAAATATGAAAACATTTCTGTAATATCAAAATCTGGGCGCAACATTACTCTTTTTTCTTACCAACATTCCCTGTTGGGACAACTAAATTAGATGCAGATATTGTACCAGTATCACACATATGAACACGAAAAGATGCCCTTCTAATGAAAGGGGGAGGAAATTAAGGCGTTGAACATCAGACGGAAATTTCAAACCCTCGCAACTTGGACTGGTAGGATCTGCAAATATCGTTTTAGTCCAATGCACCATCTTATCTCAATGAACCGTCAAATGACATTTTTTATTATTTTACTCATTATGCACACTGTCATAGTTCTAGAGAAAAGGCAATGAGGAATCATCTTTGTTAATCCATCGTAGAAAGACAAAATGTTGTACCAGATCTGAAAAAAAAGACACAACAGTATCATCAGAATAGATACATATATTACCTCGTGTCAGTCCAAGCTCAGTGGCTCATGTTATTCTTTAAGGAAAGACCCACAATAAAAGCAAAGCATAAACTGAAGAATTATAACTACCAATATCAAGATAAGAGCTTCCAATTTTCCATTGTTCTATGATATAGAAACAATTAATCCAGGAACCTCCATTTGCCATTGATACCAAGGTAACGCGACCACCAAAAATATAAGGTATTTGCACTATTTATCTATGAGCATATATGGACTTTGCAGCTTGCAAATTTACATGCTTTGTTATAATTGATCATGCTACTTTTTTATCTGATACAACTAACTTTTTAAGAAAAAAGATACAAGAATTTAATGAAAGATTGGAAAAGTCTCATCTTGAGTAAATACGAGTAAAGTGATGTACCAAGTATAAAAAACCTCAAGTAACGTCAAAGGACTATGCCAAAGTACCACTTCTAACCAAACCAAGATTAATTAGTGGGGAAATTATTCTTGATTAAAGAAAGAAGTGATCACAGCTAAAACATGTCGTAATTCATATAATAACCCATGAAGTAGTACAAACATAAAAGCACACTCGCACCTTGACTGATATAGATTGCCATCTTTCTATGAACTGAACTTAATCAGTTAAAGCAAAAGAACCTAGTTATAAGAGTCAATTTGGAACTGAAGCAATCTACTGGGTTACATACCTTGACTAATGCACACTCCAAAACTGAATTAATTAGCTAGATGAGTCACCAGAGTCCCTCCATCAGAGCCTACGCATCAGTGTGTTCTATTAAATCAAATTGTAAGTCGACCAGGCCTGCCTGCCTGCCGTTCTCGCCACTTCGTCCAGACCAACCTCGGAGTGTGTGAACTCGCAGGCGCGCCTGTAGGCAGAGCCTTCCTTGCCGGGGCACTTCATATCATTGCCGGCGAGCACGTCCACGCACATGCTGCATTGCTCTCAAAACGAATCTGAGAAGGCCATTATAATTAGAAAAGGAAAATGCATGCATGGGAGGCTATGTTTCCACCTGTAGCAAGGTTTCTGGATGCTCAAAAATATTTAGCACACTTTAGTATATGGAAATATTTTCTAGAAAAATTATGCATGGGGAAACTTATAATTAGTCTAGTGAACTCAGCAGCGAGAACTTCCAGGGTGCCCGCCTTTCCCATGATATCTCCAATGCCTTTCCACGCATCTCCATCCTCGTTGTCTACAAGAAGGTGAGAACAACACGATAAGCTCGCTTGGCCATCATTGCTGCACTCGACTGCTTGCTTAGTCCTCTGAAGTTGAAATGGCTTGGGGGCTGGAACAGAAGAACACAAATAATTTAAAGCCTTGATATAGTGCTGAGGGACTAACAGGAACCTCACCACCGACGATTTTTAGTACTCCAAGATTTAACAAGTTATTTGGCAAAACGGTATGGTTAACATGTAAAACATATACCATCCTTGCAGCAAGGCATCTCCACGCATTGGTAAAAAAAAAGTGAGCCTTAGCACGGCTAGATTAAATTTAATGCTGTACGAAATAAGTAAAATGCAAGGTAGATCATGAAATTAGATATTAGTACATTACCTATAGCTTAAGCAAATCTTAGACAGGGGATGCGCACAGAACATGACGGTAACATTTCATTAAGCAAAAAGTTGGCAACTTGTTTGAAACTGAAATGGGGTTCATTACCAAGCTTTACTCAATCGACCACATATGGACATACACGATACATTCATACCAATACCGCAGTGGAAACTTTAACCCAAAATAATAGATCATCAGAAGAACACAACTTGAGCTTAGAAGATAAAACTTAGTCATGAACTTCTATTTATGAAATAAAACTCAGCTAGACGCACTGCAAATGTCAAACTGACCTTGGACCTATCAACGCCGCTGAATGGAGCAACATAAACTTGAGCAAAGCCATTGAGACATTTCATCGAACATGTTTTAGGCAGCAAGCACAAGAACACACGCATACATTGTCACCGTATTGTACTTGTGATGACATACTTGTTGCTGCAGATTGGACAGAGATACTTGCAGGATTGGGGTGCCAAAACATCATGAAAGTAGATGGCAAATTAATGAGAGAGAAAGAGGGTATACCTGTGGTGGGCGGTGGGCGGGTGACTACTGCAGCAGCAGCTTACAGTTGCAACTCAGGTGAAGCACATGAGGCAGAGATGTGGTGGTGGGCATCGGGGGGCGCAAGCCACATGTCGGTCTGTCTATGGTACACTGCCGAATTCATCTTCTCCAATATCCAGTCGTGTTGCCTCCTACAAAGGTAAGGACAAAGGACAAATAGGTTAGCCTGTTCTACACACATACAAATCACAATTCAGTAATCCGTAGATCTAGAAATCAGTCACAATGTTGATGCGTTCCTTTTATCTCCCCCTACCAGAGTCTACCACCCCGCGCCTCAAGATCACAACACCACCCCGCGGGATTAGATTGCACAAATAGATCATCAGCTCAGAATCACATTACCTCGATCTAATGATCTGGACGACATGAGATCTAATCGACCAAGATCGTCAGCGTAGGGATATGTCGAGCCCACCAGGCCAGTCCATGATGTACTTGGGGATGATACAGCAGAGGCGGCGTGGGTGGAAGATGTGAAGCACATGAGGCAGAGATGTGGTGGTGAGCTCCTGTTGAGGTCGAAGGGAGGCGGGTGTGGCAGGATCAAGGAGGGCCCGAGCTTGGGGTGTTGGGGTCCAGACAGAATCGTAGTCGGACGCGCTGCGGCAGACTCGAAAGACGGCCGTGGCACTTCAAGTTCTTCACTTGAGCACGTTGCAGCAAATGAAGATTTGATGTTTAGCAGAATGAATCGCATTCTCTTCAGGAAAAGTATATCATTAAACATATCCTCATAAACACATACTGGCGAATCATGATTCTTTTGTCTATTATCACTACATGGGTCCAAGAGGTAGCTGTTTGTTCGAATCATGAACTTGCTCACCAAACCTGTGAAGACCAAAACACCCTAGAATATCTGTTACTATTCATAAAAAATCTTATGTACGCAACTTCTGCACGCTGGTGCATTTTTTTCGTAGCCTTGTTTGCAGGAGATCCCGGTTATGTTAAGTGCTGAAAGTTGAACTACAAGTATGTTTTCAGAACTTACTCAAAGGAAAAGAAGATTGCAACAGATGCCTCCCGCTTGTGAATGAGCGAGCCGAGCGAGTTCCACAGGAAGACTGGAAGAGGCAGTCCACAACGAGAAGGAACGCCATGAAGGAGACGATCCTGGGGTGCGCCAGCACTGGCACCGACAGCGTGGTCTAGATGTACTCGACCCGCTTCTGCGCGAGCCAGTGCAGTGCCTTGACGAGGAGCAGCGCGGCGACCATGACGAGGAAGGCGACGGAGAACTCCTGCCGGAAGATGGTGACGGCGAAGAGCACCTCCACGGCCTCGCGCCACGCCTGCTCGTTGAGCCGCTCGGCCTTGGCCTCCCGGAGCGGGTCGAGGAAGGCGCGCCTGGCCAGCTGTCAAGCGGCGCACATGGCGACGAGGCCCGCGTTGAGGAGCAGCACGAGGCAGGGCTTGGAGGCCGAGAGGTGCGCCATCGCCGGGTAGAACTGGTCCCGCGTGTTGAACGCGTGGTACGCGGCAGCCGTCGTCGCCAGCAGGCTCAACGCCGCGTAGGTCTGTAGCCGGATCAGCTCCGCCGCGAATTCGCTCGACCTGGAACAGAATGCGGGAGTCAGCAGCCCAATCCGCAAGGGCTTTTCCTCGAATTTTGCGGTGAATTGCATCAGACCAAGGAACAATAGTGAGTTCGTCGTCGCTTACCGGTACGAAGATTCCGGGGTGATTGCGCGGGGAGCTGCTGCTGAAGTCGCCGGCGAATCGGCGGCGGCGGGGGGGTTTCTGTGGGCCTTTCACTCCGTCGGAGAGCTAGCCACTGGGGGCGGCGGCGGCGGAAGCCTTGTTTCCTCCGGTGGGGTTGGGGACCTGATTGGTTGGATTGGGAAGGAAGGGGACCTGGACGGGGGAGAGGTGCGGGATCACCTCCGGCAAACGCGTGATATCGTAGGCCACATCCATCGGTTTCTCCGATGCTGCTTGGCCGGGACGAGGGACGACATCTAGATGGAGACCTGGACGGGCGGCGGCGGCGTCCGCAGGAGAGAGAGTGCACGAGGGATATTGTGGGGTGTCTGCGGACGAGGGATAACCTGAAAAGCAATCGGACGATCCGTACGCACGGCGGAAACTCTGAGATTGATTTAACGGTCCGGATGCTTCCAATCTCCTTCACCAAACGCGTTGTATGACGTACGACCAACTGGAATATAATAGTAAAGAAGATGCCGAAGTGCCAGTTCCTGTTTTCTGCTGTTTTTGGTTTCAGAAATCCTAGTAACGAAATATTCTCGGAATTGGACGAAACGAAGACCCAGGGCCCTATTTTTCCACGGAGCTTCCGGAAGACCGAAGAACACACGAAGTGGGGCCACGAGGTGGCCAAACTATAGGGCGGCGCGGCCCAAGCCCCGGCCGCGCCGACCTATAGTGTGGGCCCCTCGTGACGCCCCTTGACCTCGCCCTTCCGCCTACTTAAAGCCTCCGTCGCGAAACCCCCGAGGCGAAAAACCACGATACGGAAAACCTATCGAGACGCCGTCGCCGCCGATCCCATCTCGGGGGATTCGGAGATCTCCTCCGGCACCCCCGCCGGAGAGGGGATTCATCTCCCGGAGGACTCTACACCGCCATGGTCGCCTCCGGAGTGATGAGTGAGTAGTTCACCCCTCGGACTATGGGTCCATAGCGGTAGCTAGATGGTTGTCTTCTCCTCATTGTGCTTCATTGTTGGATCTTGTGAGCTGCCTAACATGATCAAGATCATCTATCCGTAATTCTATATGTTGTGTTTGTCGGGATCCGATGGATAGAGAATACCATGTCATGTTAATTATCAAGTTATTATACATGTGTTGTTTATGATCTTGCATGCTCTCCGTTTCTAGTAGAGGCTCGGCCAAGTTTTTACTTTTAACTCCAAGAGGGAGTACTTATGCTCGATAGTGGGTTCATGCCCGCATTGACACTCGGGACAGTGACGTAAAGTTCTAAGGTTGTGTTGTGCTCGTTGCCACTAGGGATAAAACATTGGCGCTATGTCCGAGGATGTAGTTGTTGATTACATTACGCACCATACTTAATG
This sequence comes from Lolium rigidum, assembly GCF_022539505.1. Taxonomy (NCBI): domain Eukaryota; kingdom Viridiplantae; phylum Streptophyta; class Magnoliopsida; order Poales; family Poaceae; genus Lolium; species Lolium rigidum. The sequence continues at coordinate 67,510,595 of NC_061511.1, forward strand.
CAATTGTCTCGTTGTTTAGCAACTTAATACCGGAGGGGTTCGGATGATAACCTCGAAGGTGGACTTTTTAGGCATAGATGCGGTTGGATGGCGGTCTATGTACTTTGTCGTAATGCCCAATTAAATCTCACTATACTTATCATGTCATGTATGTGCATTGTTATGCCCTCTCTATTTGTCAATTGCCCGACCGTAATTTGTTCACCCAACATGCTTTTATCTTATGGGAGAGACACCTCTAGTGAACTGTGGACCCCGGTCCATTGTTTAATACCTGAAATACAAATCTCTTGCAATACTTGTTTTTACCGTTTTCTCTCGCAAACAATCATCTTCCACACAATACGGTTAATCCTTTGTTACAAGCAAGTCAGGTGAGATTGACAACCTCACTCGTTTCGTTGGGGCAAAGTACTTTGGTTGTGTTGTGCGGGTTCCACGTTGGCGCCGAATCTCCGGTGTTGCGCCGCACTACATCCCGCCGCCATCAACCTTCAACGTACTTCTTGGCTCCTCCTGGTTCGATAAACCTTGGTTTCTTTCTGAGGGAAAACTTGCTGCTGTGCGCATCATACCTTCCTCTTGGGGTTGCCCAACGAACGTGTGAAATACACGCCATCAGGTCCTATCATATTTTGGCAAGGTGTCATCTTCTAAAATATTTTGTATGTAAGTATTTGTATGGCTATTATCAATGCAATAAGAAAAACACCCATGCAGGACATCATCAATATCAAGATCATTAATATCTAACAAAGAAATTTTCCTTGATAACTCTTCACACCACAAAAATAAAGTGAGTTCATCATGCTCGATTAGGAGTAATTTCATCATCACAATACAAATTTGCAGCACTCATCGGGTTCAAATTATCATTGGTGGAGCATTGAAAATTAAAATGACCCACTTCATGGCAAACTTCACAAATAAAAGGATAGAGGGCACAAACTTTTTTACCAAGATCATCTAGAGCCCTATCCCACTTTCTAGTTTTTTCATTAATATGATGGATACAATATCCATCTTTGATTTGATTAATTCCACAAGGTCTATGCATTCCACAAAAATTAACATGCTTATAGGAAATAGCATTCTTAGGAGTTTGAGCATGCTTATTGCAATCATTAACAACAATTTCATCCTTCATGCAAGCCTCTTTAAAAGGTTCATGATACTTGTCAAAATTCTTTTTAGGCAATTCAAAATGAGAAGCAAATGCTTTATAAAGATTTGCAGCAACTTGAGAGTCAAGACCATAAGTAGCACTCATATCTCGAAATTTATCAGTATCCATAAAAGCTTCAATGCATTCATAATCATAATTTATACCGACTCTTCACCTTTGTTGTTCTCCCATCCTTCAACGATTCTCGTCAATCCGATCAAGAAGATCCCACCTAGCTTCAACCTCCTTGCTTGTGAAAGATCCCTCCGAACGAGCATCCGGATAGTCCTTGTGTTGTCCCGAAAGCCTCGCAAAAAAATTGTTAACAATAACATTACTGGGGAGCTCATGAATGGGACATTTGAGCATTAGTGACTTCAATCTCCCCACGCTTGAGAAATACTCTCTCCATCACGAGGATAAAAGTTATAAATGTAATTCCTATCAATATGCACTTCATGAGGAGGATAAAATTTAGAATAAAAGAGAGGTACAATTTCCTCCCAACCAAGAGAATGACTATTCTTCAACAATTTATACCAATGCGCCGCTTTACCGGACAGACGAAAAAGAGAATAGCGTCTTCCTCACTTCATCCATAGAGATACCCGCACACTTGAATAACCCGCATAATTCATGCAAAAACAATAAATGATCTCCAAGATGGACAAGCTCCATCCCCTTCATAGCGGTTATCAATAACACGTTCAATAATTTTCATGGGTATCTTGAAAGCAAGACTTGCAGTAGGTGGATTTAAAATATCACAAGCATCATTAGAGTTATCGCATATGGGAGATAAAGCATTATCGGAACAAATTTTCTCCCCTAAGGATGGGAAGCTAAAAAGATCACGTAAACTAGCTTCCCCAAGCTTAGACTTATCCATAGCATTAGCAGTGATTGTGTTCATACTAATAACATTGCTACTAGCATGCAATTGAGGCTCCATAGGTTCTTTAATTTTCGCATCACACAATTCATGTCTTAGGAAATAAATTAAAAAGCTCATAGTTGTATTCCATTATGCCTTACTAGTGTAAAACAAGAAACAAAAAGATGCAATTGCAGGATCTAAAGGAAATAGCTTCGAGTACTTACAACGGCGAAAATAGCTTAGTAGCCGAGATCCGGAGTGTGAGTACCTTTTACCTTTCCTCCCCGACAACGAGCGCGCGTAAAATAGCTTGATGTCTACGGGAGCTTCTATTCTTGTAGACAGTGTTGGGCCTCCAAGAGCGGAGGTTTGTAGAACGAGCAGCAAGTTTCCCTTAAGTGGATCACCCAAGGTTTATCGATCTCGGGGAGGAAGAGGTCAAAGATATCCCTCTCAAGCAACCCCGCAATCACAAAGCAAGAAGTATCTTGTGTCCCCAACACACCTAATACACTTGTCAGATGTAAAGGTGCACTAGTTCGGCGAAGAGATAGTGAGATGCAAGTAATATGGATGAGTATGAGTGGTAATAGCAATCTGAATAAAATATGGCAGCGAGTAAACATGCAACAAAACAATAAACAAACGGAGATTCGATGCTTGGAAGCAAGGCCTAGGGATCCCGCTTTCACTAGTGGACACTCTCAACAATGATCACATAATAGGACTACTCTACACCCTCTTGTTGGATGATGAACACCACTAATCGTGTAGGATTACACGAACCCTCAATGTCGGAGTTAACAAGCTCCACAATATTCAATGTTCATATTTAAATAACCTTAGAGTGCAAGATAGATCAACACAAGCACACCAAGAACTAACATAGCATGCACACTCGTCACCATCACACTATGAAGGAGGCATAGATCACATCAATTCTTATCATAGCAATAGTTAACTTCATAATCTACAAGAGATTACAATCATAACCCACGCCAAGTACTACACGATGCACACAAGTATCACCATTACACCGTGCGGGAGGAATAGACTACTTTAATAACATCACTAGAGTAGCACATAGATGATATTCAACTAGATCACATAAAGAGAGAGATGAACCACATAGCTACAGCGGAGCCCTCGACCCGGGGGTGGATTACTCCCTCCTCATCATGGAGACAGACGATGGCGGTGAAGATGGCGGTGGAGACGGCGGTGGAGATGACTCCGGGGCAATTCCTCGTCCCGACAGGGTGCCGGAACGGAGACTTCGTCCCCGAATTGGAGTTTCGCGATGTGGCGGCGCCCCGGAGTCTTTCCGGAGTTTCGTCAAGAGGTGTCGAAGTTTTAGGTCACGACGGCTTAAATAGGCGAAGAGTCGGAGTCGGAAGAGTCCCGAGGGGCCCACACAATAGGGTGGGGTGACCACCCTCCGTGCCGCGCCGGCCTATGGGGAGGAGGCCCCGGGCCTCCCCACGGCTTGCCCTTCCGGCTCCGTGAGTCTTCCGGCGAAATAGAATTTCCGTAATTTTTCCGGATTTTTCCGAGCACTTTGGTTTTTGGGCCTTTTCTCGCAATAAACGGACATAATAAACGTAAACGGCACCGTGGCATCTTGTTAATAGGTTAGTCCAATAAATGTGATAATATGATATAAAGTGCAAGCAAAACATGTAGGTATTGTCATAAAACAAGCATGGAACATCGGAAATTATAGATACGTTGGAGACGTATCACACAACAAACAACTTAATAAGAAATAAAGTGCATAAGTGCATATTCAATATCACAATAGTTTTTAAGCTATTTGTCCCATGAGCTATATATTGCAAAGGTAAAGGATAGAAATTTTAAAGGTAGCACTCAAGCAATTTACTTTGGAATGGCGAAGAAATACCATGTAGTAGGTAGGTATGGTGGACACAAATGGCATAGTGGTTGGCTCAAGGATTTTGGATGCATGAGAAGTATTCCCTCTCGATACAAGGTTTAGGCTAGCAAGGTTATTTGAAACAAACACAAGGATGAACCGGTGCAGCAAAACTCACATAAAAGACATATTGTAAACATTGTAAGACTCTACACCGTCTCCCTTGTTGTTCAAACTCAATACTAGAAATTATCTAGACTTTTAGAGAGACCAATTATGCAAACCAAATTTTAGCAAGCTCTATGTATTTCTTCATTAATAGGTGCAAAGTATATGATGCGAGAGCTTAAACATGAGCACAACAATTTCCAAGTATCAAATTATTCAAGACATTTTAGAATTACTACATGTAGCATTTCCCGATTCCAACCATATAACAATTTAACGAAGAAGATTCAACCTTCGCCATGAATATTATGAGTAAAGCCTAAGGACATATTTGTCCATATGCAACAGAGGAGCGTGTCTCTCTCCCACACAATGAATGCTAGGATCCATTTTATTCAAACAAAAACAAAAACAAAAACAAACCGACGCTCCAAGCAAAGCACATAAGATGTGATGGAATAAAAATATAGTTTCAGGGGAGGAACTCGATAATGTTGTCGATGAAGAAGGGGATGCCTTGGGCATCCCCAAGCTTAGACGCTTGAGTCTTCTTAAAATATGCGAGGGTGAACCACCGGGGCATCCCCAAGCTTAGAGCTTTCACTCTCCTTGATCATATTGTATCATCTCCCTCTCTTGATCCTTGAAAACTTCCTCCACACCAAACTCAAAACAACTCATTAGAGGGTTAGTGCACAATTAAAATTTACATGTTCGGAGGTGACATAATCATTCTTAACACTTCGGACATTGCACAAAGCTACTGAAAGTCAATGGAATAGAAAAATCCATCAAGCATAGCAAAACAGGCAATGCGAAATAAAAGGCAGAATCTGTCAAAACAAAACAAGTTCGTAAAGACGAATTTTATTGAGGCACCGGACTTGCTCGGATGAAAATGCTCAAATTGAATGAAAGTTGCGTACATATCGGAGGATCACTCACGTAAATTGGCATAATTTTCCGAGTTACCTACGAAGAATTAGGCCCGGATTCGTGACAAGCAAAGAAATCGTTTCTGCGCAGTAATCCAAATCTAGTATGAACCTTACTATCAACGACTTTACTTGGCACAACAATGCACAAAACTAAGATAAGGAGAGGTTGCTACAGTAGTAACAACTTCCAAGACTCAAATATAAAGTAAAGTGCAGAAGTAAAATAATGGGTTGTCTCCCATAAACGCTTTTCTTTAACGCCTTTAAGATGGGCTCAGTAACTTTAATGATGCACTCGCATAAGGATGAGAGTTGAAGCAAAGAGAGCATCAAAAAGCAAGTATGAAACAAATTTAATTCTAACCCACTTTCTATGAAAAGGAATCTTGTAAATAAACAAGTCAATGAAGAACAAAGTGAATAGCATAGGAAGACAAAACAAGTGTAACTTCAAAAATTTCAGCATATAGAGAGGTGTTTTAGTAACATGAAAATTTCTACAACCATATTTTCCTCTCTCATAATAATTTCCAGTAGCATCATGAACAAACTCAACAATATAAATATCACATAAAGCATTCTTATCATGAGTCTCATGCATAAAATAATTACTACTCCCAACATAAGCATAGTCATTCTTATTAATTGTAGTGGGAGAAAATTCAACAAAGTAGCTATCATTATTATTCTCATCACCATAATCATCAAATGTAGGAGGCATAGTATAATCATAATAAACTTTATCCTCAATAGTAGGTGGCACCAAAATACCACTATCATCATAAATGGGAGGAAAAGTGTCATCAAAGTAAATTCTCTCTTCCATGCTTGTGGGACTAAAAATATCATGCTCATCAAAACCAGCTTCCCCAAGCTTAAATTCTTCCATAGCATTAGTAATAATAGTGTTCAAAGAGTTCATGCTAATAACATTGCTACAACTATTTTGCAAACAAAGTTCCATGGGTTTTTTAAATTTCTCTTCAAACACCTCATGTCCTAACTCAAGATAAATACTATAAAGATCTCTAATATTTTTGTTGTTTTCCATTAAGCCTAACTAGTGAAATCACACAACTTAGTGTTCTCAGGAGTATTCATTTTAGCAGTAGTAAATAAAGCAAACTAAATAAGGTAAATGCAAGTAACTATTTTTTTTTTGTGTTTTAATATAATGCAACAAACAAGGTAGTAAATAAAATAAAGCAAGACAAAAACAAAGTAAAGAGATTGGATTGTGGAGACTCCCCTTGCAGCGTGTCTTGATCTCCCCGGTAACGGCGCCAGAAAACAGTCTTGATGCGCGTAGATGGCACGTCCGTTGGGAACCCCAAGAGGAAGGTGTGATGCGCACAGTAGCAAGTTTTCCCTCAGTAAGAAACCAAGGTTTAATCGAACCAGTAGGAGTCAAGAAGCACGTTGAAGGTTGTTGGTGGCGGAGTGTAGTGCGGCGCAACACCAGGGATTCCGGCGCCAACGTGGAACCTGAACAACACAACCAAAGTACTTTGCCCCCAACAAAACAGTGAGGTTGTCAATCTCACCGGCTTGCTGTAACAAATGATTAGATGTATAGTGTGGATGATGATTGTTTGCAGAAAACGAGTAGAACAAGTATTGCGATAGATTGTATTTGATGTAAAAGAATGGACCGGGGTCCACAGTTCACTAGAGGTGTCTCTCCCATAAGATAAATAGCATGTTGGGTGAACAAATTACGGTTGGGCAATTGACAAATAGAGAGGGCATGACCATGCACATACATGATATAATGAGTATAGTGAGATTTAATTGGGCATTACGACAAAGTACATAAACCGCTATCCGACATGCATCTATGCCTAAAAAGTCCACTTTCGAGGTTATCATCCGAACCCCTTCCGGTATTAAGTTGCAAACAACGAGACAATTGCATTAAGTATGGTGCGTAATGTAATCAATAACTACATCCTCGGACATAGCATCAATGTTTTATCCCTAGTGGCAACAGGACATCCACAACCTTAGAACTTTCCGTCACTCGTCCCGATTTAATGGAGGCATGAACCCACTATCGAGCATAAATACTCCCTCTTGGAGTTAAGAGTAAAAACTTGGCCGAGCCTCTACTAATAACGGAGAGCATGCAAGATCATAAACAACACATAGGTAATAGATTGATAATCAACATAACATAGTATTCTCTATCCATCGGATCCCGACAAACACAACATATAACATTACAGATAGATGATCTTGATCATGTTAGGCAGCTCACAAGATCCGACAATGAAGCACATAAGGAGAAGACGACCATCTAGCTACTGCTATGGACCCATAGTCCAGGGGTGATCTACTCACTCATCACTCCGGAGGCGACCATGGCGGTGAAGAGTCCTCCGGGAGATGATTCCCCTCTCCGGCAGGGTGCCGGAGGCGATCTCCTGAATCCCCCAAGATGGGATTGGCGGCGGCGGCGTCTCGGAAGGTTTTCCGTATCGTGGCTCTCGATGCGGGGGTTTCGCAACGAATACTATATGTAGGCGGAAGAGGCGAGTCGGGAGGGTCACGAGGGACCCACACAACGAGGCCGCGCGGCCGGCACCCGGGCCGCGCCGCCGCGGCGTGTCGTCGCCTCGTGGCCCCACTTCGTTTACTCCTCGGACTTCCGGAAGCTTCGTGGAAAAATAGTCCCACGGGCGTTGATTTCGTCGAATTCCGAGAATATTTCCTTACTAGGATTTCGAAACCAAAAACAGCGAGAAAACAACAACCGGCTCTTCGGCATCTCGTTAATAGGTTAGTGCCGGAAAATGCATAAATACGACATAAAGTATGCATAAAACATGTAGATATCATCAATAATGTGGCATGGAACATAAGAAATTATCGATACGTCGGAGACGTATCAGCAAGCTCGTCAACATCCTCCAGGAGAAGAACGAGCCGCCCTTCAACTCCGAGAACTACATGATGCTCTACACGTAAGTCCCCCACCGTCGCTGGCCCCGCCCGCCTTCCTCTGCCGGCCCGATTCGATCCGATCCGTTGTTGATCTAGTCAACCCATCCAGGGTACAAAACAATTTGATACAAAACAATTGAACACGTACCAGTCAACCCATCCACGGTGTACCATCCAGTTCTTATAAATTTGATACAAAACAATTGAACACGTACCAGTCAACCCATCCATGGTGTATCATCCAGTTCTTCTTTGGAGTACGGGTCGGCAGGGGCTCGAGGCCCTGCGGATCAGCCTCCAAGTAGGTTGTACGATGTTTCTGATCAATCACTGGATCAAGCAAAGATCGCGCCGCAATATCTACACACATAACAACACGACAATCGAAGCATTTTTCATACATATTACAAATTAAATCATTGGTCAGACACATTAAAATCGAAGCATTGTTCATACATATTACAAATTAAACTATTATTCAAACATATTACAAATTAAAGCATAGTTCATTCATATTACAAATTAAAGAATTATACAAATTAAACCATTGTTCATACATATTACAAATTGGCTAGTTTCTCCCTCTAGATCTTCCCTCCCACGTCATCCTCGGTTGCCTCGACCATGGTTAGCCGCCGCCGCTGCAGCCGCTGGATAGAAAGTGGGACATAGGGGGTCCGTGTGTCCAAACTGGTTACACAGAAAATATTGCCTAGTTGGCCCACCCGCTTTGGCCTCATCCATATCATTTCTAATGCGCCTTGTCTCACGTCGACCTCTGCTTGTCCGCAATAATCTTGGGACAGGGATGTACCGCATTTCATTTGGTATTACCGTAGTAAAATTCTCGACGGCTCTATATATCCTACCATCTCACCGGTCCAGGTGTTCAGCACAAACTCTTTCAGGTAATATGGATAGACGAAAGAGATTGAGTCCATCCCTAGTTGTCTAGAAGCTGCTAACACATGGGAGCATGGAAGGTGAAGCAACTTCGGTTTGTTGCATCTGCACTCACACGATGGCCATTCTTCATTTCCAATTCTGACCTCATGTGTTCTCAGCTCATTCACACAACCAAACTTGTCGGTAGGTAAGCGCACTTCAAACCTCCTTTCCTAATTACCGATGGCCAGAACTATGTGTGACAGACCCTTCTTCATCTTGTTATTCGTATATTCCATAGTAGACTTACAGTAAGGAGTGTTTGGATTTTCCAGCATATGACTCTCAGCCAACTGGCGTCTCTCTTTGAAATAATTCATAGTGTCATATAAAATATCCTCCACAAGTGCTGTCAGCGGTAATGCCCTGCTTCCTCTAAGCACGAAGTTGTATGATTTAGGTTGGTAGTTATGACACCATACCTAGCTCCATGTGTCTCATGCAACAAAGACCACCTTTCTAATGGATCGTGCTCTATCCACTCTGCATTTTTTTTAATCTGTCTTCCATGCCTCCTTCTAGTACTGGGTGGGTCAAATCCAGGCAGGTCACATATATAGCCCAATAGGATCTGACTCTATGACTTTTGGAACATGTGTACCCAGTGCAGCCACAACTGTTGCATGAGCTGCTACTGATGCAACTGGCGCCACTTTCCTTTGCTTCACATGTTCCTTAGTGAACTCATCCAGCTTGCGGCGGATAAAATTGTACGTGCATTCCTGATTCTGCTTGCACAACTTTTTGAATAGATTCATAAGACTCTTGCTCCTAAACTGCGAGAAGAAATTGGCCCACAGGTGACGCATGCACCACCTACTGTGCATGTCCTGCCATGACGTTTCTTCATCAGGTCCTGCTTGTTTCAACGTCTTGATAGCCGCAAGTATACCTGCATGCCTGTCGTGGAGCACGCACACATTTGGGCGATCTTTCACAATCAATTTTTTTATCTGCCCGAAGAACCATAACGAGCTAGCAGTGTTCTTGCTCTCAACAAATGCAAATGTGAGAGGCACAATTCAATTGTTTCCGTCCATTCCAATGGCTGTTAGAATCTGACCCCTGTACTTGCCAATCAGAAAAGTTCCATTTGCACACATCACCAGACGACAGTGGTTGAAAGCCTCGATGCATATGTTGAATGCGAAAAATACCCCGTGCAGAACCCTGACATTAGGGAACTCTGGTATCCCAAAGTATTCTATGTCCAGATAGGTGCCCCGATTCCGGTCCCTCAATGTCTGGAGGAGACGTACGACACCGTCATAAGCATCTAGGAAGGTCCCGAATCTGTTCTCCAGTGCCGTATGTTTATCCCTCCATGTCTTGCCATATGAAATTTTATACTTATATTTAAGGTGAATTCTTTGTTGCATGGCTTTAACCCCATCGATTTATTCTCTATAATCTCCTTGTACACAGGCGAGCAAGCAGAGTGGAGGTAAGGTTTCGATGACCCATCAGCATACTCTTAAGGACACAAGTGTGCGGCACAAAGTCGCTCACAACCCATGTTGTGTCATACTTCAGACAATACCCATGCACCCTTGATGGACATCTGGCATTGCTGCAGACCACTGTCAAGAATTACTGACTTGAAACGGTGGTTCTGAATACCCTTTGCGTGTTCATTGCCCATTGAGTGATTGCTTCCTGCAGATGTCTCTTGTCATCATATCTAGCACCAATTGAGATGGTGTTCATGTTCTACTCCCAGGCAGAATCATGCCGGTCATCCACTATCATTGCCTTAGACATATCCTTGTTCCATGAAGAGGGGATCGAATCCTCCTCCTCGTTGTCATCTGAATTATCGGATCCACCGGATTGATCTGAGCCAAGCTCATCCTCCACTCCAACCTCATCTTCCTCGTCCATCACGTTCTGCATCTGCTCCTCTTCTTCGTCGCTATCAACCTCGGCACTACCATCATGACCACCAACTGCATGGCTACTCTGCCCGGATTGGAAACTACTGCCTCCAGCATCATAAGTTTGACTGCTCTGGCCTGGATGGAACTCACCCTCACCTTCGTGGAAATTGACCTCCTTCGCCTCGGGAAGCATTAAGGCGATGGGACGAGTTCCCGCACGCTTATAACTAGTGCACCCACTGAGAGGTCTGCTCAATCGGCTTCAACCGCCAGAATATTTGGGTACTTGAGGTTGTTCACAAAGCATGCACACCAACAGTGTATGCTTTGGGATTAAGCCCGAAATTCACGGTCAACCACTCCTTCAACTCACAAACCCTCCATGTTTTTGGGTTTGACAAATGCAACTCCTCATACTGAAACTCGCTCAGATCAGTTCCCATCAGAGTTGTTCGGACTGTGCCGTTGCCGAAGTAAACAACGATTTTTACTCTATCTGACATATCTGCTCACCTAAACAAGTTACAGACTCGTAAAAAAAACTATCACCTACCCTCGTAAATAAATAAAAATACCAACGATGACCAACTACATAAATATTTTATACCGGTACCTATATCAGTAACTAATCTGCCAAGCTAACGAACGCAACATGCATAATTATACCATCAAATATCAGAGATTAGGGTTTACCCTTGAAGCGTGCCAAACAACTCCGTTAGCAGCCCAGCTCCTCCACCACGCAACAGCAGCACCACCACGCAGCAGCAGCAGCAGCACCACCACCACCACCACCACCTTCTCCAAAACGTCTAAAAAACTATCCCATCTATAGATCAGGTGATTCTACAGTATTTGGTGGTCAAACAACAACAAAATGCTGGACAAATCGCTGTTAAATGAGAGAAAATGGAGGTGGAGCTGAGAGCAAAAACGAGAGAGAGATGAGATGAACTGAGCTGACAGAAATCGAAGGAGGAAGAAGAGGAGTGTCGGCCACGGGCGTATTTAAGAGCGGCCCGACTCGGGGTCAGGGAGCCCTATTCCCTGGCCTCGGGAATCTCCAGCCCGACAAGGCCTGCGCCTGGCCAGTCGACAGCCCAACACGGCGCACTCTGCTCGCACGTGGCCGACAGCCCGCACTCGGGGTCAGGGTGCCTGACTTTGCGCGACAGGCCCAGATTCCACGACACTCGGGTTTCAGAAACCTGATTTTTAAGACTCGGGTTCGCGGATCCGGTGTATTATTGCAGAAAAAGTGAAAATCGAGTATTATTTCTAAAATAAACAAAAAGTGTACAGTATTATTTTAAAAAATCGCGGGTTTATCTCCATTTTACAAGATGTCTTATCTTAGATGTCGTTTTCTACTGTAGTTCATTGGATCAATCATGCCATAATTTAAGGAACATGCAAACCATAATCATAGGAGATAACACTAAGAGATAATCCAGTGTACAATATGTTATTTTACCTTCTTTATATAATTATTAATCATATGCAGTACGTATGATAAAACAGTCCTAACAAGTATATTTGAAAATTGCCTTTAGTTACTCGGGTAATAGTCTCAGTCGGTCATTAGCTAATCTGCTAAGATCATCAGAGTTGTAAACCATGTTTGAGTTTGACGCGCCGAACCGACCTGCACCCGTAGCGGAGAGAAGTGGTTGTGCTTGATACGAATACGACCCTCGTACGTACGTACAGACCTCATCCCAGCCGTCCACCCTCAAATCGGACGGTCTCCGATCACCCATGGAAACGGAAGCGAACCTTCGTACGCGAGACGGAGTCCCTCCTGGCTCCTCATAATAGCCTGCTCTCTCTCCCCAACCCCAAACGACACAAACCCCACGCGGCGACAGAACCCAGCCTTCTCCAGTCCTCCTCTAGGGTTTGCGGCGGCCGCCGGCGGGCTCTAGCGGCGGCGGCGATGGCGGGCCAGGGGCAGGACCGCAAGACCATCGATCTGGAGGAAGGATGGGCCTACATGGAGGGCGGCATCGGCAAGCTCGTCAACATCCTCGAGGGCAAGAACGAGCCGCAGTTCAACTCCGAGAACTACATGATGCTCTACACGTAAGCCCCCTTACCCCCGCCGCCCTCCCCGCCCGCCGGCCCGATTCGATCCGATCCGTTGCTGATCTAGGGTTTCCGCCCCCGCCTGATTTGTTTTTTCGCAGGACGATATACAACATGTGCACGCAGAAGCCGCCCAACGACTACTCGCAGCAGCTCTACGACAAGTACCGCGAGGCCTTCGAGAAGTACATCCGAGACGCGGTAAGCACACCGCTGATTCACCCTCTTCTCCCGCTAGTGCCCGCCCCCTGTTTTTCGTTTTTGTTATGCCGGAGCTGTTGGTTCTCTGGTCCAGTGAATCGACGCGAATCTGATTAGGATTTGCTTTCTGTTTCGAACGTGCACCTATGGTTGTGCTAGTACTGGCTGCGAATGATTAGATTATGGTCTTTCGATTTATATCTACTAACGCACGGGCAGACCCTGTCAAAAATCGTTCCTTGACTATTTGAAACAAGCTGACTCCCAGTACCTAGTAAGTAGTAGGTTTAGTTCAGCTAGATTTGCGTGGATGCATCGGTAAGTTTGCTTTTTTACTTGACAATGTGCTATGTTTGTCAGTTCAGTTAAGGTCCCTCCTTTTCGGGCCAAAGCTGCTATACATAAAAAATGCCATCCTAGATAGAAGCTATAAAAGTGAAACCTGTATTGTGGAATAGTTTGCAGTGTTTTCCTTGCTTAATTTCTTGAGATGAATACTACTTTCCTTGCACTGTACAGCAGGAAACAATGGCAGTTGTTTCCTCGTCATGCATGCTGATTTATGAAAGTAACTTGTATTCTTGCATAATCTATTGGCCTCACTTTTGTTTTCTCCTAGTAATCCATCACTTTTGTTACTTGTCATACTGTGACGTGATGGGATGAACAGGGGATTAGGAATCCAGATTGATAATTCTGTTATGCTTTTCTGACAACTTTTTGTCCAATTATGTTATACTCATTGCGCTGTCCTTCACTTTATTATTTGTTTTCACGGTTTAACTTGTTCAAATTACTATAGGTCTTGCCAGCAATAAAAGAGCAGCATGATGAGTATATGCTAAAACAGCTAAACGTAAGGTGGAAGAACCATAAAGTCATGGTTCGCTGGCTTTCACGTTTCTTCCATTATCTTGACCGATACTTCATCACCCGGAGGTCTCTTACTCCACTTAATGATGTTGGGTACATTTGCTTCCGAGACTTGGTAAACTGCCTTTTTCTTAACTTCATTCTCCTGTTTAGTGCACACCAAGTTTTTTTTTTCTCTTCTAATCAGTCAACACATGGTAACAGATATTTCAAGAGATCAAAGGAAAGGTGAAAGATGCGGTGTTAGTTCTGGTGAGTCTTTGCATCCCTAGATGAACATATATCGAATGATTTGACAACATTTAACAGACTTTTGCGACAACTTTCTTCTGCAGATAAATCAAGAGCGTGAAGGTGAACAGATTGACAAGACCTTGCTGAAGGACGTCCTGGATATATTTGTTGAAATCGGGTTAACTACTATGGAGTTTTATGAGAATGACTTTGAAGATTTCTTGCTTAAGGATACTACAGAGTACTATTCTGTCAAGGCTCAAAACTGGATCGTTGAGGATTCTTGTCCAGATTACATGATAAAGGTACCTTCAATAAGACCTTTGCCCTGCATAATATTTCTTTTTGTTCTATGTAATAGATTTGCTGATGCCTCTTTCATTAGGCTGAGGAGTGCCTGAAAAGAGAGAAGGAGCGAGTTGGTCACTACTTGCATATTAACAGTGAGCCAAAGTTGCTGGAGGTTTGTTGAATGTTTGCTGTACCTATTCAAAACTATTTCTCCACTAGTATTATCCACTATGTATTCTGAATATGCATTCATACTTTTGTATTCTAATGATCTTCTCTGAGAAATGATGCAAAATAGCGCAGTCTGTGAAATAATTTTATCTAATCACCTTTCCTCTTCTTACAGAGAGTGCAAAATGAATTGCTTGCCAACTATGCAACACAACTTCTGGAGAAGGAACATTCTGGATGTTATGCATTGCTTCGGGATGACAAGGTTTGATCAGAACAAGGCATTTATATTTCTATACAGTATTTATAATTATTCATGAACGGAATTGCCCACTCTTCATCTTTTGCTACAGGTGGATGATCTTAAAAGGATGTTTTCGCTCTTCTCAAAAATCACCCGTGGTCTGGAACCTGTTTCTAACATGTTCAAATCGGTATTGACTATAGTGCACATTATCCCGGCTCTCCTTTCTATTACTTGCAGTTCACCGTCAACTATAATTGAATTAAACACCTTTGCAGCATGTTACGAATGAGGGTACAGCTTTGGTCAAGCAAGCAGAAGATTCTGCTAGCAATAAGAAGGTGCAGTATTTGCTCCAACCATTGCTTCATTTCTGCACTTTTTTTTATTGTGGTTCAGTTTTTGAACAATTCAATTCGCACTGTAGTGTCATGTAGCTCCACTGTCCAGTGAATACTCTTAAAATAGTTGACACCTGACTATTGGAGTTGCCAACTGGCGTTGAGATTACATCTGACATTTTGTTTAGTACTTGCGTTTGGTCTGCATTGTGATTGATGGATGAGCTCTTGCCACCTAGTGGTTTAGTTGTGTTATTTGATTTATTAATTTTCTGTGAACAAGTATTCTAATATTAGTCATTTGTACAGCCAGAGAAGAAGGAGATGGTTGGAATGCAGGAACAGGTGTGTAACTTGATTTACTGCACCTCTATCACAAGATTTGTTTCCTAATGTGTGTTATTTGCCTTTTAGGTTTTTGTCTGGAAAATCATTGCACTGCATGATAAGTATGTAGCATATGTCACAGATTGTTTCCATGGCCATACACTCTTCCACAAGGTTTGCTGGCTGATACAGTTGTATGCCATTTTGCCCGTATAGTAGTTAAAATTGCTGCCTCATCCTCAAATTTCTCTTTGTTCAGGCACTTAAAGAAGCCTTTGAGGTCTTCTGCAATAAGGGTGTCTCTGGCAGTTCAAGTGCTGAATTACTCGCCACCTTCTGTGACAACATTTTGAAGAAAGGCTGCAGTGAAAAGCTCAGTGATGAAGCTATTGAAGATGCCCTTGAGAAGGTACACCACTACTGCCTTTGGATTTACTGTTATCATAAAGTTATAGCAGAAGGAACTCTGGTTTGATAGTGAATAACTTTCAGGTGGTGCGCCTGCTCGCATACATAAGTGATAAAGATCTCTTTGCTGAGTTCTACAGGTGATCTCTTGTAACCTTACTTGGTCTTTTGCCTATTTAGCCTCCATATCGGGAGGGTCTGTCTTGGATTAGATCTTAGTATTTATCTTCAAATGTGTGGAACAATTGACAGGAAGAAACTTGCAAGGAGATTGCTTTTTGACAAGAGTGCTAATGATGAACATGAAAGAAGCATCCTGACAAAGCTTAAGCAGCAGTGTGGTGGGCAGTTTACTTCAAAAATGGAAGGCATGGTTACTGACCTTACTCTTGCAAGAGATCATCAAACTAAGTTTGAAGAGTTTGTAGCTGAACATCAAGAGTTGCATCCTGGGGTAGACTTGGCTGTTACTGTCTTGACAACAGGATTCTGGCCAACATACAAAACTTTTGAAATAAGCCTTCCTTCTGAGATGGTAAGATAACCTTTTTCTTGTGGATTTAGGAGCATGAGTTACACATATTTGTTAACATGACAGTATGAAACCCAGGCATCAAAGCTCATCTTTATAATTTTGAAACGGAAACTTATTCTTCTCAATACCTTCAGGTTAAATGTGTAGAGGTTTTCAAGGAGTTTTACCAAACAAGAACAAAGCACAGGAAGCTTACCTGGATATACTCGTTGGGAACCTGCAATATCAATGCAAAATTTGAAACCAAAACTATAGAGCTCATTGTTACAACATATCAGGTATTTTGAATTAAGTCGTATTCAGTCGCTTTGGCAAATGCGTACTTCTAAGTTGTAACCTGTCATTTTGACATTCCTTTTCTTTTGGCAGGCTGCGTTGCTGTTGTTATTCAATGGAGTTGATAGGCTTAGTTACTCTGAGATTGTAACACAGCTGAACCTGTCGGATGATGATGTTGTGCGTTTGCTCCATTCTCTGTCTTGCGCGAAATACAAGATTCTTACCAAAGAGCCAGCTGGTAGATCTATTTCGCCCAATGATGTTTTCGAGTTCAATTCAAAATTTACTGACAGGATGAGAAGAATCAAGGTACTCCTAGTTTTTTGTTTTTTGTTTTGTTAGCATTATAGGCCATCTGCTATCTGCAGTGATGCTTTTCTTATGATTGAATATTTGACATAATGTGCAGATACCCCTGCCTCCTGTTGATGAGAAGAAAAAGGTTGTTGAAGATGTTGACAAGGACAGGAGGTATGCAATTGATGCGTCGATTGTCCGTATCATGAAAAGCCGCAAAGTCATGGCCCATACCCAGCTAGTTGCGGAATGTGTGGAGCAGCTCAGCCGCATGTTCAAGGTACTTACAGTACATTTTCTCTTCTCTACATATTTGGTTATATGGAATTCAGCTCTTGCTTTTGTGGCACATCTGCAAATTCCATTTGCATATCTAGCCGTATCATCATTTTTTCCTAGTTGCTCACGTGGTGTTCTGGTTGACTTTTCCTATCCATATCGATCAATTACCTTTGCGTGATGCCTGATATTACACTCTTTAAGTTGTTTTATTATTCTACCCTCTATCATGAAACAAAAGAACTGTTGCATTTACCCACCCTTGAAAAAGGGAAGGAAAGCACTAGGCATGTACTCCCTCTGTTCCAAATTAATTGACCTTATCAGCACATGTTTTAGTTGCTGATGAAGTAGCTCATTATATATATGAATAGTTGTATGACCAAAATAGGCCCGTACCTGGAGTGACATAGCTACTGTAGCCGTTTATGGTTTTGTAGACTGCTTATTTGTTTTGATATTTTGGTTGGTTTGGAACTAGCAGATGTTTAACCTGAACTGTGTGTCCTAACCTGATTTTGTGCCCACTGCAGCCTGACTTCAAAGCTATCAAGAAGCGGATTGAGGATCTCATCACCAGGGACTACCTGGAGCGTGACAAGGACAACGCCAACACATACAGATATCTGGCTTGATTGGTATCTGGGGGCAGGTTCGGGGGCAGCTGGCGTGTGGCGTTCATGATATGCTCCAGTGACTTTGCTGCGATGATGCAGCTTACTTTGGGGATTTCTGTCGTGTGCCAGTTGCTACCTTCCTTGGCTGGTCTCATTTTGTACATGGGGGTCGTTGGATAGGAGCCTATCGAGATACTAGTAGGCAAATCAGGATCGGTGGAGGCAAACTCTTTACCGCTTAACTGCCTTCCCTTGCAGTGCTATTTATATATCTTAGTACTCGCCACTTGACCTAGTTAACTTGTTGCCACGCTTATGCTTTGCCGTGAAAAGTTTCTACGAGCTTCTTGATGGCATTTCCTGTGGTTATCATGTTGTGGTTACTTGTCCACCAAAATTCCTGTAGTTTTGTGCTGTCTGCCACTCTATGCTCCCTGGGTTCTGCTGGCCTGTGGTTGCTCGAGCGGTTGGGTTTTAGCATACGCCTTAACACTTCATGTTGTAGCTGGATGGTGGCGCTAAGTCGGTTGGCGATTGTGTTTTGCCGAGGAAGTATCCTGTCGTTACAGACCTAGGAATAGCATTGCTGCCGTTCTCCCTCCCGACCGCTGCCCTTTGGTACTCACCATCCATGAATCCCCCAGCCTCCCCTCTCCTTCCTCTGCCGTCAAGCCTGCCTCTCACACCTTGCTGGATTTCTCACAAAATCTTTGTCTGCCCCCTCCCCAAGTCCTCGAGTGCTGCCATCACATGCGCCACCACTCCTCTCTGCTGCTGTGTCTTTCTTCCCAATGCTCCTCACCCTCCCCTCTCGCCCTTGATGCGACCCCACACCAGCGCTGCCGTGGAGGCTGGGGGCGCCACGACCAGTCCTCACCACCATTGAAGGTCTGAGACGCCCTCGACCGCTGAATCTGCAAGCCAAGTTTTCCACGAGGTGGTCTCCTCTCTCCGATCTGCCGTCCGCCATACTCTAGGTTGAACCGGCTGGAGCCTGGAGGTATGGTCTCCTCTGATTTCTCCCTTCCCATCTTTGCCTCTTCTGTAATTATATGGTCTAGCACGAGAAGCTGTTGGACTGAATGTTTTTAGTGGACTGTGGGTGTCGCATCTTTTGGTCTACCCAAGATTTGAGTTCATATTTGTGTGATCATTGATTCATAAAAAGCTTGAGTGAGCATAAAGTAAAGAAGATAAATGTAAGGCTTCATCGTTAATGATAAAAGGTTGCTATAATTTAGTGTACCTTGAGACTCACCGAGCTAATACTGTCACTAAAGCAGACAAAATTTCAGAAGTAGCTAGTACTGCCATTTATTTCATTCCAGTATGAAGTCAAGGATTCCTAGAACCACAGATATGTATGAAGTCAAGGATTCCTAGAACCATTAGCAGGTGTCCAATATTACCTAAAGACACTTAATTTATGGCCTAAAATTTTGAGCAACTTTGAACCACAAAAATACTTTACTCTTATGCATAGTATGCCATTTCAGTTCTGATTATTGCAACATGAGACATGGTGGTGAACTTGTTCATGTAGCCCAATCATTATGTCTTACTGAAAAACAAAACACAAGTATATATACTTGGTTAGTTTCGTCTCTTTCGCAGTTCTTGTCGAATTGAGTCTAGCTGGTTTCTTATCTTCTTTACTATTATACGGAAATAGGTGGTGTTGGTAGGTAAAAAAACCGGGCCAAATTTTTGACCGTAAAAAAACCCTGCTAGATTTGCCTTCCGGCCTTCACGCGTGAAAAAACCCAGGACCGAAAGGCCTTTGTATGCTTCGTTCGTACAAACAACGGCAGTTGCTCGTGACTTTCCTCTCGTCGAGAAGGAGTTGGCATCGAACTCTGATTCCTACCGAATCTATCGCGTCGTCAAGAAAAGCTCCAGGTCGATCGCTCGATCGTGTTTAGGCTTTGCCAACTCCTACCCCGCCCAGGGTCCCACCACCGGCCGACCTCCTCCTCCAGATCGGGACGACCTCCTCGGCAAGATTGCCTGAAGGTTGCATCCCTGCTGCCGGCGCTCTCTCTCGATCTGGTCCTGCACCACGAGTGAGATGATCGCCACCTCTCCAGTCTGCTTCCCTCGCGCTCGCCAATGATGATGCTGCACCGCGTCCTCACGTTCGCAGCGCCGAGTCTTTGAACAAGTCCGAGCTGACTGCCGTCACTCTAATCTGCTTCTATAGCGCTTCTGCGCTTGCCAACGCTTACTTCAGTTCGGTATTTAACTGAAACTGCGTGGAGGCACTACGAACATAGCCAGTGTGCAGGGTACACCGCTACTTCAATTTGCCATTTATCTTATCTCTGATCTTTGGTTCAGAGAGAGCAGGGCAAGTTGGAGTTGCGGCAAATACTAAACAAGTGTGCATCTACTATTGAGAGTTGCAGTTGTGCCAATTTCTAAAGGAGATTTTAGATGTCCTCAATTAAATTTTTCGATAAAGGAAATATATTAATATCGGGAAGATACCAATTACACCCAGCCTCTGCAACAACGCACCACCCTAATGGCACTACGGATGCACACAGCCAAAAAAAGGAAAAGAAAACTAAGAAACAAAAGTCCCGCTACGGTATCTCGGGCCTAACAACGACAATACATCCACCACCATGACAACACCTGAATTACGGACTCTCCAAAAACGACGCCTTCAAGAAGGGAACAAGTGCTCAAACACCGTCGTCGTCCGATCAAAGATCTTAGGTTTTCACCACGAAGATAGTTCCCGCTCTCAAAACAATGCCTCCACCAAGGTCACCGACGAGCACAACCGGTTAAGACCAGATCTTGGGTTTTCACTCGAAAGGTAGGACTCGCGCTTCACCTGTGTTGCCGCCCCACTTCCAAACCGCTGTCGTGAAGCCGGGACACCAAGCAAGCCCCTCAACGGCGCGGAGAATTGAACCTCCCTTAGCTAGTCCTCCCTCCGACCTTCAAGAAATTCTCTTCTTCCGACTTTCATCATGGATCCATAGTCACTTGATGTCAACACGGAAAAAGAGCTTCGCGCCGCTCCCTCCAAAACCAAACGGTCGGAATAAACGCATGGGTGCGCACGACCGAATACCTCCGATCCGAGCAAACTCCGGGCAAAGCACTCGTTACATTCGCCGGCGGAGCCTTCCAGAACTCAACCCTCCGGCCAGATCACGAGTCCAGGCCTCCGGTAGGTCCTCCTCTTCACGCAAGAGAGGCCCTAGGACCGCCGCCTTTATTCAGGTCGGACCCCCACGTCGACGACCATCCCGGGCTGGCCAACCCAACCCTACACCGCACCTGACGCCCGCCACCTGCCACCAGGTCGACCGCCATCCAGGGCCGCCGCCCTTAGTGCCGTGATCCCGACCTTGAGGAGGAGCAGCACGAGATCCGCCCCCATCACCACCCGCCCGGCGATGCCGAGGCGAGGAAGGAAGGAGAGGATAGCGCCGCCAGGATCCAGGGCCGCGCCGCCGCCCCCAATCCGCCTGCCCGGCGAGCCGCGGCGAGGAACGGAGGAGAGAGCCGCGCCGCCATGGTTCCACGGCCGCGCCGCTGCCCCCATCATCGCCCGCCCGGCGAGGCCGCGGCGAAGACGTGATGAGATGGCCGCGCCGCCATCAACCGCCGGGTTCTGGGATCATCCTCCCGGCGCGGAGGCGTGCCTCCTACCGCCGCCCCAGGGGACCGTGATGCAAACAATTCAGACATAGGTTCTCTGAGATTACATAGGTTGTGGGTTCAGATGGAATAATCTGCGTACAACATATGATCATCTTGCTTCTACTTGCAAAGATATAAGGTTAAATTGATGACTCCTTCTATTGACCATAGTCGATAAACAAGACTGTTGATGTTTTGTTTTGGCTGCACATCTTTGTGTGCGTGTTCTGTTCTAGGCTTCTATCAGCTGCTGCGTGCATGCTTTGCTGCTCCCTGCAGGCCGCTAGCTTCGTGTGCGTGTGCTCTGCTACTGATTGCTAGCTGGCTGCGGTGATTGCGATTATTGTGTTGATGTTTGTATTTTTATGTGATGGTTGAATGGATGCCTCGAGTTCTTCATACTCATCCGACAATAACGCGTTGACTACACGATGGGTCACAACTAGATGGTTTCATTATCAGTTATTTTGTTTATGTCAACTGTTATGTTCTACATAGATTATGTTGTATTGATTTGCAAAGAAAAAGACTATATTGGATTGAATGTTCGCGTTTCTGTCAGACACCGTTTGAGTGTTAGAGAAATCAATCTATATGTGAGTAGAATATAGAGAGTGGATTTTGCACTTCCATCGGAATGTCGGTGGAAACCGGCAAATTTTTTGAGACCTCTACAAATGAAGATGTAGAGAGTTAAATTTGCAGCAGCCTTTAGACTTGCTCTAAGAGGTAAGAGATAAATTTATAAAACAACACTGATTCAGAATCATTTAATACCAGATAAGATATTATGGACAAAGGAAGGAAAAAAGGCATGGTGCAGACTATACTTATTATTCAGTTAAAGTATAACGTTCGTGCTGGTTTAGGTAACGTTCTTTCTCGTTCTATAAAAAATATCAGAGGGCACCGGTATTACCGTCTACCGGAAATACCAGACGAGATTTTTATTATAAAATTTAAATTTATCCAAAATTCGTCAAAATTGAATAGATTACAAAAATTTCAGTAAATACCGGTGTTATTTTCTTATACTGGTAGGTATGACAAAACCGGTTACCGCCAAAATTTCGGAAATATCGGGTGAGGAAAAAACACTAGAGCACATTACCGGTGCATGTTTAACGACATGCATATTTTGATTGATCATTTTACGTCAATAACTCTAGAATATATCTGCATTATCAAACAATTTGTTACCCATAGCAACGCACTGGTATTGTGCTAGTATTTCCTAATTATCTTCGGTGTAAATATTTTGAGGGATTTGTGTTGGAGAACACATCTTCCTCCTGTGGTGAGTGAGCTTTTTTGAGTTTATTTGCATTGGTTGGTCATTGCTATGAAATTTGGTGTAGGTTCCATGTGGCTGATGTTCCAATTGTTGCTGGGCGGACAGGTTGCAAACATGCAACACAGCGGAAGCACATCTGCCATTTGCAGATAAAAGGCACGTAAAATACATTAGTGATGACACTCTGATCTAGAACGATAACATACCATTTGCAGATAAATGGCAGGTAAAATACTTTGATGATCCCGTTTACTCCTGGGAATGTTGCAGCTGGAGCACTGCCCGGTGTAGAGTCCAATAGCACTCTCTAAAGATGCCTGTGGATGTTGCCGAGGGTGTGGACCGCCAGTTTTAGAGCATCCAGTTCTCGTGCATTAGCCGCGCCATCTCGATGGAGAGCGATATCCTGTTCGGCCACGCCTTCTTCTTTGTCGGACGCCTCGAAGTCGTTCTTCTTCTTCCCCATGGTGATGCGGCGGCGCGCGATGGTGAAGGTGGGAGTGGAGGTGTTGGTGTGGGCGATGACAGGGACGATGCCGGACGCCTTTTAAAGGCCGGGCGCACGGGGGACACGATGTTATTGATGGTGACGCAGAAGGCCAGCCACCACCCGCCAGGCTTGGTGCACGTGCAGAAGACGAGACGACGCTATTGATGACGAAGGCTGCGGCGCAGACGCCGAAACGATGCGCTCGAAACAGGCCTCGCGCCTGGTGCTAGGCAAACCCGTGGAAGTAACGAGTGGTCACGCGGCGCGACCGCGGTGTGTCTGCCAAGACGCATGCAAGATATAATTTTTTTGCATATCGACATATAACCCGATCGCTATGCGTCAGGCCGTTGGACTGGGGTGCGGACACATATTTCAACTGGCTGATTGTTTCGCGTCCGTTTGCGTCGAGCCGCGCTGCAGCATTTTCTGTCGAGCACACACCACGTCCTGCATCGTGTTCAAAGGTCCCCGCCCGCGTCCTTTCCCCATTACATTTGTCCCTTGGGCAGCAGTTCCCGTAGCTAGCGAGATGTTCAGCAGCTCCCTAGCTCCAACAGCCAGTGTTTTCGTTGGTATCGTGGCATTCAATCGCGTCGACGTTGTCCTAGACGCCGACTCGCTGAGAATCAGTCAGAGCTGATGCAGCTCGTCCGCAGCGGTAGGCCTGCCTATTGCGAGAAGCTCCTCGAGCGATTTTGGTGACGTTCATGGATACAGTGTCGACTGACTACAGCATGCATGTGCGTTCTAACCCATATGTTGCGGTGGATCTAAACTAATACAGTACAGTATATGTTTATGCAACTGATTTTGCGCCCCATGGAGAGGTCCATGGAGAGGAAAACAGGTTAAAAGTTAAAGTTGGTCTTGCATAATATTTTCATAGGAGTTTTACATAATTTATGTCCACTGAATGTTAAAGCACTAGCTCTGGAGGGAAGAGCCACGTCATCCCTTGAGGAGGTCGGCACAACCACCGTGGCAAGGTCGATGTCTGGGACTTCATTTTGAACACTTCGCCAGTGTCGATAAAGTAAATGGTATCCTCCTCGACCTCTCCATGGGGCACAGAAACTGATTTTGAGAAACCTATGTTGCTGCCAATGAACAACGCCCGACCTCCACCTAGCCCACTTTCCATTGGCAGTGGCACCCAAGCGCCGCTGTTGGTGTCCGCCTCGAAAACATCCACTTGGCGAGTGAATGACGGTTTACACATTACTAGTTGTCGACGTACCATGAGAAGCTTCCCACGTGACTCAACAAGGTTTCTCGTGGTGATAATGCATTTCTTGGTTTCTGCATCGTTTGAAAAGTCGTAGGGACCCATAATAGGCCGGTCATCCTCTTCCGTAGGCTCCTCTTCTTCCGTTTCCACATCATCCTCTTCATCATCATCATCTTCTTCTACATCAGCTTCTTCATCATTATCTTTTTCCTCAACATCTTCAACTTCTTCGTCTTCATCGGTCCATGCGTCGTAATCATCATAACCTAAAGGTTGCCTGATGACACGCTTGTAGTTGATAGCCATGGGTGTCCCATTGCCATCCAATGCAAGGTCGAGTGAGATGAGGTCCTCAGCCTTGGTGATCCCGTAGAGTTTGTCCCCCAGAAAAGCAAGGTCGATGGTGTTGATGCAGGGAACATTATGCGGCTTCGCTGACCACGTACCCTTCCCCGGCCGGACTATGACAAGCGGACATTTCCTGTCGTTGGTCAGTACGGCGACCAAGTCATCGGCAGTGGACCGCATGAGGAACTTGCGAATCTTCGAAGCGGTCCCTATGGCGGCGTCTAGCTCGGCGAGCGGCACGGACGTGCGGGAGAAAGGGTTGTGCAGGAGGTAGCCTTCCAGGTGGTACTTGCGTGCGTTGTCGTCGATGTACTCGCGACCGTGGCCAAGGACAAGCCAGCCGTCGGTGGATCCGCCGATGAGGATGCCGTCGTCGGGGAAGGAAGGGAGGCGGTGCGAGGAACCGTCGGAGGGGTCCAGGAAGTAGCCGTGCTGGATGAGCATGATCAATGGCAAAGGCTGGTGTGCTGTGGCAGCGTGATGGTGGCGCACCGCGGAGTTCCATGAACAGCAGACGGCGCGGCAGACGGCGTGTGAGCGCAGACGGTCCGCGGGGTTGGGCGGCTTGGCGATGACGAGGCCTAAAAGCTCTGGCGGCAGGTCAGACCACGAAGCCATAGAAACCAAAGTACAGGGGCACTGGTGGCTCGGTTTGATCGATCGTAAAAGCGCGCAGCTTGAGGAATATACAGACACGCAGATAGAAGGATATGCATACATATGTATAGCCTCAGAAAGAGGCGGAGAACCATGAGATTCGGCTTAATTTGGTACCCGACCGAGTCCGGAAGGAAGTCGATTTACTAGTGTCAGACACGGAAAAGGCACAAGGCGGTGGAACTGGAATCAGTTCGTCCAATGCCATATATAGGAGCTTTGGGTGAACCTGGTGGTGGTGGTGGAACTGGTGTCAGATAATTTTCCCACACAACTCTAGCCGTGTAAAAACACAACTCTCCATGGAAAAAATTGCGCATGGGGGAAATTACCGTTAGATAGTTATGACCAAAACTAGCACTATTCCCGCCGTTGCCGCGAAACAACACAAACTTAAACATAATTTTTTTAAATGATGAATTCACATTATGCTTTGCATGTTCACCATACCTTGTATTTTTTCTAACAATATGCACTATCAACAAAAAATTGTTTTTAATAAAAATAGTCCTCTGGTTCAAAATTATTCGTTGCAGATTTATCTAGAAATAGATGTATTTAGACATTTTTTTGCTTAGTATGTAAATAAAAGCGAATCTACAATTATTTTCTCAATAAGTTTGAAAAGGAGAAAGTATTTTATTTTCTTTAAAATATGTATGCTAGTTTAGACATCACCATGCGACCAAATTAAGGTGAACCTTTTTTATTTATAATACGTAGAACAATCTGTAGTGGCCACGAAGCAAAAAAAAAAAAAAAATACTGTAAATTAGTACTACTCCGATCTGAACTCTCCGGTCAGGTTAGGACATGGCCTCCGCTGCGGCAGCTCCATTTCCGTGGCAGCATCGATGGCTCCGGCTCTGTAGTGGTCATGAAAAAACAAATACTCCAGTGTAATTTAGTACTCGGTAGTACTCTGATCTGAAGTGACGTAGATATTTTGCATGTTTATTTATGCTGATGAAGCGACTAAACTCTGCCTGCCCCTTACGGCCGGCTCTGCTCCACCTCCTTGGCCATCCATGGCCTTCCGTGTCCGTTTGCGTCACGGGTGGCTCCAGCGGCACGATGCATTTTTGTCCAATTTTGCATTCTTTAAACATGAAAACATAATTTACATAGTATGCGCCCACCGGTTCTCGTCGTCGCTGTCGATCATGATGAGCTCCGGTATCGCCCACGGCCAGTTCGCAAGTGGCGGAACATACGCTGGTGCCGCGGGCGGTGGTGGAGCTGGAGCAGCCCAGTCCGGCGGTACCATGAGCTCTGTGAGGCCGCCATTTTGTATGGCTCTAATATATGGACTAGTAAGCTTTGGCGCGGCGGCACGCCGCGCCTGTGGACTTACCTTTTTTTTGTATGAGTTCTATGTTAAGTTTGTTTCGAGAATATGCTTGCTGGTTTGTGGAGCTATTAGTTGTTCTATTTAAAATTAGTTATACGTAGTATGGTTGCATATATTAGTTGATGCCGACAATATATGTTTGTATAGGGTCACATAGTGACGGAAGCTGCATCACGGAGGCATACGTAAGTCAATGACCCTAATTTTGACTACTATCTATGTCTATAAATAGACATCTAAGATTTGTCTAAATCTGAATGTATCTAGATACTGTTTAGTGTCTAAATAAATTCAGACTTAGACAAACTTCACTTATTCATAGACTGATAGACGGAGGGAGTACTATTGTCGTAGGCAGTTGATTCCCTGTCGGTACATGTTTTTACAGTACTATGTAGTGGGCGAAACACACATTGAACTGGATTTGCTGGCGGCATTAATCGATAGATGGTTGTGGACTTCCTTTTGCTCTTGTTTCATTAGTCATCAGCATTGGTGTCTTCTTCGTCTCATAAAATAGCTTACAACCAAGCAGAGGTGCAGTAGTAAAGTCTTCATGACACATTTCAGGAATCTGAAGATATGGGGCAGGGACGCCGAAGAGCATGGACCTCTTCCTGCCGGCCATGGAGTGGATGAGGAACCTGCTTATGCTGCTCGTTCTCGTCAAACAATATGAGCCAGCAGTCGGGGAGGTTGTTTCCAATGCCAATAAGATCCATGGTGCAATTGGGATCTCTAAGGTAAATTAACCAGACCGTACAACACCAGCCTTAATATGAGATCATTCTAGAATCAAATGACAGGTTATCTAAAATATTAAAAGTTGCTTATAGGTGTATGAAACAAATAACCATAACCAATCACATGCTTAGGCATACATTACAAACTGTACAATATAGTAAAGCTTCAGGTATTGTTGGTCATTGTATTCAAATCTATTCTATTTGCAAGCAGCAAACATGTGCACCACACTACCGGGAAAGAGATCTCTAACACACTCCGGTAGCAAATGAAGCAAGAATATGACATGATTTGTAACACACAGGAGATAGCAACATGTGATGAAGCTGTTCCAGCCGCCATCTTGGAGCTCACAAAACTGCATGTCATGGCCTGCAAGCTAACGGATTTTACTTTTTGCAAGACGACAGTCTAGAGCAGGAAATCTAGCAGCTAAAAGGCCCTGTGCATCAATAAATAGTCTGAGATGCATGTTAAGTAGGTAGTTAACAAAAGGAACAAAAGGGAAGATAAACTGCACACTGATCTATACCAAACACTACTGGTGAGATTTCAATGTTTTATATTATTGTTAAATATTCCTCAATCAACTACGAATTGAAGAAAAAAAAATTGCTATGGAACATGGGAAATAAAGACATGGTGGCCAAATTGTAAAAGCAAAATAAAAATATGCAAACAGTAAAAATATGGCGACTTCCATTCTGATGTCCAAGGCAGGCATCGGCGTCATGCTCTAATGCGAAGATGGCTGAAGCCTGATAGGGAAATCAATCATCACTTGTGGAGCGACACAGATGGTAAAACAAAAACACTGACTTGTGTACAAACGAAAATTCATCTCCTATGGCTATGGGAAATATTATTACTCAAAACCATTTATTGAGAGAAAATGACTGACAAATAAGCTACTGACCTAAATAAGCTTGTACATGTTAACAGCTGCAGAGATGGCATATATGTGCCGCCGCTAGACAAAACTTCCCTGGAGCAGCAGGTCAAGGGCGTGCCATAGGATAGAGGGGAAGGTCCTGCTATTTACAATACAAAAGAAATCTCACTTTATTGGAATAGAGTTACGAACCAAAGCGTAAAAAGACAAACAGCAAAATAAACATATTTAGGATACTTGTCATCACAAAGAATAAGCATCCTGAAGTTCACAGACAGAGTGTGCATTATCACCACAATATATATTGAGAAAGAGTACTTGAGACCAACAATACCTACCCTCGTTAGTATCAAGCCTGGCAAAAGATGTGGCATGTGTAGTCTGCAATCACTTCACTGCCATCAATAATGGAATGGTGGTTATTTTGTTATTTTTCAGGTAAAAGTGAGTGTGAAATATTTAACATTTAGAGTTTAAATATCCTAGAATGCAACAGGAAACCAATCGGATACAATTCAGCAAAAATAACTACACTCTATCTCTGAAATAGTCAAAATCACCAATTTAGATGGATCCAAAAAGATGGATAACAATCTCGGGTACTCGGGTAGAACTTACAGGGATTCAGTTATGCATAAGAGATGAAATAATAGATTGACATCACCGGTATGATCCATTTTTTGGCAGATGGTATGAACACGGTCAAATGTGTAGCAATTTTAGGTATGTTAGAGAAAACCACATAATTTATTGCATTAGCCAAGTTGTTGGTAGGACAAACAATTGGTTGATGTGCTAGGAATGAAGCATAAAAAAAAGTCAGTAAATGAGTTATGGATAGCATGAACAACAGGGAGAATATGGTCAAGGTTGGCCTTAATACCATGTTAGAGGGTATAGAAATCCAGAAGATACATGCTTCTTCTTTTGTGTCAATAGGCTTTACCATTGCCCACATCAAGCACCCATTGGGTGAATGTAGCTAGGCCGTGAGCAAATCAGATAACCAAGGCTCAGTAACACAAACGGATAACCAATACCAGATAAAGGCTGTGTATAAGCACCTGCAAATAAACATGCTCATACCTGAGATAAAGAAATAAGTATCTTAGCAAGCACGCCCATACACTACCTGTGTATTTTGAATTCTTTCATATGCCTTTCAGCTGCATAGTTTCAGTGAGAAGTGTTGGGTTTCCTTTTGCAAGACAACAAAAGGAAAGAAAACATCATGGGCGTACCGGGAACTAAGATACCTATGTTTCTAACAATGTACCGAAAACTAATATCGCCCATTGGATATCGAACTTTCTGAGATGACACATTTACAGCTGAAGATGGTGAAAAAAGGCTAAGGCGCAACCATGTTTTTGAATTAGAACTCGATATTACATGCTCCGAGAAATTATCTAGGTTTATTCTCCGTTGGTGTACCCAATCGATTCTTGTGCATCCAACTTTAAGTGCTTTCACTACTTCAGAGCCTCTACGGCCTACCATTCTATTACTGTTTGTTTTTTAACCTGGTGCCGATATTTCTCAACCAAACCGCGTGTTTAAGTGCAGGTAGAAACAATTTCAAGTTTGCTCTTTGCTACTCTATCGAATCCAAGTTCTTGTATGTCACATCATTTACCGTTGTGAATAGTCATGTCTCCGTATGCATGGTAATCAAAGGTCATTACAGTCTGACATAATAATACACAACAATAATATATGTTGTATGTGCTCACCTAGGATTAATATCCCCAGTTGTATTACAAAAAAGCAAGAGAAATGTACATTGAAATCCCAACTCAGTGTTAAAAAAATCTTTAGGCACGACCAAATTCACAAAAAGAAAGGACATGGAAAGACAAACTACCTGACATCATCTGAAGAAGAACCATCCTGAAAATGGAGGATAAACATAGCTAAAGGATATAGGTAAAGATGGCTCAACGGAATTAGGATCAGAGGAATGACCTATTTGCCTACACAGATCAACAAAGAATTAAATGTTAGAACCAAAAAAAAAGGAACCAGTAGCAAAGGAACACACGCACCATCTCATATCCAGCAGGTCACTCGTAGAGACGGAATTCAGATTGGAGCATTGATGTGAGGAGGAGGCTGAGCACGCAAGGGAGTAAGGGAGAAAACAGGGCAACCACCAATCCCTCAACTGGCAGACGTAGCAAGCAAACAATTCGGTGCCATCACTGACGGCAATAGCCGCACAACCCAGCAGCCTTGCGGACGGCAACGATTCGAAGCCCAACAACCTCCCGGTGCTTGGGACAACACCATTGCAGCACAAATCTGGAAAATTCATGGGAGAAAACATTAGCATAGGTGGAGCTGTCCAAGGCGCCATCGCAAGTATTGAGGAGGCTGTCATTGGGTGGGATACATGAGGGGATTGGGGAGTTACCCTCAGCGGCAAAAGCAGAAAAATCACCCAGAAGATGCCCAATCACCGATGCAGCCTTAGTCTATGAATCGCTCAGCGATCGCTCATGTGCAGATACAGTAGTTAGTAGGCAGCGGAAAACGGCCGAACCCGGGATTGCCGCAGCTGCTGCTCAGGTGATCCGATCTTCTGAAACGCCCTCCGAGCGGAGGAGCAGCCGGCGGCGAATTTGATGCCGTAGCGGCCGAGCGGCGTCCGTATCGACCGCAAGGACAGTGCCCGAGCATTCAAAGGCCGCCACCTTCGCGAAGCCCTCCGCCTGGACGACCGGCGCCCACGACTCCGCCACCAGCGCTCGCCACCGCTCAACACGGTCATTCTGCACCAACCACCACCGAGCCGGGAAGAGAAGGGCCCACCAGCGGCAACCGGGATTTTTTTATCAGTGCGGCTCGGCGGCGGTGAGAAAATGGGAGAGAGGATCGGAGGGGAGGCACGGCGGCGGTATGATCCGTTTTTACTGCTTTCCTTTTGTTTGGTCAAAGCGGCAGATTAAGCGGTGAAGATGGGACCCATCCACTAACATTTGTTACATGTAAACCGGGAGACCGGAAACTGAACATGATAAGAGACCCGAAAAGAACAGACTGACCGGCGAACAGCCGGTGAGATCCGATTAAAATGCCAAAAAAAAAAGGAAAGAAGGGAAAGATATGTGGATGTACGCTACAAATTTAACCATCTACAGTGCCAAAATGATTACTTGGCATGGT
This sequence comes from Lolium rigidum, assembly GCF_022539505.1. Taxonomy (NCBI): domain Eukaryota; kingdom Viridiplantae; phylum Streptophyta; class Magnoliopsida; order Poales; family Poaceae; genus Lolium; species Lolium rigidum. Next base: position 67,542,398 of record NC_061511.1, read on the forward strand.
TAAGGGAGTGCTAATTTGTTCAGCTTTTATATAGGGTATAATAATGGCTTTCGCACAATGAACAGTACCACGAGCTCTGTGACACCACCATTTTGTATGGATTTAATATATAGATAGATAAAGCAACAATGTATTTGATTAATTGAAAATTACATAAAGTAATACACATGGAAACTAAAAGACAAACCAAGATAAAATAATTGTTCTAAATTTGTAGATAAAAATCTAAAAGATCGAGAAATACAAAATAAACCCTAGGGTCGTGCAAATACCATAGCCAACGGCTGCTATCCAACTCCATCGAGATAGATGTCGGAAGAGATGCCGAGCCTCCAGCATTGCAAGATAAAAATAAACACCATCGTTAGTGAGGCTTTGTGAGTCAATGAACAGGTCATCTGCAAGTAGCGAGGCACATGTCCTTGTGGAAGCACTTCTAATCTAGTTGCCCAAGCGTCTGGAAGTGGCGGCCTTGGGTGATTACTGTCCATTAGCTTCATACACATCTTCACTAAGTTGGTAGCGAACACTTTAGCGAACAAGCTTGCCCCTAGGATGGAGTCACCAGTGGATCGAAACCAGTGCGCTTTCATTAAGAAGCGTAGCATCCACGAAAACTTTTTGGCATGATCTCACTAACAAGTGCAAGTTCTTAAAAGACAATAAACTTAAAAAGGTATTGGAAACCCATGACTTAATAAGTGGAAGATAAAAAAAATGAGTTGCTCTAATGTTATGTTTATTTTGACATGTCCTCTGGCTCTTAATTTTATTAAGTCCTAAATGTTAAAAAGAGGAGAGATAAAAATGCAATAGGAGGACCACAAGTTTTCTTACAAGATAGATTTGTACTTTGACATGGGACATAGAAGTCTTGACGAATCTATATAATATAAGTGAGCATGTGATGCCTTGTATAAATATGAGCAATCTTATTTTGAGCTTGCTAGGAAAACTAAATAAAAATAAGGATACATGCCATCAATCTTCATTGGTAAGCTAGATGAAAACATTAATTTATAAACCATCTTGCTCGGGACGAGCAAAGTTTTACCTAGGTGATATTGATGAGTCCAAAAACAACATGTTTTTTATTACATGAGCATATACTCTTTTTTTTGTCTCGTTAGATGCTCTATCTAGATTCGACTATATCCTAAATTGCATGATTACAAGTACTGCTTCATTTTTATGAGATATTCCTAGAACTAGTAGTAATAATAGGAATTCATCACTTTCCCTTGTCTTTGGTGTGTGCAGGTGTTTTGAACCTTTATGGCCAAAGCACGAGGAAAGAAGCCAAAAGGGAGGCAATATGGAGGAGCTACATGCACCAGGATTTAGCCATTTCAAGGGTGGAAATAACCCCAAAATACCATGGTACGTGTTGTAGCCCTCATTCATATGAATCAAACGAGCCGAAGAACACCTAAATCGGAGTTCGTATGAAGAAATGGCGCCCAAATTACTACATAATGTAGGAAAATTAATGACTAGTGGTACGGTCACCGGATAACCGTACCACCCTCTGAAGGGACCATTTTTTCAAACTGAATAACATTTTTGAAGAACCAAAGGCCATATCTAGTGTGGGGTTATCCAGAATGCGATACCGACCTTCGCGAGGCTACAAAAGGAGAGGGGAACCCTAGCCACAATCAACAATCTCATTCCCATCATGGCAGGGCGGAGCGCTGCCGCCATGCCGCCGTCATAGATCTTCGCCAACACCACCATCACACCATTGAAGGGAGAAGAGAAGGAGACTTGGGAGAAGGAGCACCAGCATCGATTTCCATCAACACCATCGTCATATTCGCGGTCATCACCGATCCCTCCATTCATCTCATTTTAATACCGACGAGATTGGTTTGCACTTGTATCCATTTTCCATTATTATTCATATCATTGTCATGATCATGTCTTGTATCTCTATTTGTTAGTAGTCTCTTAGTTGTTGGGGAGATGGAGGAAAGCTAGCACTTCTATGAATTTAAATAAATATTTTATGTTGATTTATTGCAATATGAAAAAGTGGTGGTTGTCTTCGGTGATGGTGTATGTTGTGCACCATGCAATATTTTCCATTAGGGACATTGAAGGTAATCATCGTTAAGGGGTTGGAGGTACATGGGATACATGTGACAGCAATGCACCGCTTCTTTTAATCATGTCTTAACGAGAGGTACAAGGTACAAGAGTATATGACCATAGCCACGGGGTGACCCTTAATTACTAGAGGTGACGCATTCGAATTGGAAAGATATTGGTTACGAGGGATGTGGAATAGTGCTTATGGGAGCATCTTTATTTGGGCATCTCCTCACTTCGCCAACATATTCTGACTAACACCCTAAATCCTATCAACATAGTACCTATGCTAGTGGTGATTGGTGAATCTGTGTTCTCCTCAAGCGCCTTTTATTTTTTGTGGTTCATCTAAATATTATTGGCATGTTCTTAATTTCATATAGCATTGATTTTACCTTGTTTAAATTGTTGTTCTTAGTCACAATTTTTTCAAACTATCTAGCTGATTACAATAGTTTCATAGCAAACTATAGAATAGGCTATTTTCAAACCACGGTTTGGGTGTGAACGTGACTGCATTGACACCGTAGCTACGCGGTTGTGTAATATCCACATTTCAAAACTCCCGTGGGGCTGATCTTTAAATAAATGCTCGTTGTTGTTAAGTAATGTAATAATCCGATGTTGATGTAGGAAATCCAGTCATCAGTGACTAAGATTTTGTGTGAATTCCTATGAGTGGGTAGGAAGGATGATAAGGGTGGACATTGCCACGTAAACTAGGACAAGTTGAGCAAGTCGTTGTGCTTTGTCGAGCTTCGTATTCAAGATCTCGCATCGACAACGACATCAAAGATTTTTTTCCCAAGCAAGTTGAGGTAGGCCAGATGAAAAAAACCCAACAGAAATAAAACAAAACCAAAACAAGAAGAGAGAAGGAAAGAAAACACAAGTAAACTCAAATTTAGACACATGGATCACTGATTCCCATGTGGTTCTATCAAGAGATTTTTTTTTTTGGAACATTCCAATTCCTCCAGTTTCTTTTGACCACCTCATGTCAACTTTGTTCGCCGGCGGTGGCAGCATGGGCAGAACTACACGGGGACATGGGTGTACAAATGTACAACGATTATTTTTTGAGAAAAGATTTAATAGATGTGTATATATAGTTTAAATATATAGATCAATCTACATCAAACAAATTAGAAAGCATGACTAAACAATACTTTTTAGAAAGTGTACACCCATCATTTGAATGCTCCCTCTGCCCATGGGTGGCAGGAAGGCCGTGTCCTAAAATTTTCAGACGCACATATTTTTCGAGCCATGCGGAAAACAACAAAAGAATGCTCGTGTATATGGCATACGCGGGTTGGTCTCGCGGGAAACAACAACAGAGATACGGTTTAGCTTCGTTTCTCTAGTGTGGAATGGTCTTTTTCTTGACCAAAACCTGTTTTGGATGATTTGCTGGATCTGGTAGAGATGCTTTTACAGTTCCACTAGAAGTTGTTTACATAGTTTCTTTTTTGCTCTGGTCAGCCAGTAACACGAAATGTTGTTTTCTTGTTGACTACGAATATATCGTGTGGTCGTAAGGGCATCTCCAACCCGGCGATCCAAACGGACGTGTTGGGCCGTCCGTTTTGGGTCGTTTGGGTGGCCACGGACACCCGAATAGCGGCCCACGTCCGCGTGTCCGTTTGGGTCGCACGCTGCGCACAACGCGCGGACGCAACACAACTGTAACAAAATAAAAGAAAATGGAAATGAAAAAGGAAAACAAAAAAAAGGTAAATTTAAACTAGTGGTTCATTAAACTTAGCCCTATTTTGGGCAATTTTTACACAAAAGAAAGCCCTATATGGGCTTTATAAACTAAGAAAAAAACCCTAGGCCAGGGTTTGAGAGCACGGTGGCCGCCGGCAGTACTACTCCCAGTAGTACTCGTCGTCGTCGCTGTCGATGAGGACGACGCCCCTGGTGGCGACGCTCTATTCCGGCTGGACACGCCGGAGGGCGACGGGGACTCCGGCCAGGGCGATCACTGCGCCCTTTCCCAGGCGGAGTGCGGGTCCGGAGGGCTCGCCGGCCTGCGCAGGCGTGCCCTCAGCGCAGACTCCTTTCGGAGCTGCTCCGCCGCTGCGGCCTGCAGCTCCGCCTCCTGCCGGAGCGCGGCCCGGCGCTCCTCCTCCTCCCGGAGCGCCGCCTGGTGCGTGGCCTCCTCCTCCCGGCGAGCCATCTCGAGGAAGGCCCAAGCCTCCGCCTGGGCGTCCTCGTGGGCCTTCCTGGCCATCTCCTCCAGCGCGGAGGCGCGCTGCGTCTTGGCGAGGTGCGGCCATTTGGCCAGCTCCTCGAGGTCGCAGAGCTCGCGGGACGCCGCGAGCACCGCCTGCAGCTCGGGGTTGTCCTCCTCCTGGGGCTCGGGCTGCGGCTGGGGATGGGGCTGTGGCTCTGCCGTGGCCTCATTGATGTAGAGGCGGCCGGGGCGGCGGCCAGCCCGCCTAGCAGGCGTGCGCGGCTGGGCGCGAGGCCGCGCCATCGCCGACGTGAAGCACGTGCGCCGGCGCGCAGCGTGCTCCACCTCGAACCACAAGTCCCAGTTGGGACTTGTGTTGCCGTATGCGGGGTGCTCCCGGAGGTCCACCGGCAGCTGCGCGCGGCGCCTCCGGATCTCCGCGATGCGGGCGCGACCGGAGCTTGGGATCGGCGGCACCGGAACCCGATCTGGGCTTAGGTGCCAGCCGTGGGGGAGGAGCACGTCCCCCCTACGGCATTGGGACGCCGGCATCCCAGAACATCTGCGCCACCACTATGGTGACGTAGATCCGGTCGCGGTGGGGAGGAGCCGACAGCCCCATCTCGAACGCCGTCGGCGCGATTCGCTGACTGCTGCCGGCCTCGGTCGGAGTGGAGAGTGGGGACTGGATAGGGACAGTCCCCCTTCCCCCAGTCCACATTTAATAGGACTGAGGCACCGACAGCTGAGCCAGCCACGCGGACTAGGCGGACGCGACCAAACGCCGTGTACCATCCGCGGCCACGCAAACCTAACCCAGATTTGGGCCGGGTTTGCGTCGTTCCGGACGCCCATCCGCATTTATGGTGCGTTGCCGCGTTGGGCCGCGTATTTGTCCGACTGGACCCATCATCCGACGCGCGGCCGCGGGATGGATCGCCCCCTAACGGAACCATCCGACACGTTGAATAAGCTCACATAGAGTAAGAGCATCTCCAGTCGCGTCCCCCAAAGCGTCCCCCAAACCGCGCCGGATTGAGCGTTTGGGGGACGTGTTTTGTTCGTGCCGCGTTTGGGGGACGTCGCTCCCCAGCCGCGTCCCCCAAACGCCGCCCCCAAACATTTAAAATAATTTTTTTAACACATAAACCATTTATATCAAATGTAGCATATGAAAAAAATGTTTTCGAGGATTGTTTTCAAATTAAATTACAACAAACAATAAAACAAGTAATCAAATATAATAAAAAGGGCTAGATGATACATCAAGGTGCCACGGTATTTCCTTTGATCCTCCACAAATGCTCAACGAGACCAGCTTGAAGTTGCTCATGCACATTGCTCGTCACGGATCTCTGCGTGCATGGCGAGAAAATCGAGCAAAATCTGCGGGCAACTCATGATCAACCTCCGCGAGAGGGCCTTGACACTCATAGGGACCAACATGTGACCTAACATGATTCTTGCGGTCATCCTCGATGATCATGTTGTGCATGATCACACAAGCCTGCATCACCTCCCACATTTGGTCGTGAGACCGGCTTAGAGCGAGTGCCGGACAATGGCAAATTGTGCTTGAAGCACACCAAATGCCCGCTCGACATCCTTCCTGCAAGCCTCCTGTCGTGTAGCAAAGTGAGAATTCTTCAGACCTGATGGATTCGAGATTGTTTTGACAAAAGTGGCCCATTTTGGATATATACCATCGGCTAGATAAGAGGCGCGGGAAGGAAGGAGCGACGAGAAAAGAGGCGCGAACCAACGGTTTATGCAAATAGTCGCCGACATGTGGGAGCCCGCCTCGCTTTTCGTTGTGTCCGGCGTCCCGGAGCGTCCCACTGTGGGACGGGGACGGGCTCGGGGCACCGGACACCGTATCGGGCCGCGCCGGACAAAAATGGGTTTTGGGGACGCGGCTGGAACGCTTTTTTGTCCGGCGCGCCCAAATCTCTTTGGGGGACGGCAGGGGACGCGGTCGGAGATGCTCTAAGATGCGTGAATGAACGGCACGGATTACGATTGATGAGGGGCGCGTTCACACTGCTCTGGCCCGCTCGCTTATTACGGCGTCCAGTCCAAAGGAACCAACCAAATCCAATCCAAAGACCGGCCGAATCCACCTGCTCCCCTGACGCTCTCGAACCTTCCTGCACTCGGCTCTCGCGAGCGGCGCCTCCATCTCCGGCGACGAGGTGACTGCGCCGTCCCCGCCCCGTCCCCTTCCCTTTCCTTACCTCCTGTAATGCACCTGCAAGAGGGGGTCATGCGGGATCGGAAGTACTAGCCATGATGTTGCGTACTTGTTTGAGGTGACGGCCAGATCGGGAATCGCGTGCGGATGTGCGACATCAGGGGGATTCGACCGTTCTGGAAGAGATTCCGATGGTGACGGTTTTTGCAGAAAATCGGGTCGGATGGAGTCACGAGATTTTAGAATTCGTGCGGTTCGGTACTGAGAGCATCTCCAGTCGCGTCACAGACCGTCACCAGGCCGTCGGATCGAGCGTTTGGGGGCGTGTTTTGTTACGTCGCAGCGTTTGGGGGCGTCGCTCCCGATCGCGTCCCCAAACGCCGGCCCCAATCAGAAATTCAAATAGATGCATTCAAAAGAGATCGTTCCCGCCCGATTCGTCGCGATCGAAGTAGCGGCGATCGATCAAAATGCTGGGCGCGCGATCATATTACGGACCGGTGGTGCATGCAAATTAGAAGAAGGGGTTGGTCGACGGCGTCGTGTCCGAGTCGACGCGGGCCCGTCGAGCACGACGACCTCGTCGCGATCCGCTCGTTCCCGTGCATGGTGCGTCCGCTCCGTCGCCGACGCGGAGGCCGGCGCAGGTGTAGCGATAGAAGACGCGTCGGCCGCTCTTCTTGCTGCTGCCGCGGCCGGCGCCGATGCCGATGTCGTCGCCGGGGCCGCCGCGTCGCCGCCGCCATTTTGGCTTCGATGTCGTCGAGGATCCGGCCTTTGAAGAAGTTGTGCGCCGCTCGCGTCCGGGGAGACATTCCCTGCGTCGACGTTCTCGGCGGGGACATGTCGTCCCTGCGTTTCTTGAGCTCCGGCTTCTCCTCTTGCCTCTTGAGCAGCTCGGCCCGCCTTTGGTCGGCCTTCTTGTCGCGGGAGATAAAGGTCGAGGAGACGTCGGCGAGGCATTTCGTGATCGACGCTGCGTCTTCTCGGACGACGCAGCGTCGGCCAAGGCGGCCTTGGCAGCCTTGTTGCCAGTAGGACGCCCTGTCGAAGTTGCCAGCGGCGCGTCCAGATCAATGGCGTCCTTCCCCTTGGACAGCGACAGGCGCGTCAGCCGCCATTTCTCATTCACTTTGAGCTTGCCATAGCAATGCATCAGCGCGAACGGCTTGTGACCTTCCGAGTTCTTGGCGTACATTTCCATGGCCCGATCAAACTAACCAAAGGAAGCGAGTCATTTCATCGAACACAATGTGGGCGCTACGGATTATGGAAGAAACGATCGTACCGGTTGGGCGACGTCGGCGCGCATTGTCGCCTCCGGTCTCTAAGTCCCGATGGTACCCATGGAAGGAGTTCACCGACGCTCGGATGATGGCCCATCGCGTCGACATTGCCTTTTGGCTCCTCTTCATTGTCACTTTACGGTAGTCGCTGTTGATGAGCTTGCGCTCATCGAACTCGGTCTTGATCCTCGCCCAATACTTCCCGCCTTTTTGGTTGGCGCCGATGATGGAGTCATGGCTCACCGTCGCCCACGACTCGCACAGGCAAAGATCTTCCAGAGGCGTCCACTTCGGGCCTCGTGTGCCCGACGCCTTCTTCTTCTTCTTCTTCTTCGTCCTCACGCCGTCCGCGTCTACCTCCACGAGATCATCGTCACCGGCACCCTCGTCGTCCTCTTCGTCGCCGCGCTCTTCGTCCTCATCGTCGTCCTCCTCGTCGTCCTCCACCCACTCCTCTTCCTCGTCGTCCTCCTCAACCCCGTCGTCCTCCTCGGCCACCGGCGCCGTCGTATTCGAGCGGACCCTCGCGGCCGGTGAAAGGGTCGCCGTCCGGACCGGGGCACCGGCTCGTGCTTTGCTCGTACGCGGGGAGTAGAGGTTGTTGGGGTTGAAGCCGCCGTGCGGCGGCGCATCCTGGTAGTGCGGCGACAAGTTGGGCGTCACGCACCGGGAGTGGCGGAGGGGCCGTCGTTGTAGAAGGCGGCTTGCGACGGAGAGATCACTCCGGGAACGTACACCGGCATGGACGTACTCCATGGGCTCGCGTTGGTGGCGGCGATACACCCGGCCATTACGTGCGTGGTGGCGGCGCGCCGCCCGAGCCTTCTTCTCCGGCTCCGCCGCCCTCCGTCCTTTCCGCTCCGCCGTCGATAGCTTCCGGCGCGGGCAATCTTGCTTGCCATTCATCGTCGGTCATTCCTTCGAGGCTTCTTCTTCGCGGCCGGCGCCTTCCGCGGCTTCGCGAACGGCGCTTTCGCCCCTATCGTCGCATTGCCGGCGGCTTCTTGGCCGCTTTCTTCGCCATCTTTTTGGGGGCTGTCGGCGGCGCCATGGAATGGGGAGAGGGTAGCGGCGGCGGGTGGACGGCGGGAGGGAGAAAGAAATCGGCGGGATAGGAGAAATGAATCGGCGGCGGGATGTGTTTTGGGAGGCCCGTGCGCGGCGGTATAGGCGCGATTTGGCGGGAGCGGCGGGATTTGGCGGGAGTGTGAGACGAATTTTCCACTGTGCCGGCGACGCGTCGGCCCCGCGCCTCCTCGCCTCTCATTTCGTTGTGTCCCGGCATCCCGGAGCGTCCCACGTGGGACGGGGACGGGCTCGGGGCGCCGGACACCGTATGGGACCGCGCCGGACAAAAATGGGCTTTGGGGGACGCGGCTGGAACGCTTTTTTTGTCCGGCGCGCCCCAAATCCCTTTGGGGGACGGTTTGGGGGACGCGACTGGAGATGCTCTGAATGTGGTTTCTTCTGAAATTCTAGAGGATGGGGACCTCGATTGTAGTGTAGTAGCAGACGAAGCTGGTCCATGACGTTGTGGTATCATGCTGCCCCTTGTCTCAAAACGAAACAACTGTGCCCATAACTGCATTCCTGAAATTTTCTTCACTGTTTATAGTAGTACCATTGCCTTGGATATGTGGGTTGCTATTGACAAAAGGGTCTGTTCCATTGCCTGTGCTTATGTGGGATCATTGGTTTGCTATTGACAACAGGGTCAGTTTGTTTCAATATTGGATGGATGGGAAGTCTGTGACCAAATCTAAAATGTAAGAAATAAAAATCTGATGCTATTGACAACAGGGTCAGTTTGTTTCAATATTGGATGGATGGGAAGTCTGACCGAATCTAAAATGTAAGAAATAAAAATCTGAATGCAATTGAGCTGTCGTATTCGTTAGCATTGCATACCGAGCTCTATCTGGAAGAAATAGACTGAACTAACTGCTTGCACTTCATCTAACATGATTCTGCTTATAGCTGTTATTATTGTGCTGCAAGGGAGCCTATTCCTGAATTGATTTATATATGGTGCTACTAAGTACTTGGTTCTGTTGAAAAAATGGTCCGAATAACTGAATATAAATTGTATGGAATTTTTGTTGAATGCATCGGTGCTGCCGTATACTATAGGTTGCACAAAGTGACCGCTCCTCTTTCATTTCTTTAAATTCAGAGCCGGGGATCCGACTCTAATGTAGTGGAGTTGAATATTTTTTAATATAACGATGAGTAGCAATTCATGAAAAAAATGAGTAGCAGAGCACCAGAATTCTTATATTTCATGAACGAATCATGCTGCCCCTTGTCTCAAAAGGGAACAACTGTGCATAACTGCATTACTGAATTTTTCTTCACTGTTTATAGTAGTACCATTGCCTGTGCTTATGTGGGAACAGTGGTTTGCTATTGACAAAAGGGTCAGTTTGATTGCCTGTGCTTATGTAGAATCAATGCTTTGCTATTGACAAAAGTGTCAGTTGTTTCAATATTGGATGGACGGGAAGCCTGTGATCGAATCTAAAATGTAAGAAACGAGAATCCGAACTCAATTGAGCTGTCGTATTCGTTAGCATTGCATACAGAGTTCTATCTGGAAGAAACCGACTAAACTAACTGCTTGCACTTTTATCTAGCATTATTCTGCTTATAGCTGTTAGTATTATTGTGCTGCAAGGGAGCATTAATCCTTTGTATTTCTTTTTTCTCGTTCCTGAATACATATGGTGCTACTACGTACTTGGTTTTGTTGAAAAAATGGTCTAAATAACTGAATATAAAGTGTGAAAATTTTGCTGAATTCATTGGTGCTGCCGTATGCCATAGGTTGCACAAAGTGTTTGCTCTTCATCTTGCTGTATGAAAATTTTGCTGAATTCATTGGTGCTGCCGTATGATATAAGATGCACAAAGTGTTTGCTCTTCATCTTGCTGTATGAAAAGTTTGTTGAATGCATCTGTGCTGCAGTATGCCATAGGTTGCACAAAGAGTTTGCTCTTCATCTAGGGGTGCATTTCTGTTTTGCTGCAGGAGTTATTTTCCATCAACTCCTTTTGTGGTTTCTGAATCCTAAAGTCTGAATTGTGTGGTATAGATGGGCGGACCAGCAGCTGTTCCGGCCTTCGGTGGGGCAGCTGCAGCTGCAGCTGCCGCAGCTGGTTTTGAATGGTGGTGCGGCGAGTGCGGAGTGGCGCGCCACGACAACGAGGAGCGCCATGCTGCGATGCACGTCTACGAGAAATCCAAGGAACGGGAACGCGTACGTAAGCAAAAGGAGCTAAATGCGAAGACCGCTAAAGCCAAGGGTAAGAACAAGAAGAAGGTTGTCAAGCCATCGAAGTCTGGCAAGGCGAACCGGGTCTGCAAGTAGCTTCACTGTAGGTAAGGTTGAGTTGGCTGTCGCGTTGATCACTTGATATCTTCAGTACGCTGCATCCAGAATGTTGATCTTGACTTGCCTGTTCACTGCAGCTAAGATATACCTGCAAAGACGAAAGAGATAAGAAGAAGGACAGGAGGATGGTGGCTTAGGAGGAAAAGAAACTGTCATCAAAACTACCTTTCCATGTTCTTTACTTGCAGGCTTTACCGTCGAATTATGTTCTTGCTGTCAATAATAATAGGGTAGGGAAAACTATGAGAAGCACAACAGGTTTTTGCCCCACAGTTCATCCTCGAACAGTGGGTTTCCTGTGTGCCTCGGACCCGCTTTGTTTCATCATTATATAGAAGGCGGTTCGAGAAAATTCTAGTGGTGGTCTATGTCATGCGTGGCGCAATGTAGATCTGTATTAGTACTTGGGAATTGCAGGTCCGAGGTCCGACGGCAAGGCAAATTGGAGATGATTATGTAGTAGCGAAATTCAGACATGCACAGAAAGCAGATCTTACCGGAGAGAACTCCGGCCAGCCCTTGTGGCGGCCAGGCGATTGTTGTCGACGGCCGACGGGGGAAGAAGCCGTACTCCGGTCCGGCGAAACAGAGTCACACGGGATGAGGAGGAGACACAATTCCGTCGGTCCATATATGGACGGCTTTGGTGGCACAATAATCGGAACAGATCGTAACAGCTAATGCATTTTATTTATTTCCCGAATTACTCCTTAGTTGCTGCATTACTATGACAGTATTCTTCCAAATATATGGACGGACGCCCTTAATTCAAGATTTTGGAGGAATTCAGAAGAAAAATATCCCAAACCAGCCGGCACTGGCACTGGCACTGCTGCTACATGTCACTTTGCACCGAAAAGCTAGCGTGGCTCGAAAATACTGTACCGTTGTTTTCTCCTCGCAGGGATGACATAAAAAAAATACGAGTACCATCATTTCCATCGCAAGGTGCAGGGGCTATCGTGTTCTTGGGAGGCGAGACGCCGATGGGGATCGACATGGCTCTGGCTACAGAGTCAAGCGCGGGTTCTAATTCAGGCGACTAGGATGCTGAACAGACCACCATAGGAGGTGAGGTTGACAGAGAAGATGAATACCAAGGGAAGATCCGGAAACACCGCATCTTGGTATCAGTAACACCTTCTAAAAACGCATCGCGGTAGCAGCGAAAAAGGATTCAAAATCGCAGCAAATCGAACGCATCTGCAGGGTGGGGGCAAGCAAGCTTATTTACCTCGATCCAGGATTGATTCCCAGAAGCAAAGCCACAGAAATACTGTACATCGCATCCGATGGTTCGAACAGGCATGGAGCGATGGCCAGGTTCCATGGTTCGCTGACCCGCAGCTGGTCGCCGAGGGAGACCGAAGAAGGAAGAGAAGAGCGGGGGAGTGAGGGGAAGAAGAAGAAGATGGGGAACGCGATAAAAAGGGGAGGATAGCGCGGATCCGGTTCCACGTGCGACTCTGCCCGTGACGCGCAGCACCTTGTGCACGCGGGCCCAGTGCACAGCGAGCGTCGGTGTAGATCTCTGTGTGTCCTTTCCAACAGGCGAAGCAGGGTCACCCTCTGTGACATGACACACACGCTCCAGCTCCTCCTTGTCCTAAATCCGATGACGTCACTCACGGCACGGAATCGGGTGGAAAAGTAGAAACCCACTTTCTGGCGCAAGAATGTAATCTTTCACCATGTTGTATACTCGTAGCGACAGTTGGCCTTGTCAGTCACCAACCTTTGCAGCAATCGGTGGGCAGTAGATATCTGAAAGTACATATTCCCGTAGGAGAAGAGGACATCAAGCATGCGTTTTGCTCACTTTTTGCTCATTCGAAATTGGTGTGTAAGGGATCTCCAGAGGCGCGGCGCAAACGGACGCTCATTGCGTTCGCGTGGATCGGAAATGCGTCTGGCACCACCTCCAGTGGGGCGACGCAAAGTGATCGGGCAGTCCGCGGAGACGCAAAACTGGTCCAAATATGCGCCAGGTTTGCATCTCTGCGGACGGTCGGTGGACGCGCAAAGTGTCCGCTCGCTTGGCCACCGGGCCCGCCTGGCAGCGAGCCTGCATCGAGGGCATCGCTTCTGCGCCGCAGCCTTCGCCATCACTGGCGCGGCTGCCTGTTCTGCACGTGCACTGGTGGGCGGCGGCTGGGCTTCTGCGCCGCCTTCAATGCCATCGTATTCCGCGCGCGGCCGCGCTTAAAAGACCACTGGCCGTGTTCCTCCTTCCCCCACACCTCCACTCGCACCAGCACCGCCGCAACGCCATGGGGAAGAAGAACGACTTCGAGGCCTCCGGCAGCGGCTGCAAGAGGGTGCCGCTCCCCGTCACGCTAGGGAGGCTCATGCACGGCAAATGGAAGCATACATGTCCAGTAGTTTTTCATCAAAGCTAAACTTATACACTGCAATACATATCTGCCATTAGATAACCTGAATCTTGTGCACCGGAGAGCTCATTTATATGTATTAATCCATGGTCCCAAAGTGTTGAAAGAGTATTCTACTACTATGTGCCACCATCCAGTAGGCCCTGCCGTCAAACCATGTATTTTTTTTTACTAATGACAAGTTAAGCTAGATTTTACATTAGTTAGTTGTGTTTCAATGGATTTTACATGTAACGTTGATTTGGCTCTGGCCTAATTTTCAGTTATAAAATCCATATTTACTTCTCCACATCAGTATGTTTGTTTTCGTAGGGAGCTTCCTTGACTAGCAAAGGCATGCCTCTTGCACTGCCGAAGAAAAGACAAGTCATGGTGTGTTAATTGGATGATGTTCTGCAATTGGTCAGTGTGTTAGCGTGGGATATAGTATGCGTTTTAATTAACTGTAAATAATATTAGTTGTAGGTGTTCATTCACTTATGAAATAAACAATTCATCGTATTTTTATGAAGTTATCTACTACTTGACATGGTTAATTTATAAGTATTTCTCAAACTGTGTATAGGTGTAATAGTTGCTAAAATATGTTGAAGTGGTCATCGAATATACTTTTTTGCTCCTAAATTCTTACTAGAAGTTTATAGGTCATTGTGACAGTGACATATAAACTTCTAGCTGAACATTAATGAATAAGAGGTTTTGATTTTATATTTGGTGTTTTTTTAATCTCTCAAGTAACTAGGGTTACTGAGTAAAGTAGTAGCACCAAATTATGCATCTATCAAATCTATGGTTGCGGCAAAGTTTTTTTTTTTAAAAATGGAGAAGGTATTGTGAGAAATTGCGTATGTTGCATAGACAAAAATTAACTTCTGATATATTTTCTTTGTAGTGAGTGCATATTGCACAGCTGTGTGCTTTTGTCATACATCTTCTGCATTTTTCTATTTCATTGCACTTGACTAATTAAAAAAAGACCTTTACATGCAGCCAAAACAAAAATACGCAAGCAACCATTTGGAAAATATGTAGGAAAATATGCATGTTTGTGGTGATATAACAAGAGAGAACGTGCGCAGCAACGCGCGCGAGGTTCTTCTAGTTCCAAGCTAATCTAGGTCCTCTGTGGCCTAATGTTTTTCTGGCCTCCATATTGAGTTTCTCAGACCGCCTCTCTACCTCAAGCTCTCCTTGACAGGTTGGCTGTGAAGGATGGTTTTCTAAGGCTAGAATGAGGCTGATCGGAAACATTGCATTTTCCCCACAGGCACGTCTTAAATTTCTACCAACTTGAAATTGCACTTTTTCGAAAGCGATGGATTAGATTCACTAGCACCCCAAATCCTGAATTTGCTTCCATGTAGAAAAGAACATTCCTGCTTAAAAAAAGAGACTGAGCTCGATGTAGACTAACGGATAAGACCGATCTCATCAAATGATCGAAAACATCGCCTGGATCCTATCAAGGAAAAAATACAATTCTACCAAAACCGTCTTTGCTTGAGACACGTTGCAGATATTGT
Source organism: Lolium rigidum (assembly GCF_022539505.1). Classification (NCBI taxonomy): domain Eukaryota; kingdom Viridiplantae; phylum Streptophyta; class Magnoliopsida; order Poales; family Poaceae; genus Lolium; species Lolium rigidum. The sequence continues at coordinate 67,557,456 of NC_061511.1, forward strand.
TCGTAGAAATAATTTCTTAGTATTGTAGCAAAACCATAGCAAAAAAATATAGATATGTAGCAAATCGCCACCCGCCACAACAAAAATTATAAAAACCTGATCCCGTTGGTTGTAACATAGAGCATTGTCATAAGCAACTCAGATAACCGTTGGTAGCATTGCTGTCTGCCATTTATAGTACATCTGCCAAAGATGGCAGCAACGTGGTCGACAAATGTAGCACCACCATCAGCCTACGATAGCAACGCCGTTGGCCTATGGTAGCACCATCGCTTTAATGCACCATCACAAAAAAAAAGATGAAGGTCATCCTCACAACATGGGGGCGACGGTCCACAAACTGTGGGGCTCAACAAGCAAGCAAGGTGGCTGCCGGAAATCACGTTGCCCTAGAGGGTGCACCCCACCGCCGTTAGAACTCACGGTCACGGCTTTTGTAGCAAGAGCAAGCCGGCGGCGACAAAGCTGCATCAACAAAGGAGAAAACTAACATCAGCTCGCCCAACGATGGCCCCGAGCTCTCCATGCCCACGTGATGCAAAGATGGGGAGGGTAGGCGCTGGATGTGGAGGACTGGAGGTGGAGAGCCATGGCAGAGGCAGCGTATTCCGACGGATCTCCTTGCTGGAGTCGTCCGCACCGGCGAACGACGGCAAGATCTGGAAGAAAAATGATTGGGAAATTGGGGAGAGAAATGCTCGGTAGTTTCTATGGCGAGAGATAAGAGACAAGTCCAACAAATGTGGGGCCCAGCGCCAAGCGTCGCATGCTCAAGGCGGAGGTTGCGGGATGTTCCATCCCCCGAAGGGATCTCATCATATTCCTTCTCGAAAACTGGATTAGACATAAGAAAATATTGATTCAGGAGGCTATCATGAGAAAAAGAACACTGGGTCAAAACTAGGGATCAAAGTGTTTGGCGCCTACCATTTCCCATGCCCTTCATTCCTCTGTGATTTTCTGGAAAACTGTGATTGGCACATGGCACCGACGTTCACTGAAAATTCGGGCATTCTCATTTTTAATATTTGGATGGTTAGGATGATAGCTTCAAATTAGCAACAATATTAATGAATTGGCACCTCTTCATTCATTCGTTCGTTCGATCATTCATAATAAGCGATACATCATTTACGAGAAGAGGTGCAATTTTAGGAGGATGATTGTCCAACCAGTTACTCGAATCCGGATTCTTTGCCATATGAGCTTATTGTGATTGTTTCCAAAAAGAAAAGAAATCAGTTAGAATCAAGCCAGGAATCCCATCTTCGTGATTGATTGCTCCTACTCGCGCCTCTATCCACCACACAATGTGGGCGCACACTGCTAGCTCAACCATTGTGTCCCTGCTTGCTGTTGCGCCGCCCCTCTACTTCCTTCCCTTATCCTCGTCCCAAAGCTTAAGTTCGACATGGCCATGGTAGCTCTTCAAAATCAGAGGACTACAATCGTGCCAAGCCCTAGAAGTCGAGGAACCAATGGGAATGGGCCCGATGTCATCGGATTTTGCGCTTGGTGTTGCAAGGTTTTCTCGCGTCTCTACAAGTTTATGTTTCCCCCACATTTTTCAACCTTGCATATGTGCTTCCGAATTGTAACTTTGTAACAAACTAGTCTGCATTTTTTTTGTGAAAGCACAAGCGAGATATTGCAAGGTTTATGGGTGTTTTGCTATTAGTTTGTGTTTCCTCGGATTTTTTCAACATTGTGTATGTGCTTTCAAAATGCGGCAAATGCATATTTGGTTTGTTGCATTATTATATTTGAAATGTTGCAAATATTTTTTTTGCATTTTTTGTAACCTTCTGAATCTTTTTGTTATTTAACCATTTCATTTGTTGCATTGCCTTTTTTTCTCTAAATATTGGAAAATTATTATGCACGGTTGTAACATCATCCTGAAGGAAATATTACGACGAGTTATTGCATAACCATAGATTTGTTGCATTACTATTCTATAAGATTGTGAAAACTATTTACAATTTTTGTGACATCTTCTAAAAAATATTGCGTCTTTTTTGTTGCAAAGCACATAACTGCCCACATCTGCCTTCTCGCCCGATCGCATTATACAATATCAGTTTATCACCAAAAGGGCACAGACTTTACATGCATTTTCTTTCACATCGTACTGGGAAACCACTGGAATAATCAGGTTTTCTTTATTTTTAAAATAGATTTTGAAAAGGCGTGTGATAAGGTTAAATGGTCCTTTCTTCAACAAGCCTTACGTATGAAGGGTTTCCCGCCAAAGTGGTGTGAATGGGTTGCACGCTTTATTCAGGGACGGAGTGTAGGTAATAAAGCCAATGATGATATTGGACACTATTTTCAAACCTTGAAGGGCCTTTGGCAGGGTGACCCTATGTTACCTATTTTGTTCAATATCGTGGCTGATATGTTGGATGTTCTTATAGCTAGAGCTAAAGAGGACGGTCAAATCAGAGGGTTGTTACCTCACCTTGTGGAGGGAGGGATATCGATTCTTCAATACGCGGACGACACTATTTTATTTATGGAACATGACTTAGAAAAATCCATAAATATGAAGTTAATTCTTTCTTTCTTTGAACAATTATCCGGTTTTAAGATAAACTATCATAAGAGCAAAATTTATTGCTTTGGTAAGGCTAAGGAGGTAGAGTATGATTATCGAACAATATTTGGTTGTGGGGTAGGGTCTTTACCTTTTAAATATCTCGGCATACCCATCCATTATCGGAGGTTGCTGAATAAAGAATGGAAGCCTGTTGAGGATCGCTTCGAGATGAAGCTGCCGTCATTGTTAGGAAAGATGCTTTCCTACGGTGACCGCTGATACGCGTACAACACGCGTCCGTTGGGAACCCCAAGAGGAAGGTGTGATGCGTACAGCGGCAAGTTTTCCCTCAGTATGAAACCAAGGTTTATCGAACCAGTAGGAGCCAAGAAGCACGTTGAAGGTTGATGGCGGCGGGATGTAGTGCGGCGCAACACCGGGGATTCCGGCGCCAACGTGGAACCTGCACAACACAACCAAAGTACTTTGCCCCAACGAAACGGTGAGGTTGTCAATCTCACCGGCTTGCTGTAACAAAGGATTAGATGTATAGTGTGGATGATGATTGTTTGCGAGAAAACGATAGAACAAGTATTGCGATAGATTGTATTTCGATAAAGAGAATTGGACCGGGGTCCACAGTTCACTAGAGGTGTCTCTCCCATAAGATAAACAGCATGTTGGGTGAACAAATTACAGTTGGGCAATTGACAAATAGAGAGAGCATGACCATGCACATACATATTATGATGAGTATTGTGAGATTTAATTGGGCATTACGACAAAGTACATAGACCGCTATCCAGCATGCATCTATGCCTAAAAAGTCCACCTTCGAGGTTATCATCCGAACCCCCTCCGAGTATTAAGTTGCTAACAACGAGACAATTGCATTAAGTATTGCGCGTAATGTAATCTAGTGACTACATCCTTGAACATAGCACCAATGTTTTATCCCTAGTGGCAACGAGCACATCCATAACCTTAGAGGTTCTTGTCACCCCTCCAGTGTCAATGGAGACATGAACCCACTATCGAGCATAAATACTCCCTCTTGGAGTTACTAGCATCAACTTGGCCGGAGCATCTACTAATAACGGAGAGCATGCAAGATCATAAACAACACATAGACATAACTTTGATAATCAACATAACAAGTATTCTCTATTCATCGGATCCCAACAAACGCAACATATAGAATTACGGATAGATGATCTTGATCATGTTAGGCAGCTCACAAGATCCGACAATGATAGCACAATGGGGAGAAGACAACCATCTAGCTACCGCTATGGACCCATAGTCCAGGGGTAGACTACTCACACATCACTCCGGAGGCGACCATGGCGGCGTAGAGTCCTCCGGGAGATGAATCCCCTCTCCGGCGAGGGTGCCGGAGGCGATCTCCTGAATCCCCCGAGATGGGATTGGCGGCGGCGGCGTCTCGGAAGGTTTTCCGTATCGTGGCTCTCGGTGCTGGGGGTTTCGTCGACGGAGGCTATTAAGTAGGCGGAAGGGCAGGTCGAGAGGCGGCACGGGGGCCCACACCACAGGGCCGCGCGGCCGAGGGGGGCCGCGCCGCCCTAGGGTTTGGCCACCTCGTGGCCCCACTTCGTCTCCTCTTCGGTCTTCGGAAGCTTCGTGGCAAAATAGGACCCCGGGCGTTGATTTCGTCCAATTCCGAGAATATTTCGTTACTAGGATTTCTGAAACCAAAAACAGCAGAACAACGACAGCGGCACTTCGGCATCTTGTTAATAGGTTAGTTCCGGAAAATGCACGAATATGACATAAAGTGTGCATAAAACATGTAGATAACATCAATAATGTGGCATGGAACATAAGAAATTATCGATACGTTGGAGACGTATCAGCATCCCCAAGCTTAGTTCTGCTCGTCCCGAGCAGGTAAAACGATAACAAAGATAATTTCTGGAGTGACATGCCATCATAACCTTGATCATACTATTTGTAAAGCATATGTAGCGAATGCAGCGATCAAAACAATGTATATGACATGAGTAAACAAGTGAATCATATAGCAAAGACTTTTCATGAATAGTACTTCAAGACAAGCATCAATAAGTCTTGCATAAGAGTTAACTCATAAAGCAATAATTCAAAGTAAAGGTATTGAAGCAACACAAAAGAAGATTAAGTTTCAGCGGTTGCTTTCAACTTGTAACATGTATATCTCATGGATATTGTCAACATAGAGTAATATAATAAGTGCAATATGCAAGTATGTAGGAATCAATGCACAGTTCACACAAGTGTTTGCTTCTTGAGGTGGAGAGAAATAGGTGAACTGACTCAACAATGAAAGTAAAAGAATGGTCCTCCATAGAGGAAAAGCATCGATTGCTATATTTGTGCTAGAGCTTTGATTTTGAAAACATGAAACAATTTTGTCAACGGTAGTAATAAAGCATATGCATCATGTAAATTATATCTTACAAGTTGCAAGCCTCATGCATAGTATACTAATAGTGCCCGCACCTTGTCCTAATTAGCTTGGACTACCGGATCATCACAATGCACATGTTTTAACCAAGTGTCACAAAGGGGTACCTCTATGCCGCCTGTACAAAGGTCTAAGGAGAAAGCTCGCATTGGATTTCTCGCTATTGATTATTCTTCAACTTAGACATCCATACCGGGACAACATAGACAACGAGATAATGGACTCCTCTTTTATGCATAAGCATATAACAACAATTAATAATTTTCTCATTTGAGATTTGAGGATTATTGTCCAAAACTGAAACTTCCACCATGGATCATGGCTTTAGTTAGCGGCCCAATGTTCTTCTCTAACAATATGCATGCTTAACCATAAGGTGGTAGATCTCTCTTACTTCAGACAAGACGAACATGCATAGCAACTCACATGATATTCAACAAAGAATAGTTGATGGCGTCCCCAGTGAACATGGTTATCGCACAACAAGCAACTTAATAAGAGATAAAGTGCATAAGTACATATTCAATACCACAATAGTTTTTAAGCTATTTGTCCCATGAGCTATATATTGCAAAGGTGAATGATGGAATTTTAAAGGTAGCACTCAAGCAATTTACTTTGGAATGGCGGAGAAATACCATGTAGTATAGGTAGGTATGGTGGACACAAATGGCATAGTGGTTGGCTCAAGTATTTTGGATGCATGAGAAGTATTCCCTCTCGATACAAGGTTTAGGCTAGCAAGGCTTTATTTGAAACAAACACAAGGATGAACCGGTGCAGCAAAACTCACATAAAAGACATATTGTAAACATTATAAGACTCTACACCATCTTCCTTGTTGTTCAAACTCAATACTAGAAATTATCTAGACCTTAGAGAAACCAAATATGCAAACCAAATTTTAGCATGCTCTATGTATTTCTTCATTAATGGGTGCAAAGCATATGATGCAAGAGCTTAAACATGAGCACAACAATTGCCAAGTATCACATTACCCAAGACATTTATAGCAATTACTACATGTATCATTTTCCAATTCCAACCATATAACAATTTAACGAAGGAGAAACTTCGCCATGAATACTATGAGTAGAAACCAAGGATATACTTGTCCATATGCTACAGCGGAGCGTGTCTCTCTCACATAAAGTGAATGCTAGGATCCATTTTATTCAAACAAAACAAAAAACAAACCGACGCTCCAAGAAAAAGCACATAAGATGTGATGGAATAAAAATATAGTTTCGGGGAGGAACCCGATAATGTTGTCGATGAAGAAGGGGATGCCTTGGGCATCCCCAAGCTTAGACGCTTGAGTCTTCTTGATATATGCAGGGGTGAACCACCGGGTGCATCCCCAAGCTTAGAGCTTTCACTCTCCTTGATCATGTTGCATCATACTCCTCTCTTGATCCTTGAAAACTTCCTCCACACCAAACTCGAAACAACTCATTAGAGGGTTAGTGCACAATAAAAATTGACATATTCAGAGGTGACACAATCATTCTTAACACTTCTGGACATTGCATAATGCTACTGGACATTAGTGGATCAAAGAAATTCATCCAACATAGCAAAAGAGGCAATGCGAAATAAAAGGCAGAATCTGTCAAAACAGAACAGTTCGTATTGACGAATTTTAAAATGGCACCAGACTTGCTCAAATGAAAATGCCCAAATTGAATGAAAGTTGCGTACATATCTGAGGATCATGCACGTAAATTGGCATTAATTTTCTGAGCTACCTACAGAGAGGTGGACCCAGATTCGTGACAGCAAAGAAATCTGAAACTGTGCAGTAATTCAAATCTAGTACTGTACTTTTCTATCAACGGCTTAACTTGGCACAACAAAACACAAAACTAAGATAAGGAGAGGTTGCTACAGTAGTAAACAACTTCCAAGACACAAAATAAAAACAAAGTACTGTAGGTAAAAATATGGGTTGTCTCCCAAGAAGTTCTTTCTTTATAGCCATTAAGATGGGCTCAGCAATTTCAATGATGCACTTGCAAGAAATAGTATTTGTAGCAAAAGAGAGCATCAAGAGGCAAGTATGAAACAAATTTAAGCCTAACATGCTTCCTATGAAAAGGAATCTTGTAAATAAACAAGTTCATGAAGAGCAAAGTAACAAGCATAGGAAGATAGAACAAGTGTAGCTTCAAAAATTTCAGCATATAGAGAGGCATTTTAGTAACATGAAAATTTCTACAACCATATTTTCCTCTCTCATAATAACTTTCAGTAGCATCATGAGCAAACTCAACAATATAACTATCACATAAAGCATTCTTATCATGAGTCTCATGCATAAAATTATTACTCTCCACATAAGCATAATCAATTTTATTAGTTGTAGTGGGAGCAAATTCAACAAAGTGGCTATCATCATATATAGGAGGCATATTGTAATCATAAAAGAAAATTTTCTCCTCAATGCTTGGGGGACTAAAAAGATCATGCTCATCAAAGCCAGCTTCCCCAAGCTTAGAATTTTCCATAGCATTAGCAACAATGGTGTTCAAAGCATTCATAGTAATAACATTCCCATTAGCATGCATATAAAGTTCCATGGGTTTTTTAATTTTCTCTTCAAACACATCATGTCCTAATTCAAGATAAAGTTCATAAAGATCTCTCATATTTTTGTTGTTTTCCATTATGCTTAACTAGTGAAATAAAAACATGCATGATATTAAGTAAAGTAAAACAAGTAACTAATTTTTTTGTGTTTTTGATATAGCAGACAAGATAGCAAATAAAGTAAAACTAGCAACTAATTTTTTTGTATTTTGATTTAGTGCAGCAAACAAAGTAGTAAATAAAACTAAAGCAAGACAAAAACAAAGTAAAGAGATTGAGAAGTGGAGACTCCCCTTGCAGCGTGTCTTGATCTCCCCGGCAACGGCGCCGGAAAATGTGCTTGATGGCGTGTATTTCACACGTTCGTTGGGCAACCCCAAGAGGAAGGTATGATGCGCACAGCGGCAAGTTTTCCCTCAGAAAGAAACCAAGGTTTATCGAACCAGGAGGAGCCAAGAAGCACGTTGAAGGTTGATGGCGGCGGGATGTAGTGCGGCGCAACACCAGGGATTCCGGCGCCAACGTGGAACCTGCACAACACAACCAAAGTACTTTGCCCCAACGAAACAGGGAGGTTGTCAATCTCACCGGCTTGCTGTAACAAAGGATTAACCGTATTGTGTGGAAGATGATTGTTTGCAGAAAACAGTAGAACAAGTATTGCGAGTAGATTGTATTTCGAGTAAAGAGAATTGGACCGGGGTCCACGGTTCACTAGAGGTGTCTCTCCCATAAGACAAACAGCATGTTGGGTGAACAAATTACAGTTGGGCAATTGACAAATAAAGAGAGCATGACCATGCACATACATATCATGATGAGTATAGTGAGATTTAATTGGGCATTACGACAAAGTACATAGACCGTCATCCAACTGCATCTATGCCTAAAAAGTCCACCTTCAGGTTATCATCCGAACCCCCTCCAGTATTAAGTTGCTAACAACAGACAATTGCATTAAGTATGGTGCGTAATGTAACTAGTGACTACATCCTTGAACATAGCACTAATGTTTTATCCCTAGTGGCAACAAGCACAACACAACCTTAGAACTTTCCATCACTTGTCCCAGTGTCAATGCGGGCATGAACCCACTATCGAGCATAAGTACTCCCTCTTGGAGTTACAAGCATCTACTTGGCCAGAGCATCTACTAGTAACGGAGAGCATGCAAGATCATAAACAACACATAGATATAACTTTGATAATCAACATAACAAGTATTCTCTATTCATCGGATCCCAACAAACGCAACATATAGAATTACGGATAGATGATCTTGATCATGTTAGGCAGCTCACAAGATCCGACAATGATAGCACAATGGGGAGAAGACAACCATCTAGCTACTGCTATGGACCCATAGTCCAGGGGTAGACTACTCACACATCACACCGGAGGCGACCATGGCGGCGTAGAGTCCTCCGGGAGATGATTCCCCTCTCCGGCAGGGTGCCGGAGGCGATCTCCTGGATCCCCCGAGATGGGATCGGCGGCGGCGGCGTCTCTGGAAGGTTTTCCGTATCGTGGCTCTCGGTACTGGGGGTTTCGTCACGGAGGCTATTTGTAGGCGGAAGGGCAGGTCAAGAGGCGGCACGGGGGCCCCACACCACAGGGCCGCGCGGCCAAGGGGGGGGCCGCGCCGCCCTATAGTGTGGCCCCTCCGTGGCCCCTCTTCGTCTCTCCTTCGGACTTCCGGAAGCTTCGTGAGAAAATAGGCCCCCGGGCTTTGATTTCGTCCAATTCCGAGAATATTTCCTTACTAGGATTTCTGAAACCAAAAACAGCGAAAACAACAGAATCGGCACTTCGGCATCTTGTTAATAGGTTAGTTCCAGAAAATGCACGAATATGACATAAAGTGTGCATAAAACATGTAGATAACATCAATAATGTGGCATGGAACATAAGAAATTATCGATACGTCGGAGACGTATCAGGCTCCGGCTTGGGAACGCGCAGATGAGGTGCAGGGCCGCGAATCGGAATTTGGTCCCGCGGCTCGCTTGTCGCTGGAGGTGGAAGGACGATCCCTTCGTGCCGGCGCGGCGGAAGAGCTGGAGGTGCCCGTGGTTCGCCGTACGGTGGTGGTAGGCGGCGTGGCGCGCCGCGAGGAAGAGGGACATAGCCGTGCGCCGCGAGCACGGTGTCCACGTCCTTGCCGGCCCAGAAGGACTGCCGCCCTATTTGATTGTACCTCCCGCCGGCGTACATACCGTACTCGTTGGCTAGCTCGTCGAGGCGCTCCATCTCGAACCGGGGCCTCCACAAGGCGCTGTCCTCCCCCCAGTCTGGGTTCGCCCGATCCCACGGCGTGAGGGCAGCTCGACGGCGGCGGATGTAGCCGCGCAGATCTTCGTCTTTTTCAGGGACCGGCGGGATGGCGTACCCGGCGGCGCTCACCCTCCAACCAGGCGGCAGGTGCCAGTACGGCGGAACGAGCAGCCGCGCCTCGGCCAAGATCGTCGCTTCGTCGGGGTTCAGGCTCTGAGGACGAGGGGCCGCACGGCGGATTTTAGCTCCGCGGGCGCTGCTCCCTCCGGCTTCGTGGTCGTTGAGGCCCATCGCTTGCTAGGGCTGCTCGACGACGGCGGGTTTAGGTTATGGGCTAGCTAGGGTTTGGTGCGGGATGGCCTGATGTGCTCCACTGGATGGGATAAAATGGACTGTCGGTGAACCGAGTGAGTGGTGCTGCGGTCTTGTACGCGTGTTCGCTGTTGACGACCTGTTGACTGGGAGGCCACGCGTGTTCGCTATTATGATGCCTGATGGCGTGTATTTCACACGTTCGTTGGGCAACCCCAAGAGGAAGGTATGATGAGCACAGCAGCAAGTTTTCCCTCAGAAAGAAACCAAGGTTTATCGAACCAGGAGGAGCCAAGAAGCACGTTGAAGGTTGATGGCGGCGGGATGTAGTGCGGCGCAACACCGGAGATTCCGGCGCCAACGTGGAACCTGCACAACACAACCAAACTACTTTGCCCCAACGAAACGAGTGAGGTTGTCAATCTCACCGGCTTGCTGTAACAAAGGATTAACCGTATTGTGTGGAAGATGATTGTTTGCGAGAGAAAACGGTAGAAACAAGTATTGCGATGGATTGTATTTCAGTAAAGAGAATTGGACCGGGGTCCACAGTTCACTAGAGGTGTCTCTCCCATAAGACGAACAGCATGTTGGGTGAACAAATTACGGTTGGGCAATTGACAAATAAAGAGAGCATGACCATGCACATACATATCATGATGAGTATAGTGAGATTTAATTGGGCATTACGACAAAGTACATAGACCGCCATCCAACTGCATCTATGCCTAAAAAGTCCACCTTCGGGTTATCATCCGAACCCCTCCGGTATTAAGTTGCAAAGCAACGAGACAATTGCATTAAGTATGGTGCGTAATGTAATCAACAACTACATCCTTAGACATAGCATCAATGTTTTATCCCTAGTGGCAACGAGCACAACACAACCTTAGAACTTTCGTCACTCGTCCCAGGTGTCAATGCAGGCATGAACCCACTATCGAGCATAAGTACTCCCTCTTGGAGTTAAAAGCATCTACTTGGCCAGAGCATCTACTAATAACGGAGAGCATGCAAGATCATAAACAACACATAAGCATAACTTTGATAATCAACATAACAAGTATTCTCTATTCATCGGATCCCAACAAACGCAACATATAGAATTACATATAGATGATCTTGATCATGATAGGCAGCTCACAAGATCCGACAATGATAGCACAATGGGGAGAAGACAACCATCTAGCTACTGCTATGGACCCATAGTCCAGGGGTAGACTACTCACTCATCACTCCGGAGGCGACCATGGCGGTGTAGAGTCCTCCGGGAGATGATTCCCCTCTCCGGCGAGGTGCCGGAGGCGATCTCCGGGATCCCCCGAGATGGGATCGGCGGCGACGGCGTCTCGTAATGTTTTCCGTATCGTGGCTCTCGGTGCGGGGGTTTCGTCACGGAGGCTATTTGTAGGCGGAAGGGCAAGTCAAGAGGCGGCACGGGGGCCCACACCATAGGCCGGCGCGGCCAAGGGGGGCCGCGCCGCCCTAGGGTTTGGCTCCCCGTGGCCCCTCTTCGTCTCTCCTTCGGACTTCCGGAAGCTTCGTGAGAAAATAGGCCTCCGGGCTTTTATTTCGTCCAATTCCGAGAATATTTCTTTACTAGGATTTCGAAACCAAAAACAGCGAAAACGACAAGCGGCACTTCGGCATCTTGTTAATAGGTTAGTTCCGGAAAATGCACGAATATGATATAAAGTGTGCATAAAACATGTAGATAACATCAATAATGTGGCATGGAACACAAGAAATTATCGATACGTTGGAGACGTATCAGCATCCCCAAGCTTAGTTACTGCTCGTCCCGAGCGAGGTAAAACGATAACAAAGATAATTTACGGAGTGACATGCCATCATAAACTTGATCATACTATTTGTAAAGCATATGTAGAGAATGCAGCGATCAAAACAATGGTGATGACATGAGTAAACAAGTGAATCATAAAGCAAAGACTTTTCATGAATAGCACTTCAAGACAAGCATCAATAAGTCTTGCATAAGAGTTAACTCATAAAGCAATAATTCAAAGTAAAGGTATTGAAGCAACACAAAAGAAGATTAAGTTTCAGCAGTTGCTTTCAACTTGTAACATGTATATCTCATGGATATTGTCAACATAGAGTAATATAATAAGTGCAATAAGCAAGTATGTAAGAATCAATGCACAGTTCACACAAGTGTTTGCTTCTTGAGGTGGAGAGAAATAGGTGAACTGACTCAACATTGAAAGTAAAAGAATGGTCCTCATAGAGGAAAAGCATCGATTGCTATATTTGTGCTAGAGCTTTGATTTTGAAAACATGAAACAATTTTGTCAACGGTAGTAATAAAGCATATGCATCATGTAAATTATATCTTATAAGTTGCAAGCCTCATGCATAGTGTACTAATAGTGCTCGCACCTTGTCCTAATTAGCTTGGACTACCTGGATTATCACCGCAATACATATGCTTTAACCAAGTATCACAAAGGGGTACCTCTATGCCGCCTTGTACAAAGGTCTAAGGAGAAAGCTCGCATTTGGATTTCTCGCTTTTGATTATTCTCAACTTAGACATCCATACCGGGACAACATAGACAACGAGATAATGGACTCCTCTTTTAATGCTTTAAGCATTCAACAACAATTAATTCTTTTCTCATTAGAGATTTGAGGATGTTTGTCCAAAACTGAAACTTCCACCATGGAACATGGCTTTAGTTAGCGGCCCAATGTTCTTCTCTCACAATATGCATGCTCAAACCATTCAACTCGGTGTAGATCGCCCTTACTTCGGACAAGACGAACATGCATAGCAACTCACATGAAATTCAACAATGAGTTGATGGCGTTCCCCGATAAACATGGTTATCGCACAACAAGCAACTTAATAAGAGATAAAGTGCATAATTACATATTCAATACTACAATAGTTTTTAAGCTATTTGTCCCATGAGCTATATATTGCAAAGGTGAATGATGGAATTTTAAAGGTAGCACTCAAGCAATTTACTTTGGAATGGCGGGAAAATACCATGTAGTAGGTAGGTATGGTGGACACAAATGGCATAGTGGTTGGCTCAAGTATTTTGGATGCATGAGAAGTATTCCCTCTCGATACAAGGTTTAGGCTAGCAAGGTTATTTGAAACAAACACAAGGATGAACTAGTACAGCAAAACTCACATAAAAGACATATTGAAAGCATTATAATACTCTATACCGTCTTCCTTGTTGTTCAAACTCAAAACTAGAAATTATCTAGACCTTAGAGAAACCAAATATGCAAACCAAATTTTAGCATGCTCTATGTATTTCTTCATTAATGGGTGCAAAGCATATGATGCAAGAGCTTAAACATGAACACAACAATTGCCAAGTATCACATTACCCAAAACATTTATAGCAATTACTACATGTATCATTTTCCAATTCCAACCATATAACAATTTAACGAAGGAGAAACTTCGCCATGAATACTATGAGTAGAAACCAAGGACATATTTGTCCATATGCTACAGCGGAGTGTGTATCTCTCCCATAAAGTGAATGCTAGGATCCATTTTATTCAAACAGAACAAAAACAAAAACAAACCGACGCTCCAAGAAAAAGCACATAAGATGTGGCCGAATAAAAATGTAGTTTCAGGGGAGGAACCTGATAATTTGTTGATGAAGAAGGGGATGCCTTGGGCATCCCCAAGCTTAGACGCTTGAGTCTTCTTGATATATGCAGGGGTGAACCACCGGGTGCATCCCCAAGCTTAGAGCTTTCACTCTCCTTGATCATGTTGCATCATACTCCTCTCTTGATCCTTGAAAACTTCCTCCACACCAAACTCGAAACAACTCATTAGAGGGTTAGTGCACAATATAAATTGACATATTCAGAGGTGACACACTCATTCTTAACACTTTTGGACATTGCATAATGCTACTGGACATTAGTGGATCAAAGAAATTCATCCAACATAGCGAAAGAGGCAATGCGAAATAAAAGGCAGAATCTGTCAAAACAGAACAGTTCGTATTGACGAATTTTAAAATGGCACCAGACTTGCTCAAATGAAAATGCTCAAATTGAATGAAAGTTGCGTACATATCTGAGGATCATGCACGTAAATTGGCATAATTTTCTGAGCTTCCTGCAGGGCAGTGGGCTCAGATTCGTGACAGCAAAGAAATCTGGAACTGCGCAGTAATCCAAATCTAGTACTTACTTTTCTATCAACGGCTTAACTTGGCACAACAAAACTCAAAACTAAGATAAGGAGAGGTTGCTACAGTAGTAAACAACTTCCAAGACACAAAATAAAAATAAAGTACTGTAGGTAAAAACATGGGTTGTCTCCCATAAGCGCTTTTCTTTAACGCCTTTCAGCTAGGCGCAGAAAGTGTGTATCAAGTATTATCGAAGGGTGGTACTTCTACAGCGGGGTGCGGGCCTTTCTCAACCAGGCATATTATATTAGATACATAAGTTTCAGCATCTCCCTTTTCATTAGTCTTAGGCGTGCTACTCTCATCAAACAAATTTTCAGGAACAAGCCAAGCATAATTATTTTCTAGTGCATCATTCATAGCTAGGAGCTTACATGGTATTGGTGCTTTGATCTCCCCTCCATCATCAATATTATTAGTGTATCTTATTCTATCCATATCCATTTTTTCAAGGAGACTAGCAAAATTAGTAGGAGAACCAAGCATATTGAATTTAGCAAACACCTTTCTAGCTTCTCTTGCTAGACCACCAAATTCTCTAAGAAGGGTTTCTAAAACAAAATCTTTCTTTTCCCCTTCTTCCATATCACCAAGCGTGAAAAACATGTGTTGGATTATAGGATTAAGATTAACAAATTTAGTTTCCAACAGGCGAACTAAATGCGCAGCAGCAGTTTCATAAGTAGGCGCAAGATCTATCAAGTGTCTATCTTCAAAATTTTCAATGGTACTAACATGGTTGAAGAATTCTTCTATATTATTTCTCCCAACTATAGACCCTTGTCCTACCGGTATGTTCTTTGTGGTAAAATCAAAAGGAAACATGATGAAATAAGTAAAGTAAATGCAAGTAAACTAATTTTTTTTGTGTTTTCGATATAGAGTGCAATACAGTAAATAAAGTAAAACTAGCAACTAATTTTTTTTGTATTTTGATTTAGTGCAGCAAACAAAGTAGTAAATAAAATAAAGCAAGACAAAAACAAAGTAAAGAGATTGAGAAGTGGAGACTCCCCTTGCAGCGTGTCTTGATCTCCCCGGCAACGGCGCCGAGAAAATATGCTTGATGGCGTGTATTTCACACGTTCGTTGGGCAACCCCAAGAGGAAGGTATGATGAGCACGAGCAGCAAGTTTTCCCTCGAGAAAGAAACCAAGGTTTATCGAACCAGGAGGAGCCAAGAAGCACGTTGAAGGTTGATGGCGGCGGGATGTAGTGCGGCGCAACACCGGAGATTCCGGCGCCAACGTGGAACCTGCACAACACAACCAAACTACTTTGCCCCAACGAAACAGTGAGGTTGTCAATCTCACCGGCTTGCTGTAACAAAGGATTAACCGTATTGTGTGGAAGATGATTGTTTGCGAGAGAAAACAGTAGAAACAAGTATTGCGAGTAGATTGTATTTCGAGTAAAGAGAATTGGACCGGGGTCCACAGTTCACTAGAGGTGTCTCTCCCATAAGACGAACAGCATGTTGGGTGAACAAATTACAGTTGGGCAATTGACAAATAAAGAGAGCATGACCATGCACATACATATCATGATGAGTATAGTGAGATTTAATTGGGCATTACGACAAAGTACATAGACCGCCATCCAAGCTGCATCTATGCCTAAAAAGTCCACCTTCGAGGTTATCATCCGAACCCCCTCCGAGTATTAAGTTGCAAAGCAACGAGACAATTGCATTAAGTATGGTGCGTAATGTAATCAACAACTACATCCTTAGACATAGCATCAATGTTTTATCCCTAGTGGCAACGAGCACAACACAACCTTAGAACTTTACATCATCTGTCCCAGGTGTCAATGCAGGCATGAACCCACTATCGAGCATAAGTACTCCCTCTTGGAGTTAAAAGCATCTACTTGGCCAGAGCATCTACTAATAACGGAGAGCATGCAAGATCATAAACAACACATAAGCATAACTTTGATAATCAACATAACAAGTATTCTCTATTCATCGGATCCCAACAAACGCAACATATAGAATTACATATAGATGATCTTGATCATGATAGGCAGCTCACAAGATCCGACAATGATAGCACAATGGGGAGAAGACAACCATCTAGCTACTGCTATGGACCCATAGTCCAGGGGTAGACTACTCACTCATCACTCCGGAGGCGACCATGGCGGTGTAGAGTCCTCCGGGAGATGATTCCCCTCTCCGGCAGGGTGCCGGAGGCGATCTCCGGGATCCCCCGAGATGGGATCGGCGGCGACGGCGTCTCAGTAATGTTTTCCGTATCGTGGCTCTCGGTACTGGGGGTTTCGTCACGGAGGCTATTTGTAGGCGGAAGGGCAAGTCAAGAGGCGGCACGGGGGGCCCACACCATAGGCCGGCGCGGCCAAGGGGGGGGCCGCGCCGCCCTAGGGTTTGGCTCCCCTGTGGCCCCTCTTCGTCTCTCCTTCGGACTTCTGGAAGCTTCGTGAGAAAATAGGCCTCCGGGCTTTTATTTCGTCCAATTCCGAGAATATTTCTTTACTAGGATTTCTGAAACCAAAAAC
Organism: Lolium rigidum; assembly: GCF_022539505.1. Taxonomy (NCBI): domain Eukaryota; kingdom Viridiplantae; phylum Streptophyta; class Magnoliopsida; order Poales; family Poaceae; genus Lolium; species Lolium rigidum. The sequence goes on from NC_061511.1 coordinate 67,574,353, forward strand.
AGCAGAAAACGAGCAAGCGGCACTTCGGCATCTTGTTAATAGGTTAGTTCCAGAAAATGCACGAATATGATATAAAGTGTGCATAAAACATGTAGATAACATCAATAATGTGGCATGGAACACAAGAAATTATCGATACGTTGGAGACGTATCAATGCCACCGAATCCGTTCCCCTCCTGTTTAATGGCTCGCCGGTTGTGAAGCGACATATCTAGTTGGGACGCCACCGGTAAACCACGCGCAGGAGCCACTGGTTATCCACGCGCAGGCGCCACGGTAAATGCGTCGCCTAGGCTGCCGTGCAGCAAATTGGGTCGTCAGTTGCCCCAATGGACGGTCAGTAAATGCTATACATACGGACGTTTTACTTACGAAAACAATTTACGGACTCACGATGGAGCAACACACACGGAAGTCCATGAACAGAAAATAAGTTGAAGATAAAAAATCGATGACACAATGGTTCTTGAAAAACATAACAAAATATTTGGAGTATGAACTAAGTGTTCATATTTCAGAGCCTATCTACTACCATCTTGAATTCACCATCGACGACGCTTCGACCAAAAGCGAAGATGAATATGTCACTAACTCTCATATCGTGCAGTTTCACCAGTTGCTTCCAGTTCGATGTTATCATGGCACCTCCTTTGGCTTTGCCTTTCACCTTTGACTTGTCCATCACCATCTTAACTTTGAGGCGAGCCTTTCCTAAGAATAAGACTTCTACTTCTGATGGCAGTTCAACATTAGGGATAATGTGGCTCATGGTGAATCTCTTCGAAAAGTACTGCATAAAAGAAATCAAACATATTAACAACAGTTACGGTGTAGAAAATAAATAGAAATCTCTTGGTGTGTACTGTAATGTTTACCATTTTTGCTTTACCCTCCTGGACGTGTGATTTTTTTATGGTGCAGACATATATGGGTGTTTTCAGATTTGTTTCCTGACATTTACTTCTCAGATAATCAACGTTATCTCTCAGATAACGAAATTCTCCATCATCCATAGCTACTCGATTTGCATACTCAACAAACACCTCGAACTCATGCTCGCACTTTATTCTAGGACCTGCGTAAGTATTAAATTAATACATCAGGCCCAACAATAGAATCGCATATGGAAGACATAAATGGGAGGTAATTTCGGACCTCTTATATTCAGCTTTTTGTGCAACTTAAGAGCAGCACGAACATGACGAACACGAGCAAACGATGCCACCTAGTTGAATATAGAAAAGATGGTTAGGGCATCGATCACCGTCAGAGAAAATAGGGCATCGGGCAATCGGAAGAGAAGAGTTTGTACTTGACTAGATTAGATCTGATATTAAATATAGACAACACGAGATGAGTTGCGTATGACTTACATCATCTTCCATTGTAACTTCGCAGACGCCGCTCTTCCCGTCCAGGCTTCGATGAGAGATGATATGAGGTTAGATGAGGCGATTATATAGGTGGAAGTGGGCAAAAGGCGATCATAATCTTGTTACCTTAATTCGTGGGAGGGTCGATATCAACGTGACAAAGTTTGTTTCCCTAAATAATGTCGTTACCTTAATTCGTGGGAGGGTCGATATCAACGTGACAAAGTTTGTTTCCCTAAATAATGTCGTTACCTTAATTAGTGGGGAAGGTTGGGATTCGATAGTTTGGAGGCGTAGTCAATTACGGGGATCGATTATTAATGTTGTCCCCTTAATTAGTACAATCAAAGGTACACATTTTTGAATAATTGCCCGCTAATTCATGTTGTTACCTTAATTAGTACTACTCATGTGGTAAAACTGCTGCAAATAGAAATTAATTTTCACACCTTATGCGCAGAGTAATCAAAGTAGCTCAAACAGATTCTCTTAGCGACTGCGTTTGATAGTCGGAATGAGAGGAGATGGACGGAGAGCAAGGTTATTTCACGGCGTTTTTTCGTGGTTACAATGCATTATAATTTCAGTAAACTTAAAATTTGAACCACTACTGACATTCATGAATAATTTGAAAACAGTATGACATAAACGTCAAATAAAGTTTGCAACAAACATCAAAATGTCTCAGCATGACTTCCAACTTGGACAAATAAGTTAATTGTAAAAATAATGTAATGCCTTTGTTGATTTCAGAGAATATCAACCAGAAGCTTGAGACCACCACCGCGGCTACCACGGAACCAGAACACAAACACGTTTTTAACTCTCATATTAGTCTTCTTCACAACCTCCATCCAGTTTGTTGTTATCATGGCACCTCCTTTGCCTTTTCCATTGACCTGTGACTTGCTCATCACCATCTTAACTGTTGCAATTTTAGTATTCGATGAATAAACTTCTATTTCTGCTGGTAGCTGTGTATGCCTAGCAATGTGGTTTAGTGTGAATCCCCTCGAGAAGTACTGCATATAAGATTACAGTCAATTAGAGAATTCAATCAGCTATGTTAGGAAACTGTGAAAATTTTGGTGTGTAATCCAGCGCTTACCATTTTTGCTTTATTCTTCACGACGATTGATTTTTTGATCGTGCAGACATACGGTGGCTTTCTTGGCATGTGCTTGTCAACTAGCTGTTTCAATGTAGCAAATTGTGCATCATCCATTCTTACGCGATTGGCATACCTGATGAAACCTTCAAAATCCTCACCCTCCTCACGAGTTAGGACACTGCATACAAAATTATATACATAAACCAGAATATTACAATTTCCTTGGAAAACAAGAGTGTCCTAAATTTGTGTACCTCTTACGATATGCTTTTTGTTCTTCCTCACGAGCAGCACCGCAACGCCGTGGGCTAACACGTTGTGCCACCTAGCAAAGTGTACAACACATATAAGCGATGAGTTCTTGTGTGGAATACTCAAGCGTCCCGGATATAGAGATCTAACTAGTGGCGATTAGTGCAAATCTTTGTGATAAAATAAGGAGGGGACAATCGATTATTTACCCAAACGTTAATCTGCCCTGGATGATCTAACCATAGTTGTAGATTACGCATTAAGGACATGGCGGCCTAAGGACATTATATATACTTGTGTTTATGATCTACCCGAAAGGGGTTTTCGGAGAACTAGAATCTGTTAAGTACGTATAATCTAATAAGTATGAAGCGCCGACTCTATCCAATGAGATTTTGGATGTGTTGATCCGAGTCGATTCCCATGGCGGCCTCCCATACCTAATTTGCGATCTATCTCGACGACAAGTCAAATAATATTACGACAGGTGAAAGTCTTGACATACCTGATCCATGGCAAAGGGGTGCCGTCGATGATCAACACTAGTTCTCTCAGATGAATAGGTGAAAGATGTTGCTTGGTCGGCCTCCCAGACGTCGCTGAGATGAAACGGTGTGAAAAGACGACGATGATATAGTTCGTGGGGGTGTGGGTTACCCGTGATGGGTAGTACGTGTTGCCGCAAATTACGCCCTGCACAATTAAAGTTGTTAACTAATATGTTGGGTGGGTGGGCTTGATCGTTTCGTGCCGGAAATTCGATTCGTGGGCCGGATCATCGTCCAAGCAAGGCAGCCTTTGTTTAATTTTTTTTCTTTTTTATATTTAAGAGGGAAAATATAGGGTTTTAGGCCAAAACATGCACTTTTGGGGCAAATCAAGTGGCTGGGGATGCCAGGGTGAGGCCACACTTGGCACATGGGTGCACCAATGCATGCCCCACACTTCTACCCTTGGAATTTACATGAATAATATGGGGTAGACCATGGTGAGTTGCACCCAGACACCCCAAATATAGGGTTTTAGGCCAAAACATGCACTTTTGGGGCAAATCAAGTGGCTGGGGATGCCAGGGTGAGGCCACACTTGGCACATGGGTGCACCAATGCATGACCCACACTGCCACCCTTGGAATTTACATGAATAATATGGGGTAGACCATGGTGAGTTGCACCCAGACACCCCAAATATAGGGTTTTAGGCCAAAACATGCACTTTTGGGCAAATCAAGTGGCTGGGGATGCCAGGGTGAGGCCACACTTGGCACATGGGTGCACCAATGCATGCCCCACACTGCTACCCTTGGAATTTACATGAATAATATGGGGTAGACCATGGTGGGTTGCACCCAGACACCCCAAATATAGGGTTTTAGGCCAAAACATGCACTTTTGGGGCAAATCAAGTGGTTGGGGATGCCAGGGTGAGGCCACACTTGGCACATGGGTGCACCAATGCATGACCCACACTGCCACCCTTGGAATTTACATGAATAATATGGGGTAGACCATGGTGAGTTGCACCCAGACACCCCAAATATAGGGTTTTAGGCCAAAACATGCACTTTTGGGGCAAATCAAGTGGCTGGGGATGCCGGGGTGAGGCCACACTTGGCACATGGGTGCACCATTGCATGCCCCACACTGCTACCCTTGGAATTTACATGAATAATATGGGGTAGACCATGGTGGGTTGCACCCAGACACCCCAAATATAGGGTTTTAGGCCAAAACATGCACTTTTGGGGCAAATCAAGTGGTTGGGGATGCCAGGGTGAGGCCACACTTGGCACATGGGTGCACCAATGCATGCCCCACACTGCTACCCTTGGAATTTACATGAATAATATGGGTAGACCATGGTGGCCGGGTTGCACCCAGACAACCAAATATAGGGTTTTAGGCCAAAACATGCACTTTTGGGCAAATCAAGTGGCTGGGGATGCCAGGGTGAGGCCACACTTGGCACATGGGTGCACCAATGCATGCCCCACACTGCCACCCTTGGAATTTACATGAATAATATGGGGTAGACCATGGTGAGTTGCACCCAGACACCCCAAATATAGGGTTTTAGGCCAAAACATGCACTTTTGGGGCAAATCAAGTGGCTGGGGATGCCAGGGTGAGGCCACACTTGGCACATGGGTGAACCAATGCATGACCCACACTGCCACCCTTGGAATTTAAATGAATAATATGGGTAGACCATGGTGGGTTGCACCCAGACACCCCAAATATAGGGTTTTAGGCCAAAACATGCACTTTTGGGCAAATCAAGTGGCCGGGGATGCCAGGGTGAGGCCACACTTGGCACATGGGTGCACCAATGCATGCCCCACACTTCCACCCTTGGAATTTACATGAATAATATGGGGTAGACCATGGTGAGTTGCACCCAGACACCCCAAATATAGGGTTTTAGGCCAAAACATGCACTTTTGGGGCAAATCAAGTGGCTGGGGATGCCAGGATGAGGCCACACTTGGCACATGGGTGCACCATTGCATGCCCCACACTGCTACCCTTGTAATTTACATGAATAATATGGGGTAGACCATGGTGGGTTGCACCCAGACACCCCAAATATAGGGTTTTAGGCCAAAACATGCACTTTTGGGGCAAATCAAGTGGATGGGGATGCCAGGGTGAGGCCACACTTGGGACATGGGTGCACCAATGCATGCCCCACACTGCTACCCTTGGAATTTACATGAATAATATGGGGTAGACCATGGTGAGTTGCACCCAGACACCCCAAATATAGGGTTTTAGGCCAAAACATGCACTTTTGGGGCAAATCAAGTGGCCGGGGATGCCAGGGTGAGGCCACACTTGGCACATGGGTGCACCAATACATGCCCCACACTTCTACCCTTGTAATTTACATGAATAATATGGGGTAGACCATGGTGAGTTGCACCCAGACACCCCAAATATAGGGTTTTAGGCCAAAACATGCACTTTTGGGGCAAATCAAGTGGTTGGGGATGCCAGGGTGAGGCCACACTTGGCACATGGGTGCACCAATGCATGCCCCACACTGCTACCCTTGGAATTTACATGAATAATATGGGGTAGACCTTGGTGGGTTGCACCCATAGTTTTAAAAACCGGACCGGACCGGCGGTTCAACCGGAAAAAACCGGAACCAGCTCCTCTGTCGGTTTTTTAAGCGCAATGGACCGCATGCGCTGGTGGGCCCGAATAAACCGGCGAAACCGCGGTCCAACCTCCGGGTTCACGCACTAAACCGGGAATCTGGTTCGACTGGTTCAGTAGGCTGAGTGCTGTAAAAATCTAGTTGCTGGCAACAGGATTCGTACCCAACACCTCTCGTGCGAATAGAAAATGGGGGTCATGCCGCTGACCAGCTGGACTGATATTACTTGTTGTTTTAGATAGAGATACACATGTTTTTTACTATGACCCACAAGGCATCAATGAAAGTCCAACGTAATTAGAGATATACTTCTTTTCTACATCTACATCTACTAGACATCAATGAAAATTCAACGTTACAGTGGGCTTTCTTCCAGCTTGCATTGCATGAAAAATTCATATACGCATATAGGCAGCGTCGGAATTTGGTTGATGTAGGTTTTAGTTGGCCGCCTGACAACATGTTAGCCTTGGACAGAGCAAAACTTAACATGTTGTTGGTCAACAACTCACTACTCTTTTATGTCATTATGTGGATTATTATGCGAATTGCAAGTCTAAATTGTTTTGCACAAATAATTAATTAATTAATGCATCATTTGTAAGTAAAAGTATGTTACTTTATATCTAAAAAACCGGACAGTGAACCAGTGAACCAGTGATCCAACCGGTGAAAACCTGAACCGACGACCTCACCGGTTCGATCACCGGTTCGGTTTTTAAAACTATGGTTGCACCTAGACACCCCAAATATAGGGTTTTAGGCCAAAACATGCACTTTTGGGGCAAATCAAGTGGCTGGGGATGCCAGGGTGAGGCCACACTTGGCACATGGGTGCACCAATGCATGCCCCACACTGCTACCCTTGTAATTTACATGAATAATATGGGGTAGACCATGGTGGGTTGCACCCAGACACCCCAAATATAGGGTTTTAGGCCAAAACATGCACTTTTGGGGCAAATCAAGTGGCTGGGGATGCCAGGGTGAGGCCACACTTGGCACATGGGTGCACCAATGCATGCCCCACACTGCCACCCTTGGAATTTACATGCATAATATGGGGTAGACCATGGTGGGTTGCACCCAGACACCCCAAATATAGGGTTTTAGGCCAAAACATGCACTTTTGGGGCAAATCAAGTGGTCGGGGATGCCGGGGTGAGGCCACACTTGGCACATGGGTGCACCATTGCATGCCCCACACTCGCTACCCTTGGAATTTACATGAATAATATGGGGTAGACCATGGTGGGTTGCACCCAGACACCCCAAATATAGGGTTTTAGGCCAAAACATGCACTTTTGGGGCAAATCAAGTGGCCGGGGATGCCAGGGTGAGGCATCACCCAGCCGCTCGTCGTCGCCAGCGCCGTCATTGTCTTCGGAGGAGGCGACGTGCTTCGAATTCATCCTACGCATCGACCAGGACCCTCTCGGCATCAAGCGGCTTCCGGACAAGTTCGCCGAGTTCGTCGATGGCGTCGAGCCGGCAGAGTTGCAGCTACGGGAGGCGAGCTGCAACTTTCGTCGATGGCGTGTCGAGGTATTGTTCGACGGCCGGGGCAAGATGTACCTGCACACCGGGTGGGACAAGTTCGCCCGCTACCTCGATCTCGAACCCGGCTGCCGGCTTATCTTACGCTACGACGGGGATGGCGACATGGTCGTCAAAGTGTTCGACGGCACATCCTGCCGGAGATACTACCACATCGGCGAGTCAAGCTCGAGCACCGACAGTTAGATATTTTCGAGTGTTCTTTCTTTGCAGCGAAAATGGCCACCGGCCAATAGAACCACTAGTGTACGTTTCCGGTCTCGGGTGCACGGGAGTGTTCTTTCTTGGCAGCGAACACAGGAAACACCCGAGGACGACACTAGTTAGGTTTCCTCATTTTTCAATGTTCTAATCTTGTTTTAAACTATGTAATGGTTTGTGTAATGTTCGTATCTGTGTTTAAATGAAAAAGAGAAAAAAAATTAGGTAAAAGTTATTGGTTTCCAAAATTTGTGAAGTTTTTTATTTATTTCAATTTTTGTGATAGTAAACCTATAAATTTATGTTAAATTCAGGCGAAAAAAAGTTGACGAGATAAAGCCATGGCCCATGAGTTCCCTCCCCGCGTGCATTGGCCCGTTACATGTACGACTGGCCTAGTTTTTTAATTTTTCTTTAAATCTGCAGCACATCCGGTTAAATTCAAAAAATTCAAAAAAGTTTTAACCAACGGATTATGTTCACAAAAACGTGTGACATATTGGGTAAAAAAAACTGGATTTTTTTTGGAAGGTCGAAAAATCGACTAGCTTAGAAAAACTGGTTTGATGTAACCCAAACGGTTCCGTTTCTAAAAATGTGGATTTTTCGACCTTCGAGAAACGCTCCAGAAATTTTTGCACACGCTCTGATATCCATCCTAAGACGAATTGTTAAGTTTTTTTCATTTTTTGAATTTCTGTGAAAATAAACTATTAAATTTTAGTTAAATTCGAGTTGGGAAAAAAACAGAAGAAAACTAGAGAACCCTGCTGGATGGGCCATGAGTATACCTTCCCCGCGTCCATGCTCCACGTTAATGGGCTTAGTTCAAACCGCGTTACATGTCTGACGGCCTAACTGAAAAGTTTTTTAGTTTTGATTTGAATAAATCAGCACCACATGTGGTTAAATTCAAAAAATTCAAAAAAGTTTTAACCAACGGATTATGTTCACAAAAACGTGTGACATATTAGGTAAAAAAACTGGATTTTTTTTCAAAGGTCGAAAAATCGACTAGCTTAGAAAAAGTGGTTTGATGTAACCCAAACGTTTCCGTTTCTAAAGCTGTGGATTTTTCGACCTTCGAGAAACGCTCCAGAAATTTTTGCACACACTCGATATCCATCCTAAGACGAAGTGTTAAGTTTTTTTCATTTTTTGAATTTCTATGAAAATAAACTATTAAATTTCAGTTAAATTCGAGTTGGGAAAAAAACAGAAGAAAACTAGAGAACCCTGCTGGATGGGCCATGAGTATTGCTTCCCCGCGTCTATGCTCCACGTTAATGGGCTTAGTTCAAACCGTGTTACATGTCTGATGGCCTAACTGAAAAGTTTTTTAGTTTTGATTTGAATAAATCAGCACCACATCTTGTTAAATTCAAAAAATTCAAAAAAAGTTTTAACCAACAGATTATGTTCACAAAAACGTGTGACATATTGGGTAAAAAAAACTGGATTTTTTTTCAAAGGTCGAAAAATCGACTAGCTTAGAAAAAGTGGTTTGATGTAACCCAAACGGTTCCATTTCTAAGAATGTGGATTTTTCGACCTTCGAGCAACGCTCAGAAATTTTTGCACACACTCTCGTATCCATTCTAAGACGAAGCTGTGAAGGTTTTTTCATTTTTTGAATTTCTGTAAAAATAAACTACTAAATTTCAGTTAAATTCGAATTGGAAAAAAAGACGGAAGAAACTAGAGAACCCAGTCTGGATGGGCCATGAGTGTTCCCTACCCACCGCTCCATCGCCTCCCTAAGGACTATAAAAAGGGCCGCCTCTCATCGTCCCTTTCACACACAAACCCTAGAGGCTCTCTCCCCAACCCTTGCCGCCACCGTCTCAACAAGAGTTGACGCCATGGGCTGGGAGAGGCGGAGGCCGACGTGGTCGTGGCCGTGGCCGCGGCAGAGCTGCACGCTCGCCGTCGCCTGCCACACCGTCGGCTTCATCGCCGGAGATGGACGTGGAGGGGCCCGTGCTGTTCGAGTTCGTCCTCGTACTCAAGGGCGACCCACGCGGCATCCGAGAGACTTCCTGACCCCTTCGCCGTCTATGTTGCCGGCGACGATCGACCGAGCACGCTGCATCTGCGGGAGGCTTCGTCCGGCTTCTACCGGTGGATCGTCGACGTGATATACGACGGGCGCGGCAAGATGTACCTCCACATCGGCTGGGAGAAGTTCGCGCGCCACCACAGACTCGAAGCCGGCTTCATCCTCCTGTTCACCTACTATGGCGACAGGGACTTGAGCGTCAAGGTTTTCGATGAGACGCGCTGCCGCCGGGACAACCACGACAACCACGGCGACAGCACCGACGAGGAGGACGGCCGATGAAGAGTGTTGTTTCTTCGCAGCGAATACGTGCACGGAAGTTTACGGGTGTTCGCCTCATCCTCCCGCTGGATTTTCCGGTTTGGGTGACTGGGGATTGTTAGCAGTGAACACAGGAAACCTTGGATGCACGGTCTAGTTAGGTTTAGTTTTTTTGCAAAATTTTATATTTGTGTCCACCATGGTTCAAAATATGTATTAGTTTGTGGAAAACCATGTCCCAATTATGTATTAGTTTGTGGAAATTGAAATGAAAATACCAAAAAAAGTATTTTAAAGGTTTCGTGTGTTCACACGAAACCTTCGATGCCAAATCAAGTGGATGGATGTGGATGTGGATGTGGATGGGGTTGCCGGGGTGAGTCCAAGCTGAGTGCATGGTTATTTCATGTGAGAAACCTAGGAGACTTAACACGGAATGGTGCATAGTCTATTTAGTCAACGTCGAAATAATCACAAGTACACAAATATGTGACTATTTTTTACCTCAAACTCATATGTGCCTATTTTTTACTCCTTTCTTACCTGTACCTTCTATGGTAATCAAACTTGTTGATTTTAGATAACATCTCTACGTGGCAATGACTTTGTTATCGAGGGATCGAACAAGTTTGGCTACGGAGACTGAGCAGTCTATGTGAAAAACAATCTATGCATGAGAATAACAAACAAGGCATTCATGCATAACAGTTATAACTAGCATTTATCTAGATAAAAGAGTAATCAGTTATAACTAGCATTTATCTAAACAAGGCATTCATGCTTAAAAGTTATAACTAGCATTTATCTAAACAAGGCATTCATGCATAAGCTGTCATAACTAGCATTTATCTAAGGCGCCTTTATCTAAACAAGCAGGCATTCATGCATAACGGTCATAACTAGCATTTATCTAAACAAGCAGGCATTCATGCATAACACTGGAGATATAAGTTCTTAATTAGTACTAAGAAATTCCATAAGTAGAACTTAAGGTTCTACGTACACACATTAAACCTAAAAGTTCTTAGTTATCCATTACAACCAGACAGAAATAAGCTCCAAGGACATAACATATATACGGGGGCGAGCATCGGGCTGAGGCATGCATGGTAGGTTCAGATGTTGCAACGCCTGTTGAGGATCCTGCCGGAACGGGGAAGGCGAGGACCCAGCAGAAACCTTGCAAGTGCCTCGTGGTCAGCCTTGCCCTGCCACTCGCGGGCGCTGTTGCGAGTGTCCATAGCATGCATCTCAAGGGAAGCCAGCGCGCCGTCCTTCACCTTGCGGGGACGAAGGGGCAAGCATGCTTTCCCTACGCACTTGTCTTCGAGAATCCGAGACTCGAATCCCTTGACCTGCCTCCGCACGTAGGACTCAAAGTTGTCCTCGTCGACGTCGTCATCTGTGTTGTACTCGCAAATAAAGGGGCACATGTGAGGAAGCGGCTAAAGGATGCGAGAACATGGTATGGTATTCACAAAGTTCATATCTTCTTAATATTAGCTGCTAAATTTAATGAGTAATTCTTACAATTCATACCGAGGAACATAGAGAGCAAACTTTAACCATGGGAGTTTGGATACACGATTTACAAACTGTTAAAGATAATGTATTTATGCTTTCTATCTTGGTACAAGATTTACATACCGCCATGAAAGGACTTTCCACACATTCGGCAAACCTGAAGAGTCACTACTAAGCATGAATAATTTCAAAAATAATAGCTTACTAAGAGTTTCTACGATATCCAAAAACAAATCAACTGGTAGGTAGGCATTCTTCAACCACCTAAAATTTCTAGGTTTGCGAGGTTGTCAAAAGGCAATCCATTTTTGGTTACCTTGTCACATATGTTGCTGATTTTGTTTCCTATAGTACTTTTTCATGAAGAAAGCGGTAGCTTTCATTTGAACATATCTTTTATTTTTCTTAGTGGAAGTCCAATTACTATTTTTCTGTTACTGTTTATAATTTGAGCATAAGTTTGAATTTCCTTAGGACTTTATGTTCTTATGCAAGCGGCAGACATAAAGCAGTAGCTGATATAATAAATATTATTTCTGGTTTGTTTGATACATACATCAGGATGTAAATGATGAGTTTTCCATCTGACATACTCTTTATTTTCCATATGTTGGCATAGAACAATATAGTGTTGATCTACATAAAAAAGCTTTCCCATAATTCACTGAATCTACAGGGAAACGGGGCAAGGACCTGATCCACAATCAAGGTCTGAAATACCAATACTTTTTCCTTGTTTAACACTTGTCAGCACATATGTTTAGTATTTATGTCTGTAAAAATTTAGATGTGCCTTATATTGCTTTTCTACACGGTTCAACACTCGTTAACTATGTTTTTCTTGTTTAAAAATTCAAATGAGAGGTCTGTATTAAAAAGTGGTTCTCAAGTCGTTTATCATACATTCTTGCGTATCCAAATCATGGTAAACAGCAAACCTTCAGCTCTTGACCCATTTCAATCCCCAACGGCAAATAGGCTCATTTCTATATGAAGAAGCTCCAAACCAACTTAGTATGACTGCAATTTTCATTTATATTAGGCAAGTGGCTTATTTAGTAGTTGTATCTTATTTGTTGTTTGAGAATAATTTAGTTGAATCCACAATAGTTTGAATGATATCGTCTTCTTATAGTGGTACACGAGTAATGATTTTAATACAAAGTTTATTGCTTTGGATACAAGATCACAATGGTAGAAGAAGTGCAAGAAAAATGAATGTTTGTTGCTTTGGATACAAGATCACAACGGGCATTCAACTAGTAATATTAACTCGCCAATGTTTGTTGCTTTTAATACAAGATCCACTTATTTACGGACGGAGGGAGAAGATATGGCTCGCGAGGGCTCGATGTACTCGAGGACATAGCTGCGGTTACCGGATCGACATAGCATCCACGCGCATCTACTACATCTACTTTGCGGGGGTTACCGGATCCGAGAGGGGAGACATAGATTTACCTCGCGAGGGCTGGACGTGCCGGCTGGCCTCGTACATGGCGTCGATTTCCTTGTACGCCGCCTCCCTATCGGCGGCGGCGCGAGCGGCGGCAGCGGCCACCGCATCGGCGATGCCGCCCGAATCGGCACCCGGCGGCTCCGCGCCGATGTCCGCCGCCGCACCGGAAGGCGCGGCCGCTCCGCTCCCGCTCCCGCAACCTCTCCCGCGGCCGCCCCGCGGCCGCGGCCGCTCCCTCTCCGCCCTCCAAACCGGCGGCGGCCGCGGCTAGGTTCATGTCCATTGCCGGATGCGTAGCCGCGCAGAAGAAATGGGAGTGTAGGGAGAGAGGCTTCGTTCGCCGAAGAACTAGGGTTAGGGTTTTCTCTCCTCTCGCTTTTGCCGGAAATGGGGATGGTGGGGAGGGGATGCGGCCGGCGGGGATAAAGTAGTGGACTCTTTTGGACTGTGCGCGTGTGCGTGGACCCGTGTGTGGACCCGTGGGCATTGACGGGCGTGTACGCGGAAGGGGTACGGGCGTGTACGCGGAAGGGGTACGGGCGTGTACGCGGAAGAGGTGTACGGGCGTGTATGTATTCTCGCGGTGATACGCGTACCTCCTCGGGCTAACGGGTCCTGCGGGTTTTGGAGCGGGCATTTCTATACCCGAATCGAAGTTGAAAAGACGATCCTGCCCCTCGCCGCGGAGTAATCTGGGTCGTCCTTGTGTTCCGCTCAACATACCCGTTCGACGTTGGGGGGTCTATGGAAGCACACGCCTTTATTTTATGTATTTTTTCTTTTTCATTTTTTCTGTTCTATATTTCTTTTTACTTTTTCAAAAGCTGATTCGTTTTAGACCTGATTTTTTAAAATCTAGAATATAAATTTTAGTTTTTTCTGAAATTTAAATATTTTAAAATTTTGTAATTTTTTCGAACTTGAACATTTTTCAAACTTTTTTCGACAATTGAACATTTTTCAAACTTGAACATTTTTCAGATTTTTTATTTTTTGTTCAAAATTTGAACATTTAGAATATGAACATATTTTAAATTTGGATATTTTTAAAAAAATTATTATTTTAAAAAATTCGTTTTAATTATGAACATTTTTCACGTTCGAACGGTTTTCAAATTTGAACGGTTTTCCGATTTGAACATTTTTTAATTTAAAATTTTCTAAATTTGAACAATTTAAAAAGTTTTCAAATCTGAAAAATAAATATAAACAAAACTGAAAACGAGAAAAGAAAAATAGAAAAAGGAAACAGAAAAAGAAAACTGAAAACAGAAAAGAGAGAAAAAAAAGGAAAAAACCTACCCTGGGCCAGGCCCACACCCGCGCGGGGGTGTGCGGTGGCCGGTAGCCACCGACCTGGTCGGTGTATAGGTTTTCCCTGGGAAAGAGAGTTCGAGTCACTACTTTTCAGATTTCCCCACAGTTCCAAAATTGCCATCATACGAGAAAAAGCCAAAAAGAAGTGGGCCTTCGTGGTCGTTCTTGGGCCGTTGGGCGCGAGCAGGGGAAAATTGCTTGGCATTCCCGCTCTCTCGCCGGTCCTGCCTCTGCCTCAGGAAAGGGAGGAAGCAAGCTCTGGTGATGGCCAGTGAAGAAAAGAGCGGCAGGGCCACTCTGATAGATCCCTACGCCATGCTCTCGTTGGCTGGCTGGCTCCTCTGCTCCACTCGAACGACGCCGTCCGCTCCACTGAATTGGCAGTGAACGCTGCCAAACTGAACTGAACTGTTGTTGTTTGCTAAACCGAATTATAGTGTGTTAGTGTGGTTTACAACCTTGTAACATTATTGTTTTACAGAACGACTGCTATTTTGTTGTACTAACACACTGTTTTGCTGCTGAACTGAACCGTGTCCGTTCTTGCTACTGTTTTGTTTAAAAATCATGTATCCGATAGTTGCTATGGAAGCCACTATCTAAATTTCAATTGTTTTGCTCAAGTGCAATATAGTTAACTGAATTGTTGTTTCCTGTAGTGGTTTTCCCTAGAGGCCGACGGCTAGGGAAGGACATATAACCTAAAAACCGAATCACCGAACCAATTTAACTTGGAACAAATCTGAAGTGACCAAAACTGATTTATTCGGTGTTGCGCTCGGTTAACTGATTTGCAAAACCAAAATAGGTGGCTTCGATCTCCTAGCACTCGGTCAACGGAGTAGACCTAACAACCGACACGCACCGTAAACTTCACCCGCAGACATCGCACAAGGCTAATGATTTGTTAATTCGGCCAACCCAGTCCTATGCTCCTAGTAAGGTATCCCTAGCCCACCCCGTATGTCCCGAATTTTTGGCACAAAGGACCGCCACCTAGCCCAATAAATTGATAAAAAGGATCACATGTGAATACATTGACAGAAAAGACCACCTCCTAGATGGCGGCAGCGCCCCGGGCGACATGTTGTGCATGTCATTGCTGGGCTGTGGCGGCGGGCCCTTACCGTCGCGTGCCGTGGCGGCACGTTTGCCTACGACACCCACCGTCAGTCGTTGTTGCCCCTGGTGGGTCATGCCGCCATGGAGAGAGTGGTGGCAGGTCCGTGTGGAGGTTGCCTCCACTGCCTGTGGCGGCAATCCTACACACAAATTTTTGGCCGGCGCATCTCCGGGCAGACACATGTGCGGAGCTAGCTTGGAGCTAACTTGATTAGATAGCACTGGGCAAAATAAAAAACATCTTGGTGATTAACTACTCTATATATTTGTGATACGAGGAGCATCTTTTGGCCTCGAGTTCAGGGCCGGTCCATACACTTTCAGGGCCCTGGGGCGAGATTTAAAAAAGGGCCCTTGTTGACCCAAAAAAAGTTAGAATGCACCGTATTCCAAAATCACCCACTACATAGCACATACCTTTGAACTAAAAAACTTTATTTGTAACTGTCCAGAGGAATACATAATGATAGTAATAGCAAGAATACAATATAGTTCTAGAAAAGATTGATCTTCTAAGTGGCAGGAAAATACCATCATTTCATATATTTATGTGCAAAACAAACAACCTTATCAAAACTGATTGCTACATACTAAATCTTTAGCGCTACTACGAGATATGATGAAATTACATCAGTTTGTATGCTCTTTAATTTCTTCGCCCAAAATTAACTTCTTCAAAGCTTCCTACATAAACTTCCTACAAAAACTACTAGTTTTACATTTAAAAAAATGACAATTGAACTTCCAATTTGCAGAAAAACAGTCAATTCAGAGAATAACAACACCTAGATATGGGCATATAACTCGATGTCGAAATCTTGATATCGGTTCCTTTGACCCGATGAACACGAAGATGAAGGTGAAAGTCACTCCCTCGTCCCTGTCACGGCGTCCCCCTTCTCTTCTCCTAATCTGCTCCCACTCTATCCGATCCAGTGAAGAATAGACCTAAGAAGGGCAGAATTGGAGATGTGGAGCAGTCAAAGCCGGGCTATTTAACAACAAATCAAATGGGGAACGCGTTTAGGGGAGGGAGTCCGAGAGGGAGACGTACAATCTCTGATGCCTCCAACGTCTAGTGGATGGGGAACAACTAGACCATTGAGATGGAAAGAGAGATGGTTGGGGGAGCAAAATAGCGCTGTTGATGTCCATTAACGGCTGCAGCAACCAAGGATTTGGAAAGGCACCAGGGGAAACCTCCACGCAAACCTGCCGCCACTCTCCATGGCAGCATGACCCACCATGGGCAACATCGGCTGACGCAGGCGTTGTCGGAAAACGTGCCACCACGGCATGCGACGGTAAGGGTCTGTCACCACAGCCAGCGACGGCATGCACCACATGTCGCCTGGGGGAGCTGCCGCCATGCAGGAGGTGGTCTTTTCTATCAATTGTATTCACAAGTAGTTCTTTTTGTTAATTTATTGGGCTAGGTGGTTCTTTGTGCCAAAAATTTCTATGTCCCATCCAAGCCCATAAACACAAGAAATATGTCCTAGGCCAGCCTAGACGAACAATATTCGGTCTATTTGGACCGAACCGATTTTTCAGGCATCGATCGCTTGTTTAGTTAGTAAAAACCATGTTGACCGATGGGTTCCTATTTTGTCAAGACCGAAAGGCTGCCTTGTGGAGGGCTGCCTTAGCTGGCGCTCGATCGCCAGAAGTTAAGCGAGCGATCGGTTTCCGACATGATTAGAAGTAAACGCGTTTTTCATTGCCGTACGTTTGCATGCATGTAAAAAGAAACAAATGTGCATGTTTAAAATGTTTTAACTTTTAAACGACAATTCCGATTTAAGATTCGCTTTCACCAAAAAATCCATCTCGATGAGATCTAAAAAACTAGCACCCATGTTAATATGTTTCGACAAACTTTTTTTCTGGCTAAAAGTTATGAAACCTCTCTATCTGAATAATCAACCCGTTCGTACTTGAGTGATCAACGGTAAATGTATAAAATTATGAACCTGGTGCAGGGTATTGAGGGAAAGTTCTGCATGCAAGCATAAATAGACGAATCTGCTGATGTCAGCTGAATCTTTTCTAAATTTGAAAATTCAAAACGTTTTAACTTTCAAATGACAACTCCAAATTAAGATTCGCTTTCACCAATAAATTCGTCTCGTCGAGATCTTCAAAACTTGCACCCATGTTGATATGTTTCGAGAAACTTTTTTTCGGACTAAAAGTTATCAACCATTTCTATTTAAATAATCAACCCTCCGTACTTAAGTGATCAACGGTAAATATATAAAATTATCAACCTCAGTGCAGGCTATTGAGGGAAAGTTCGCATGCATGCAAAAATAAACGAATCTGCTGATGTCAGCGAAATCTTTTCCAAATTTGAAAATTCAAAATGTTTTAATTTTCAAACGACAACCCTAAATTAAGATTCGCTTTCACCAATAAATCCGTCTCGACGACATCTTCAAAACTAGCACCCATATTGATATGTTTCGAGAAACTTTTTTTTGGACTAAAAGTTATCAACCCTCTCTCGTTTTGAATAATCAACCCTCCATACTTGAGTGATCAACGGTAACATGTATAAAATGATCAACCCCAAAGTTAATTTTATTTCAAACATTTTAGCGAATCTTTTTTAGTTTAGAAGCTATCAACCCGGTGTCCTAATATTTATCAACAGTAAATATGAATAACTACCAACCTAAAATTCTAAATTCATTTCGAATATTTTGGCGACTCTTTTTAGTTTACAAGTTATCAACCCGGAGTCCCGTTATTTATCAATGGTAATTATAAATAACTCTCAACCCTAAAAAGTATTTCATTTAGAATATTTTAGCGAACATTTTTTTTATTTTATAAGCTATCAACTCTGGTGCCTCGTTATTTATCAACTGTAAATATAAATAAATAATAACCCTAAAGATTATTTCATTTAGAATATTTTAGCGACTCTCTTTTAGTTTACAAGCTATCAACCCGGTGACCCGCTATTTATCAATGGTAAATATAAATAAATATCAACCATAAAATTTTAATTTAATTTAAAATATGTAGCGACTCTTTTTTTTGTTTACAAGTTATCAACCCGGTGCCCCGTTATTTATCAACGGTAAATATAAATACCTAGCAACCCTAAAAAAGTAAATTTCATTTAGAATAGTTTAGCAACTTTTGTTAGCTTACAACTTAAAATAATACTTAATTTGAGTAGCAAGTGGTAGTTCATTTGAGTTGCAAGTGGATTTTCCCACTCGTTATTTCCCCCTTAAAAACCAAAAGGGAAATGCAAAAGGAGAATTGAGAGTCTGCCTCGTGCTGAAGAAAAAGAGTGAGATGCTATGCGTATGCATGCAACAACTTACGAAAGCGTGCTTTGAAAAGTTGGCTCATTAAATGCAAATCCATGAGATGATATGTGCATGTGCATGCATGTAGTGTGAACACTCTTGGCTGCATGCAACTTGCAAAGTAGTAATACAAGCTGTTAGTGTGAACACATGTGAACGCAATTAAACACTAGGTGATAAAAAGGGAATTGACTCGCTGCGCGAGCGCTTCCGCGCCACAGAAAGTGATTGCTCGAGCGATCGATAGACGGGGAGGGGATTCGCCTTGTGGAGACTCTCCCATATGGAGGCTCTCCCTTGAGGATGTTTTTCTATGTACGGGGTTTTGTCCACATCCATATGCCAAAAGATTGCAGCACTCTCGATGTTGGCGCAATGTTGTGGACGACAAATTGTTGACAGATTGGATCGTCGTATGCATAGATGCCAACAGAAGGTCAGCCCTTTTCGATCCTAAGGATCAAGGATGAGATATATCCTTGGGGCTGGGAGAGGGATACACCTTGCTACAGGGGTCACCACGTTCAAAATCTTAACCGAGCCATCCGCAAACTATTCAGCGAGTTCATATCTAAATTCAACTGTTCTTGCATTTTCATAGACAGATCTTGGGTAGTACATGTAGGCTGATTTTTTTCCATGCATGCACGAACCCCGACACTATGATTGCTAGTGGGAGGATGAGCCAGGACACTCCTAGGTAAGTAGGGAATAATGTAAGAAAAGGGCAATAAGGTGTTAAATTATTTAGGGTTTAAATTTTGCTTGATTTTTAAATAACCATCATTTGTATTATAAAGCCCAAAAATTATATTAAATTTACCAAAACCCTAAAAGAAATATTTCATAAACTAGGACTCATAACTGAGGCGAACCTTCTTCGGGACAAAAACCTCACTAGCTATGTTAAAATCAACTTCCTAAGATAGATTTAAACTTGCACGAGAAAGCTACATCTTATGCCTTTCCAACCATAGGTTTATTGATTACACGTAACACTTCATTTATAGAAATCTTAGAAAAAATATTTCAACCTTCTCTTCGCAGTTTTTTCCTCTCCATTTTCTTATAAGCATTCTCATTGACAAGGTGAATTCCTAAATACCAACAAAATCATGACATTAAGAATTAATAAAATTATTCATGTTGCCTAGTTTTCCGTGATCCAACAACTAATTGGCTGCAAATTTATAAATGAATATTTGTATACCAAATAATGGTTGATAAATATGTCATTTTGTATGCACATGTGGTAGGAATTATATGATTTTTTTTGTAGTAACCGTAGTTGAATCCAAGATAGAGGAAACAATAACTACATAATGCTACAAGACTTCATTTATATATTAGACAAAAAATCATGAAACATATATCTAGCACACTATGTTTTGAAGTGGCTATATTTTGTAGTTTTATGTGGAAATAACAAGAACACCTGATGTTTTATCTACACAGAGGAATGGCTTCATGAGTAATGGCTATATATATACTTATCCCACAAAAATCATAAAGTAAAAGACAAGCGATAGTTCTTTTGGTGAGAAATTCTTTACACATAAATTGAAACTTTAAGTATAGAATAGTCTAGAATAGAGGAGACGCATATTTGTTAACCATATGTAGAATCTGCTGGATAGTGCACACTGTAAAATCCATGCATTAAACTGGTGATCGGACGACTAATATTGAAATTAACATCTATATATGGTATTTATGAATCTATAGTTACGTCTTCCCTAAAGTCTGTTTAAGTGGCTGGGTGCCATCCCACCTCTGATCCGAAGCGTATATGCACGATCCAATGGTTAAGGTGGAAAGTTTCGAGATTTTCACCTAATGATGTCGCCTTAATGTTTTGCCCATACTTTTTTTGCTAACACTTTATTTCCTGTTGTCCCCTAGCTATTTCTTAGATGGCACACCATAAAATAGTTTAGCAGTCACAGTTTACCAACCACAAAATGAGATTAACTTAGTCTTACACGAAAAAAAGAGAACGTAAAACGCGAGTACAGTTGGACAGCCCTCAACGTACAGTAAACACACAGTACACATACTGAGACGTAAAAAAAAGGTAGAACAGCAGATACATCGATCACATGTAAAACGCAGAGCTACACGCAAATACGCGCCATGGTAACGGAGTGATCTAGCCACTCCCGCATCAAGGCCACCGCGCCACCACGTGAGCACGCCTACGCTGACGGAGGAGGTGCCGCGAACGGCATAGGCACGTTCACATTGGGGACGAACGGCATCGGAGGCAGCGTCACCTTGGGCACGACAATGTTGGGGATCGGCGGCAGGGTCACCTTGGGGACGACGATGGCGGGCATGGGTGCCATGGTGACCTTGGGCATGGGCGGCAGCACCGCCTTAGGCACGACGATGGCCGGCATGGGCGGCAGTGCCACTTGCGGCACGGTGGGAAGGGTTACCGCCGGCATGGGTGGCAGCAGGGTGACCGTGTCCGTGGGCACGGCTGGCAAAGTCGGCACTGCCGGAAGTCCAGGGACAGCGCTAGCAGCCGGAGCTGCAGCCGCCGGGGTCGTGTCGGCCAGGTGGCGGGCGGCGTCGCAGGTGGTGCCGGTGAGGAGAAGCGTGCACGCCATGATCATGGCCAACATGTTCGCGTTGGAAGCCATGGTTAGAGCTGGCTAGGTACTAGTGGTCGAGAGATGGTTTTCTCTCCTGTGTCCGGCTGTGAGAGGTGATTGTACTAAAGATCACTTCTGTTCGAAAGATCACTTCTGTTCTGTTGCGATGTAGGAACATGGGTCAATGCCTGACAATTTATAGTCCAATGAGAGGGTGCGATTAGGTTGGTTGTTGGGCGGATTCAGAATGCTTGTACATCGTCGATCCAAAAAGGGAAGTGCTTTGTATGATCGAGACAAGCAATGGCTGCAATTTTCTCTGTTTAGGTGAGGAGCTGGCTATGCAGCGTGAATTTGCTCAACTGTTTAGTGTCACCATTTCTCAACTGTCTTCGTCGCGAAGGGTGCTGGCAGAGTGAGTTGACTGAAAGTACGTCAGTATTGTACTTTTTTTGATATATAGTTCGGGGATTTCTGCCACTAGAACCGCTGTTATTTTTTTCTTCACAGGGTAATTGCGAATAAGATGACAAACTGAATCAATAGGTACCAAATGACCAAGCAAATCACCTTCGAAGTTGGGATAATGCTTTGGTAGAATCCGCCATCTGGTTGTTGCGAATAAGATGATAAACTGAATCAACCAAGCAAATCACGTTCTTCGGAGTTGGGATAATGCTTTGGTAGAATCTGCCATCTGGTAGTAGTATCACAGAATTGCACTGTACGGGAGCGCCTCTGATTCTGCATATTACTAGTCCATCACTATGGACGTGATTAGTGGGGGGCTCCTATTTGAAGGGTTCAGCGTTGGCAAATACCACTACGGGCAGCAACGCCTCTTGGGCTCCCATCTTCTTCTCCTTCCTCTCATCTTCTTATCTGATCCAGTCAGTCCCCCTGTTGTCACCGCTGGCTAGGCCGCCAGCTACCACCACCCGCGGCCGGCACCGCTGACGCAGTCCTCCTCCACCGCAACCCATCGCCGCCCCGGCCTCCCTCTGCCTCCACCACCCCCCCCCCCCACACGCACACACAATTCCAGCCGCCTCCGTGCACCCAACACCCAAACCCTAAGGTCCTACCGCCGGCGAGCTCCCTGCACCTGCACCCTAAGCCCCCTAAGTTCTCTTCCTGACCTCCGTTAGCGTCGTCCCAGTCTCCGATGAGTTCGATCCGGTGAGTCACCGAGCCAGGAAATTTGGCCAAAGCTTCCTAATGTGGTTGAGCTGGAATGAAATTCTAATTCTCCACCAATCCCTTGGAAGGCTCTCATTTCCTCCCTTCTTTCTCTCTCCAACTCCCTCTCGTCTGAGAGCCGCCTCGACTCTCCCCCTTTCCTCTGGTAGGTTCGCCGGCCAGAGTTGAAGGGGGGGGGGGGGGGGGGGCCGGCCATCTCCCATGTATAGTAGTAGTTTTAGGTTATCTACCCATGCGGAGACTGGCTCTATGCCATTAGTTTGGAGCGGCGCGCTTGATCTGTTCGGCCAGATCTAGTGTAGTTTAGGGTTCCTCTTTGTCGTCTTGTTGTTCCAATTGCCGGAGCTAGATGCGACGATGAGGAGCATAATATCCTTCAATAAATCCGAAGCTCTTGGTGGGGGTGGTCTGGGGAGGGGGAACTCCACTTTGATTCTTTCTCCGTCCTGCCGTGGTGGAGAGGGCAGAGGATGTGGTGGAGCTCGCTCTTCTTCTGATGGCGCCTACCCTAGATGCGGTGGTTCTACATCGACGCGCGCAACCAAGCTCGAGGCATCCTCGCCTCTGCTATCCTTGGCCGTCATGGAGGCCCGTCATCAACCTCCAGATCGGAGGCTCTTCTCTGTCTTGGCTGATGGAGCTCGGCGCTTCTTTGCCACCAAGTGGTGCGTCCCTGGTGACTTGGAGATACAAGCGGTTTTTCGTCGCAAGGGGGCGTTCGAGCGCTCTGGCCATGTTCCGGCGGCTACGCCTTGAGGACACTGACATCTGGCGATGGAGGCACCCAGGGACTTGATTGCTTTTTACCTTTTGTTCTAGGGTGTTTTATGTAAATGTGCATACCTTATCCTCAAATACTAGGTTCTTTAGCGAGAGTGTTGTAAAGGGTCGGCCTGCAATTTGTAGCTGCCACGTGTTTCTTTAATGGAAGTACCACCATGGTCTTCGAGACCCGTCCTTTGTGCAAAAATAAAGAAATCTCCACCAATCAAAACGGCAATATAGTCTGTTCAGTCTCTAGTCTCCTGATGATTCTGTTCTGAATGAGTCCATGGAGTCTCCTAGTGATGGAGCGAATGGTGATGGGTTGCTTGAGAATGCCGGGATGGTGGATCCGGTTCAAAGATTCAGCAAGGGTAACTTGGACAAGGCCAATGTGAATGCGGTGGAGTGTGCTGACCTGTGCAAGAAACGTAAACTGCCATGTGAAAACTTTTGAATTCCATAATTACTATTATGTCTTATCTGATTTGGAGATCATGAGTAGGGCGGCTACGATGGGTGTTAAGTATCTGGTGATGATTTTGATTTGTAGTTAGTGTTAGTGCTTGTCTGTTGTGGCTCCGGTGGCAGGAGGGAGGGGGGACCTCGTTCCTCCGTTCTGTAGCTAGGGTTAGGGTTTGTCTGTTGTGGTGCGTCGTTGTGGTGGTGGGAGCGGCATCCGGGTGAATAAATTTGCCTTAACTTTACTCCCACACCGTCATCGACCTTTACGGCGACGTCTCGGAGTTGATGGCATGCAACATGTGCTTGTCTCTTCAGATCAGCAGCTTGGTCTTCTCGTTGTTCTTTAGATCTATTTCTCGATGTGTCACTAGCGTTCATCGTTGTCCACGACGACACTGGGTATTGGGGCGAGTTGGATGCTCTAGAGCGAGGATGCCGATCCGGAGATGGTGAATCTGTTGTTGTTCCCAACTTCATCGATTTGATGCGGTGGATCTTGGTTAAAGGAAGTACGGGGACGTCTCCTAGCTGACGTGCCATAGCGACACACATACCTCGATGGCCTGTTCATCGACTAACAAAGCCTCGTTGGCGATGGTACTTCTTTGAATCTGGCAATGGTGGAGGTTCGGCGTCTCCTTAAATGTGTGCCTAGGCATCATTGGAGTTTGTCAGCGGCCACTAGCTAGTTTCGGCGAGTGCAAGAAACCTTAGGGATAATTTTGTATTTTTCTATCTTTATGGTTCTATCTGCAGAGTTTCCAAGAAATTTGTTTTCTCCTGCTCAGTTTTTTCGGTTTCCATGTTTGTTGGTTCTTATAACTTAATTTTCTATTAATAAAATACGTGGTTGCTCTAAAAAACGGTTGTGTTATCTAATACTAACTCTATTACTCTACAAATCAATGGTACCCTTTTATTTTATTTTGAACAGCGTGTCAATGTCCTAATATACTATAAATTTTGTTGGGTTATGTGAAGATAGATTACAATATTTTTTTAGATCAAAGGCCAAAGGCCCGACGTTAAATTAATAACGCCCTCAACGGCGACAAGGTACAAGGGGCTGAACCCAGCTTACAACACACACCCACACACCCACACGAGCTGCCAAAAGGCTACAACCGAAACCTCGAACGGCAATCACGACCCTTACGAAGCCTACGAAGACTCGGAGAAGACACCGGACAGCAAAAGTGTCGGGCCGGGGCTCACCCAAGGGAGAGCCATCGAACACACACGCCGTCAACAGAACTCCCCGCCGCGGGCAGCGCCACCAGTGACCGACCACCACTGTGCATCGACCACCGCCGTTCGAACCCCAACAAGCAGCACCCAGGAACCTCGACGAAGGAGGGGACGGCGCAAGCCTTGCCGATGGTCGCCAAGCAAAGAGCCAACATCATCCGCAGAAACACAGTGAGCTCCAAGGCGGCGTCTTCAAGAAGAACACGACACGAGAGCGCCGTCACCGCCCGATCCGCGGATCTTAGGTTTTCACCCGAAGCACAAAGGTCGACGAATACCGCGCCTCTGCCACACCACCAACGGACAGCCGCGAACTGTGAGCTCCAAGGCGGTGTCTTCAAGAAGAACACGACACAAGAGCATCGCCACCACCCGATCCTCGGATCTTAGGTTTTCACCCGAAGCACGAGGAGGAGCAAGGTTACCGCGACGGCGCCTTCAAGAAGGACACGACGTCCGCGAGACGTCGACACCGCGGCCCCAGGGAGGGCGAGGGTTTCCCCTCGGTAAACCTCAACACCTCCAGCACAGGGAACGGGCCACCGCCCTAACGACACCCGCGCCACTGCCACAGAACACTGCTCGCCGAGAACCACGCCGCCCTCACGACCGTGGCACCGACCAGCCCACGAGCTCCTGGCTCGCCCGCCAACCAGCCGAAGCTCCCACCTTTCCAGGGCCGCCGCCCGGCGTCCAAACTCTTCCTGCTGCGAGACCGGAGAAGACAAGCACCACATCGCGAGGGGAAGGAGCTGCAAACCAACAGCCCCCTTGACTGCCGGGCACGCCAAATATGGAGACGGAATGAGCCCAAGCCCGGGGCCCCTGCCTGGCCCGCAAGCGCGGCGGCCAGAGAGCCCAACAAACCAGATCCGGAATGCCGCATCGCCGCCGCACCGCCGCCACACCAGGAGGGCACCACCAGCCAGATCGGCAACCAGCAGCCCCCAAGGCTGCGGGTGCCCGCGCATCCGGGGTGGAGGTGGATGGGGTCGAATGGGGCGCGGGCCCCTGCCTCGGCCCGACTCGAGGTGGCCGGATCGAGATCCGGGCCACACAACCCGACACCTCGCCGGGGTCCTCCATGATGGGGTGGGCGAACGTAGCCGCCGGCCGCGCCCTGCCGCCCCTGGCCTCGTCCGCGGCACCCACGACCTCCACCTTCCAGCAGCACCTCCGAGCTCGCGCCGCCCGCCTCAGGCCGCGCCGGTGAACCG
Organism: Lolium rigidum; assembly: GCF_022539505.1. NCBI lineage: Eukaryota > Viridiplantae > Streptophyta > Magnoliopsida > Poales > Poaceae > Lolium > Lolium rigidum. The sequence continues at coordinate 67,600,568 of NC_061511.1, forward strand.
TCGCCGCCGCGGGCACGCTGGTACCACGTAGTCGCCACGCCGCTGCGGCGCAACCTCGCCGCCGCGCCCTACCGAGCACGGCGCCCTCACCGGCCGCGAAGACCCGCGCCACCGCCACTCGCGCGAGGGAGCGAGAGGAGCCCCGCCGCCGCCGACGCCGCGCGGGCTTTGCCCGGCGACGCCCTCAGGCGGCGGCGAGGAGGAGGGGGAAGGGTGGGGAGGGGCTAGGAAGGGGCGCCGCCAAGGAGCTCCCAGGTCGCCCGCGGGGGCGACGCCAGGAGCTAGGGTTTCCGAACTCGACCAGATAGATTACAATATCTCCTTCTGATATACTTGAACTAAAGCATGCATGATTTATTCTTATTGTATGTACGAGATTCACAATGAAGAAAAATCTACACTCCCAACTAATCATGTTGCTTATGATAAATATATGAGTAGTGGTCTATCCGTGTATGTATATCGATCCAATGAAAATATATTCATATATAGTGTCACACGTACATCTGACGCAAATACCCCTTACATGAAGAATGATTCACTGTCACACCACATAGATGTAAAGTATACAAGTACACCACACGCACACCACACCCCCATCAACCGAAAAGAGACGTACCACACACACATAAGTACAGCATGCTCATACAAATTAATGTTGTCAAGCTAAAGTAACCATATCGTTAAACACCGTTAATTACGACATTACGCTCTAAACTGGGCAAGGGAACAGCGACCATCCGTGCATATCGATCGTTGCATGCACTGGCATGGCCACACCTAGTGCCCGGACGACGGCACGGTCACACCGGGAATAGACGGCATCGGCACCTTAGGCACGCCAGGGATGGTCGGCACTGCGGGCAGTGGCACGTTGGGAAGGTTTGGTAGGGACGGCATCGGCGGGAGTGCCACCGGCAGCTTGGGCACGTCGGGGATGGACGGCATCGGCAGGTTAGGCACCCCGGGGACGGTCGGCAGAGGCAATGTCGACACTCCAGGAACGGTGGGCAATGTGGGAGTTGCGGCGCAAGGCACGGAAGGCAGGGGCACCGTTGGCACAGTGGGGACAGTCGGCACAACGGCGCCGGGTACTGACGGCAGTGGCACCGTCGGGACACCCGGCACTGTCGGCACAACGGCGCCGGGCGCCGGCAGCGGCACTGTAGGCACGGTGGGGAGAGCTGGTACGGTAGGCACCGTCGGCACGACCGTGCCCGGCAGCGTCGGCACCACTGGCACGGTGGGCACTGTGGGCACGACCGTGCCTGGCACCGTGGGCAGAGTGGGCACCGTCGGCACGACGGCGCCTGGCACCGCGGGGATACCCGGCACCGTAGGCAAGGTTGGCAGCGTGGGTTCGGGCAGAGCCGGGATGTCGGCGAGGAGGCGCGCTGCACGGCACCTGCAGCCACCGCCGTTCAGGAGCATGATCGCCATGACGAGCACCACGGTCACGAAGCTCGACGTGGAAGCCATGGTCGTGCGTGCGAGGCCGTACGTTACTTGCTAGTACTACGTACTCCCTAGCTAGCTCTTGTGGAGCCAAGCTATAAGAGCGATTTTGTTTGTGTTGCTTTGTGATGCAATGAACGGAGCCCTACATGTCAATTTATAGCCCACGTAGCTGACGGCTACTCTTTTTTTTCTTTCTAAGTGAAGCTGACGGCTGACCACTATCCTTGGCATTTGGCAAGCAATGGCTGTTGGCCACCCAAAGCTAGCATGGGTCACTTTGGCTTCCCAAGGAGCGGTGATTGGCGGGGAAGAGACCGAGAGGCAATGTATGGCAGGCATGCATGTAGTATGCAAACTATGCATTGTACTATCGCGCGCATGATTTTGTGGTTGCCTAAGCTCCTCGAGTTGCTTGGCTGCGTAAGGGTGTGGTTGCCTAAGCTCCTCAAGTTTATTGGCGAGGGAAAGATCGACGAAAGACAATGCATATGTACGGCATGTGTGGGAGGGATATGCAAACTATGCATTGCATTGCATGATTTTGTGGTCACCTCAGCTTAGTTCGGCTAAAGCTAGCTTCTTAATTTACATGATGCAAATGCAATGCAGTGAGGTTGGTTCATCATCAAATACAGTAGTACTAAATTCTAAGTTGGATGTACAAGCTTTCTTTCTCTCCTTGAGGCAGCAGTACGTTCAACTGCCTTCATTTTTTTCTCAACCACTGGCTACTCAAGTATATAACAACGAGCTGCATTTCATAATAGCTTGGAAATTTCGGGAGGACATGTCCTCCTGCCCTGTCCAAGTCCAACAATGCGTCCGGAGAATTGAATGCTGCGCGACGCGACGTTTTAGAATTTGTTTTGTGGCGGGTGGGGGAGTTAGCGGCGCTGAATCGAATTCCGTTTTGATCGATCTGGGCCTCGAAGTTGGATAGCCTTTCCAGAGGTACCGTTGGGCCACGTCGGACCGCCGATATCTGCTTGAGCTGCCAAGTTCTGTGGAGTATTTCGTGGATCCAAAGACGAGAAGCCATTTTCTGTCAGCACAGCCACATCATGGAACATCTCGTAGAAGTACTATGGTTAAATATAGGGACTGTCTAACCATCATCTAGCTGAAAATGCAATTCGCTTCAAGTCAGATTTGTCCCCCCTTAAGTAGTATTTATTCACGTCTTCAATCCCCTCTTCCAAAAACTTCATTCCAGTCAGTCCGGACAAAAAAAGAAGTTAAACAAATTCATTCCGGTCAGTCACGTTTTCTCTTTTCTTTTCATTCGCTACCAAATGATCAATTGAACTGGGCTTTCACACCTAAGGACTGAAAAAAGTAGCCCGATATTTCTACATCAGCCTTTTTTAAGCCTTATACACATAAAACATGAAACTGGGTATTCTATTTCTTGGCCTGGTCTATCAAGCGCCACCACGTCACCGTCTCTCTCTTCTTCCTCCTCATGCAAAGCCACCTGGAACCAGCGGCGATTGGCACCACACATGAAAAACGAGTCCAGAAATCAGAAGAAGACATGGAAAAAAGAGATCGAAAAATAGAGGGCACGGTCCACAATGGACGGGGATGTGGAGAACTACGGCAAAATGAAGAACGCAGAAGCAGCTGGGCACCAGGTGGCCATGAACTAAACTGCAATGGATGCTAGCATCACTAAGAAACATACTGAAACACTGAAAACTGCAGCACAGATTGCAGGTGACAAACTAGTGTGTGCATGACTAGTGCAAAAAGGTCTACTTCCTAATCAGTGTAAAAGTTTTTCCGTGGACACAAAATAAAAGTGTCAAACATTATTCTACCCATAGTAGAGTAAGTAGACTTTCTAATCAATGTATATCTGACAAAGGTGCCATTCTACATCGTGCATATCCTTGTATGTAAGCTATACGTTGTGCTGGGCCTAAAAATGGCACTTTGCTTGGTGCAACAATAGAAGCCAACATGTATATGTGTCTAGCTATGTTTGCCACGTGATCATGATCATGCTAAAAGAGTAAAAGCTAGGAAGAAAGAAACTAATAAACCGGCTCCTGACTAATTAGGAAAATCGAATGATGAACAACGAGTGACGGGATATAAGTGACATGTATTTAGAGAGGTAACTATAAATGATATATAGTCTCAAAACGTCAAAAATAGCAGAAACGACAGATAATAATTCTAATTGCAGGAGCGGATGACACATACCGGGGGGTTGGCATTCCTTGAAATCTTTCCCGCTTGCTTTCTCACAACGTAGTAACCCATGATCAACCTGTACTTAGTTATTTCCTAGGATATTAATCATGGGGTACCATCACCATGCAAAACATAGCAGTAACAAACTCAGGGGGCTAGTGACCCCGGGGATGCGGATGGCGAAGATCAGCTATGGCACAGCAAAACAATGAAAAAATGATCCAAGTGGAGAAGTATGCATTTGAAAGAGGCCAGAATCATCGAGAACATCAGAGATATATAACCGCAAAATGAATATGACAGAAAATGTCAAAGATTCACGAGCCTAACAATGTCACTTTGCTTGGTGCAGCATTGAGAAGCTGCCATGTATATGTGCTCTAGTTTTGACACACACTCCTGATCAAGTGGAGGAATAGCATTCATCTGTGTGGCGATCTAAAGTGTTATGCCTGTGCTAAAAAAAATGAAAAGAGATAAACTAAGAAGAAAGAAACTAAAACACTGAAACTGAACAATGAGGTAAGCTGACATAGAATGATAGGCTGATCCAAAATTATGAGAGACGGCGAATGAAAGACGGAAAATGAGTGGCAGAGACAGAAAATGAGAAAATGAAAGTAAAACTGGAAAATAATGACTAAAGCTTGAAAGACAGAGATAACTAAATACTGACATGGTGGAGAATGAGTGACGGAGAAGGAGATGTAAAATGAGTGATGGAGAATGACCAAAGTAGGAAAAATTGAGCAATAAAAACAAATGACTGAGCAAATGAAACTGAGAATGAACAAGGAATAAATAAGAAAATGAGGAAGGAAACTGAAGAAAAGATTGAGGATAGAGAGAAACTGAGATAAATGAAGAAAGAGACCGAGATGATCTGAAGAAGAAATAATCAAGAAAACAGTGACAGAAAAATGATAAGTCTGAGGACAAACTGAGCAAATAAAACTGAGAAGAAATTAAAAACCAACAACAAGAAAGATTGACAAGAACTGAAGAAAGAGTGAGAACAGAGAATGAGAAATCAAGAAAGAGTGACAGAATAATGATAATAATGATGACAGAAAGAAACTGAAGAATGAGAAAACTGAGCAAATAAATACAATGAGAATGAACACTGAACACTATAAATGAAGATGAAGAAAGAGAATTAAGTAAGTGTTATTAGTGTTCGCTCAATTGGTCGGACTGATTGTCAAATTATTCGGTACAGTAGCAGCCAATGAGCTAGTGGTACAGTAGCATATTGTATTAAGATAATCATTTCAAAAGTACGTCTCACTGGTAGAGTCAAAAACTAATGGAACAGTCTCAAAAAAGAATGTGATCACAGACAGCAAATCTTCAATTATAACTCTCTTGATCTGAACACTGGGCAAGCAATATATCTACTCATATTGTTCTATTAATCTAGGCACACATAAAAGGGATCTGTGAGGCCATCAGAAATAACATAAAAAATACAACTGTCTAGAGATATAGTACTGTTAAGAGGGAAGTATATTTATTTGGGAGGCATATTTCACATGGTAAAAGTGATCCAGAAAATAATGAAGATGCTGCTGGCCCATGCAGCTAGCCATGATAATCATTTGTAGGTAAGGTTGTAGCATTATCCCATCACTACATAACATAGTGGCAAACACTTAAAAGGTAAATACCAATGATTTTGAAAAACAATGCTCATGAAAACCTTCTTTTGTCCTGAGGATTTCCACGGCCCACATACATAATGCAAGATATCGATTATCATAGCTTGCTCACCAGAGGAATGCTAACTCGCTGTCATCTTGTTGTCACCATGGCCTCTCTAGTTTTGAAAGATTAGTACATGCGTCTTAAAAGATACTCTCTCCATATCCATATTAAGTGTTTCTTTAGGACTGAACCAAAGAAGAAATAAATCAGGACTGAAGAACTAGGCCTATCTAAGAAAGAAGCTATGATTACTGATGCTACTATAACTAAAAGATAGCAAAACCATGAAGAATGAATCATGAAACAATCATGAGATAGAAAGAGAGACAGGGGGACTAAAAGAGGAGGAACTTTACAATGATATGTAACTCCTTGCTGATTTACAAACAATTTTATAATGCTGAATTCAGGGATATACACGCAAGGCTAGAAATATAACAAAAAAAGATATAGCGAAATTCTACCAAAAACTCAATGCACATTCTGGTACATATTTACAGTTCACACGGTGCATGCTGCTACATCATCTCATAGGCAATTAATCCCCTATGTAATGCAACCCATCGGACAGGGGAAAATGTATATTTATTTGAATAAGCAACATAAGATAACACTCATTTGCACTGAAAATAATAAGCAGCAACAGCAGCTCCTGTCACATGCACACAATGACACAACTCCTACTAACAAATCACATTGGACGTTGATACATCATCAACAGAAGCAACCTCTCTGTTACTGAATCTGCTCTCCATCTGTCCAGACCATCCATCTTTCGTTAACAAAAAGAAACACTAGATCGATTCAGACTATTCACTACTGAATGAAAAATAATTTTAATGACAAAACTGGGATGCCTAAAGCTCCCTACGATCTCTACACACACTAATTACCCTTATAGTTTCTGAAAAACACTGAAATGAATGAAAATATATTTCCCATTCCTAGCTTTGTAGCTTGTCTAATGCTACGGTTTAGAGAAATATTGGTAATTCAGTGAATTATGATCATGAACAGGTTTTTTAACTAGCTCTATGTGTATGATTGTAGCATTAAGCTCTGATTATAGCATCAAAAGTTGATGAGCTGCATCAGAGGCTCGGACAGATGAGCATCAACTGAATCAAAAGGTTGCCTAACACTGAAAAAATTTGGGGGAAATATATCCCAGGGGCACGTAGACGAGAATCGCCTCACAAAACATTTCCCAAATCGTTGAATTCGCACCCTACACCTAAGAACGAAAATACACCAGATCCGCGTGGAAAACCTACATGTCTACGATGCGAAGTCGCGCATAGAGCGGAGTAGAAAAGGAGAACAACGGAGAAACGTACCTATCGCCGGCGAAGCAGCCTCCTCGAAATGGTGGGCGCTCTCTGGAAGCGTCGGCATGGAGGAACCCAGCTCCTCTGGCAAACCCATACTTCTCACACCCAGGCAGCAAGAAAAACAATGGGGATGAGAAAACGAGCAGGCTCCTCCCAACTCCTCGCTCCGGTGGCCGATTCAACATCGCCGCGAGAGAACGGCCCTCCGCCGTGCAAGCGCCACTACCTGGTCAGCAACTCTCTCCCTCGACATAGAAAAAGGGAAAAGGGAAAATGCAGCTCAGCTAGCTACCAACAAAATGAGCAGAGACCCCGAAACTGAAAAGACCAAAAAAAAACGGACCAAGTGAAATCACGGGACCATGAAAAACCCGACAACTAACTACTAGGGGGACGCGCACGTCAAGATTCACGCTACCGTTCGGAAATGAGCGGCCAGAGATCTGACTTGAAGCGAATTGAAATTTCAGCTAGCTGAAATTTAGGAAAGGTGTAAATATATAAAAGAAAAGTTACTGCTGGCATCACGGGGATGTAGCTCAGATGGTAGAGCGCTCGCTTAGCATGCGAGAGGCACGGGGATCGATACCCCGCATCTCCAAAATACTGCTTCCATTAAATCAACTCAGAGGTTGTATTTTTTTTTTCATTCTTAACGAGGTGCCCAAGTTACCTGTGCAGACTGCAGAGACACAGCACATGTCATAAAATCTCCGATTGGTCTATCGCAGAACCAGCAACAGACTGGAACTTCGTACTTTTTGTTATGATTGTTTCGACGCACGGCATCCTTCCGTTCTCTCACAGGACAAGGACCATACACCAGTCATCAGGGCATCCCAACGCCACGACCCAAACAGACGCGTTGGATCGTCTGATTTTGGTTGTTTGGGTCCCTGCTCCCGACGCCCGCCCCGCGCCGGAGACGCGCACGCCCAGCTTGCCCCGCCCGCTCCGGCCCGCTCCCATTCTCTCTTGTAAAACCAAAGACTAGACCACTCACGCGACGCGCCGCACGCACGCACTGCACGGGGAAAGCCCTTCTCCGATCGTGCTCGCTCGCCGCGGCGGTGGTGGTAGCAGAGGTGATCGAAGCAGCGGCGAGGAGGATATGAGGCCGGCGCGGAGGCCGTTGGGGGTGGTGGTGGCCTGGGTGCGGCGGCCAAAGGTCAAGGCTTTCCTCGCCATCATCGCGGGCATGGCCGCGCTCGTCTTCATCCGCTTCATCGTCCGAGGCCGCGCACGCGCTCGGCATCGGCATCCCCATCTACAAGCTCACCAAGGAGAGGACGCGTCCAGGCGCCCGCTCGCGTCGTGGCGAGGCGTGGCCAGCGGCGGCCCGAGCTGCTGCTGCCAGCCACGGCGAGCTCCGCCCCCGTCGCGCCCCTGCGAGGCACGCATGGCGAGCTCCGTCCCCGTCCCGGCCCGGCGAGCTCCGCCCCGTCTTCGTCTTGCTCGGCGGCGTCGAAGCCGGCGGCGCTCGTTTCAGCTCCGGCGACTTCCAGCAGGGCTAAAAAAAGGAGGCGGCGGCAGGGGCCTTCAGGCGACGGTGGCGGCGGATTTTGGTTAGGCGAGATCGATTCCGGCGAGGAGCGATGACGGTTTCCATGGGAAAAAGCAAACAGAGGAGAAAGAAGGGTGGAGGCGCATGTGGTTGCATTTTGTGTCACTGCCAAATGGGCCACAGACGGACATGCGCGGATGGAAAAGCACGCCCGCGCTCGTCCGGCTCGCCCCAAAAGCCACGCAAATTTGGGCTGGCTTTGGGTCGTTCCGGACGCGGTAACAGTCTGTTATTAGTTTGGGTCCACGCGTTGGGTGCTGCTTTTACCAAAACGGAGACGTGCGAACCAGATGGGTCGCAGCGTTGGAGATGCCCTCATAGACCACACTTATTTGGTCCTCTGTTGTCGAGCCACACCATGCATTGTACCGTCCTCTTTTTTTTAGATAAAAGTGGTTTTATATTAAGCAATAGGACTTACAACTAGGTCTTGGTCGAGAAACGGAGACAAAACCTTCGGTCCTTAGCCAAACCAGACAAACGTGCGCAATTCTGTCCTAGCAAAGTTTGCTAGACAGTGACTAGCTTTATTTTGCGAGCGATCCACTTTTACAAAAAAAAATGTCTATCAGCATTAGCTAAAAATTTAATCTCCTCGATATAATGCGCGAGCGACGAGTGAACTTTGAGCTTCCCATTGATTGCTAAGATCAAACACAAGCGATTCGATTCCACCGCAATTGGTAACTCACTTTGCTGTAAAGCCAAAGTTAAACCTTCTTCGCATGCTCTTGCCTCAGCTTCCAAATGATCAATGCATTTAAACAACTGACGACAAGCAGAGAAAAAAACTTGGCCATCATCATCTCGAAGCACCATTCCAGCACCCGCTGTGCCATCCTCAAGTTTAAAGGAACCATCAAAATTCAATTTCACCCAGCCCGGAGAAGGCTTGAGCCACACGCAGGAGCACCCGTACTCAGTATTTGATTTCCTTTAATCACGCCATCCGTGTACATGACTTTGATATTTCTGATTGTATTTAAATAACTCACAAGAAAGCGCTTAGAGCTTTCAATGGATGTCAAAGGTTTGGTGTCCTCTCTTGGCTCCAACTATCCCACGAACACTGGCACAGACCAGTGTCCAGCCAGCGTAGTGTGTGTCGTCACATATTTAAGCAATGCAAGTTACATGTGGTACTCAACCACTGCCCATAAATCTACGTATTGGTAGAAAACTGATATTGTGCTCCACCATATATATGCGCCCAACTCTTTTGTGTTCACTTCTATCATACATCAAAGCAGCCCTTTTGAGTAACCAGCCACATATATAGTGTACGTTCTCCTATAATTTATCTCTAGCCTCTTGGGTCCTTTATTTCGTTCCTAATTTCTAATCTACGGCCAATTGTGCTCACATATATTAGTGATGTTATTTGGTAGGGTCCATGTACATTGAGCATTTAGGTGATCAAAATGTGGCATATGTGCAATTGTGTGCACGCGTATCTTTGGAATGAGAGGCCTAAGGGAAACGTTCACAATGAAAACTCGGTCATAGGGAGCAGCCAGCAGCCTCTGCGGAACTGCCCGGCACTATCGTTCTAGCTTTGGCAGCACTTACAGCTCAGCAAAAAGGTTTCAGCCAAAGATGGATCACTAGGACTTAACATCAGAGGCCTTGGCATCATGATCACAGCGTTGAAGACCAGATGGGCATGGAACTTGCGTTCTCAGATGGCAAACCATGGAGCAAATTGGCCTCGTCTACTAATGATAGAAAGAAGAGACATCTTTAACGCTGCTGCAGTCGTGACAATTGTTAGTGGAGAGAACTTATTTTTGGACTGAAAAATGGCTCAACGGGAAAGCCATCGAAGAATTGGCTCTAGAGGTTTACAAAATGATTCAACCTACAATCAGAGCAAGGAAAATAGTCTTTGAAGCGTGTTTTCAAAGCAATTGGATAAATGATATTAAGACTTCATATATTCAGGTATTCATACAAATTCTCTTCTTGTGGGATGAAATCATAATTTTTCAGTTGTCACCGGGTACAGGGGATGTTTGGACTTGGACATGGGATGCTATAGGATCCTTTGGGAAGAAGTCCTTGGCCGTTTTTATAGAAGTTTAGTGAATAGAACCTGGGTTGCGAATGCGGAGATTCGAACTCAGGCCGGCAGACATGCATCAACCCATACCCACCATCCCGGCTATATGTTCTTTTACTTGGTTAACTACCAGAAAGTGAATATGGACAGCAGACCGATTGGCCAAATGAGGACTGCGACATGAAGATCGTTTCGTGTTCTGCAATTTGACAAGTGAAGATGTGCATCATCTATTTATCGGCTGTGTGGTGGCAAACTTCATCTAGAATAAGGTATTACAAATTACAAGGGGCTGGTCTCCATTAGGTCGTTCCATCGGTGAATTTGCAGCTGATCGATTGGTGGCGTGAAACAAGAGAAATCATGCAGGGCGACAAACAATAAAAGATTCAACTCTTTGTTCATCCTTTGGACTATTTGGGGTGAGAGAAACCCAAGAGTGTTTCACAAAGTTTCCAAGCCCATAAAACTGGTAGTAGACCGCGTGAGAGAAACTCAAGAGTGTTTGACAAAGTTTCCAAACCCATAACACTGGTAGTAGACCACTTGAAAGCCGATGTGCACCTTTGGGCCTCCAGTAGTCTTGGTAGTTTTCATCTCCCAATGTAATTGTTCTTGCTGTGAGCCTGTCACTCTATAAGACGTTGGTAGTAGGTTTTTTGTTGTTGTTGTTTTTGGCTATGTATACTCTTTGTAATTTTGGCCTCTTCTTTTCATAGGGCTCGTTTGGCTGTTCGGGCCAAACTTCCCCCGGTAATGTTCCCGGCCGGGAATAGGCTGAAACAGGAGCAAACCCCCGGAATTATTTTCCTAACCTCCGGACTAGGGGCAAAATCTTCCCGGGAAAAGGCCGGGATCCCGCCGGGTTTCACGTCACCAAACGAGCCCTTAAACTATGGCATGCAGTTTTCTCGCATGGTTCAGAAAAAAGGTATTACCTTCTTAATGTGGTAAAAGATGGTAACATCTAGTATCAAAACTCTAGAGAAGTTCGAGGAGTTGCAGTAACTGATTCCCCTAGTAAACTATCTCTGCCCGCCCATCTTCTTTCTAAGGTAGTGCACTCAAACTACCTCTTCTAGCACTCTAGCTCATAAGAAAAGTGTTCCCCTTTTCTGGCCGATCCCATATACCCGACCGATTCTCGTGTTAATACGAGAGCAAGTTCATTCTAAGTGTATAACTTGATTTGACAAGCGCTACTGTCTTACTCAATCACTAATCATAACTATTAAACAAGTATTTATGTAATACAATGGACCAACTAATAATAGAAATAAATTTTGAAGATTTCAAATCAAGAAAATCATATATATGTATTTTTTTTGAGAACACAGTACAACGCAGACGCTCACAAACACGCACGTACAAACACCCCTATGAACGCACACACGCACACCCTACCCCTATGAGCACCTTCGAGGGACTGAGCCGGCATATCTTGAGGTTGACGAAGTCACCACTGGCGCCTCGTTGTTGAGGGCACGTCACCTACCACTGAAAGCATAGCGCCGGTTAAATCCGCGCCGGTTAAATCCTGGAATAAATCCAGGTAAATGCAAACACCCATGCCAAGTCTAGGACTTGAACCTGGGTGGGCTAGTTCCACCACAAGGGACCTAACCACCAGAGCCAAGCTCTGTTTTGTTTTAACTCGACCTGTCGTTTTAGCAAATTGATGTTCAAATGTTTTTTTTATAATTGTTATTCCAACCACGCAAAAAAACGGATCTTCATACTTGACTACTTTTTTTTTTGCATAAAACCTAAGATTAGTTTTCAAACCTTGTATCCATATCATAAGGCTGTTCTAACATGATTTTTGTCCACAATCAATGTTACTAAATTAGCTCGAATACTATTGAAAATGCCAAGCTCATCGATCTCTCGCTGTCTAGTTGTCTTAGTGTGCGGCAACCAAGTTGCATAAATTAAGAAACTCATAAAGATAGCAGAGTGTGTCCCAAAAGTCACTACCGGAAACCATGCCTTTGTCTGAGTGTGGAAAAGATACGCAAAGGCTTCGCGGAATATGGCAAACCTTTGCAATACATCGATCGCCTCGCCTTACAACTATTGCTGGGTGTATTTGATCAGGATCACAGTAAATACTTTACCGTGTGTTTTCGATGACCCTCAGTAAAATAAAGTAACTTGATGATGATGGGCCAAATGGAACTTACATGATGGGCCTAATGGAACTTACATGTTTGACAAGTCTCATGATGAACGACAAAGTCTTGAATGTTTGCCGTGTGTTTTCCGCCCATCACAGATATAGGCTAAGCCTACCTTGGCAAGGTTTGCCATGTGTCGTATAGTAACACATGACAAAGGTTTTTCCTGGGTGCATATATGGTCCCCACGTGGCTAACAGTCTGTTGTGTGTAAAGCATGTACACAGGGTAAAGGATATTCCCATGTCAACCTTTATCGTGTCTATTTTCGTGACACAAGGACAAGACTAGTCCCATGTCAACCAAGTGCTGCCAAGAGCACATTTGGCCGACATGTGTTGCCTTTGCTGTCTGTAGTGACACAAAAAATGGCCAATTTGCATCTTTGTCGTGTGTATACATATGGCAACGGTGCAGATTTTGCTATTTTTTGCATGTTTTTTCTTTCAGCCCTACATTTCAAATACAATATCCACAATAGTAGTTCAAATAACAACTGGATCACCATATCAACAATATATACAGTGTGAACGCATAGATAGCACCATCAACACCATTATCACATAGATAGAATTGTTAACACGAGTAGCACATAGTAGCAAAGAGTACATCATCAAGTACACAAAGGCAACAATAACAACATTGACTCAAATGTCCATTGGAGTTCATGACCTTGAGGTTAAGAACTCAGCTCTGCTAGGTAAATGGCTTTTTAAGCTTCTTACTGAGGATGGGATTTGGCAAACTATTCTTCGTAGAAAGTACATTGGCTCGAAGGCGTTATCCCAAGTGGTTTGGAAACCCGGGGATTCTCACTTCTGGGCTGGTCTAATGGCGACTAAGAATGTTTTCTTTCGTCATGGTACTTTCTCTATTAAGAATGGAGAACGAGATACGCTTACGGGAAGATGTTTGGTTAGACAATGCTTCCTTGAGTGAGCGAGTATCCTGCCTTGTATAGTATTGTCCGTCGCAAGGGTGATACCATTGCCACGGTAATGGCTACCTCACCACCTAATGTGACGTTTAGAAGGGTTTTGCTTGGACAAAGGCTTGTTGCATGGAATGATTTAATTCAACGGTTGGGAGATATTCAATTATCAACTGAACCGGATGAATTTAGATGGAATCTTCATGTAGATGGTACTTTTTCAGTCAAATCCTTGTACAATGCGATTCTCCATTACGATATACCGGTTGATAATAACAAGAAAATCTGGAAGATGAAAATACCACTAAAAATAAAAATTTTCGGATGGTATCTTCGTCGCGGAGTTATTCTTACCAAAGATAATCTTGTCAAGCGGAATTGGCATGGAAGTACTAGGTGTGTTTTTTGTCAACAAGATGAAACTATTAAACACCTTTTTTTCCAATGCCATTTTGCGAGATCTATTTGGTCGATCATCCAAGTTGCTTCTACCCTGTATCCCCCGACTAGTGTAGCCAATGTTTTTGGCAATTGGCTCCACGGTATCGATTCAAGGTTTAAGTTGCTTCTTAGGGTGGGGGCGCTAGCGATTATGCAGGCACTCTGGCTAAGTAGAAATGACAAGATTTTTAATGATAAAAATTGTTCTTTGTTGCAGGTCATCTACGGATGTACGGGTATTCTCCGTTCGTGGTTACCTCTTCGGAGGATGGAGAACCGAGACCTATTTACGGAGGTCTGTACACGGTTGGAGGATACGGCGAGGGATACTTTTTCCCTACATGGGTGGCAGCATAGTCTACGGATTGCAGCACCACCCACACCTTAGGCGATTTATGATTCATCGTTCCGATATGTACTTCGCCTAGTTTTTCTTTTACATTGTTGGTTACAGACTCTTTGAACAGCTGTGTGCATCCTGGTTATGCAGAGGCTGGATGTAATTGCTTTCCAAAAGTAATAAAGCATCCTTTATCGAAAAAAAAAAATGTCCATTCTCCACCCCACGACGCAAATCTACACGTACACGAAGCACATCAAGCACAAATCATTCCATCGTCTACTCCAACCTACATCTACATGAATAAAACTTACTTTCCATCTTGTGCTCTATGGAGGACTACTAATAAGATAAGGTCTAGAGTATGGATCTGGATCAATATCTACAAGTTCTATGCTTCTTACAAGCATCAAAATTATGCACAAGATAGTACGATCTATGGACAAGTTCTATTGTGGGCAAGTTCTAAATTTTCACTAGTGTACTATGAAGCAATATTGACCAATGAAACTGATATCCCACAAGTATAGGGGATCGTTTGTAGCCTTTTCGATAAGTAAGAGTGTCGAACCCAACGTGGAGCTAAAGGTAGGATAAGTATTCTCTCAAGTTCTAGCAACCACTGATACAACTCTACGCGCACTAAACGTTTGCATTATCTAGGAAATAAAACTACGGTAGCAATACGGGTATGAGAGATAACTTTGCAAGATAATAAATACATGAAACTAAATGTTAGTGATGCAGCAATAAGATACACTAAGTAACCATATTCTAACAGTACCATGAGTGTGGAAAAATGGTGGTAATTGTGGTGGCTTTGTCCAAGATTAATTAGTGAAGATATTTAGTTCATTGTCTTTGATGTAGTTTTCAATGTGGGAGAGGCTAAATATACAAGCGCTCCACTACTTGGGATTACAAGTACTATATGATTGGATTGTTAGCAAATATCCGTAAATACTAACAATGCATTAACGTTTCCCCAACCATAGCCTTAAGTTTATGGTCCTCTTACTCCCATACATGCAACTAACCGGTTTGAGCCCTCATGTTTCTGTCACTCCGGCAGGACTACCCCCTTCCTTTGCACATACTACTAACCCTATGGTGTTGATCCATGCGGGCACAAGTATAATGGACACCAAAGGACAGTACCATATCAACATACAACTCTAATGAACCATAGACATTCAACAAAACAATCAAAAGACAAATATACTACATAAACATGATATAGTCATAGGATAAATATTATAGCATCAAACACCATGTTTACATAGGACGGTACAGAGGTTTGTGGGAGGATGAACCACTGAATACAAGGAGGATATGGTGATGGAGATGGCGGTGAAGACGTCGGAGAGGGGCAGCGCGGCGGCGTGGGCGGCGACGCGGGGGACTCCTTCCCCGCCACCGGCATCATGGGGGAGCGCCGCCCCTTAGCCTTCTTCTTCCTTGAGTTGGTGCTGGTGTAGATGAGTGTTTCCCCCTCCTTGGCTGCTGCCAAGGAGGAGGATTTTCGTGACAATGCTTGGGGGCTCCAAAAATAGGGTTTCCCATCAATATATAGTGTTGGAGATGCAATCTAGGCGATGGGATGGATGCCCTTTGATCCAAGGGCTCTTGGGTACCTCTAGAACCTTCCTAGGACTCCCCTATGTCCTTCATGAGTCTCACAACTCGTGGTTGGGCCGAAATATCCAGGTATGAAAAGAGTTTGTGTCAAATACGTCACCAACTTTCGGAGTCCCGAGACTGCACGAACCTCCGCAGTAATTCTGCTCTCCAGGATGCATCCGTTGTCCGTTCTGGACGAATAAGACGTCCAAATTGTTCGATTTGAAATTCTCTACAACTTTGTAGTTTACGACTTTTCCATTGGACGTCGTTTTGATGGAGTTTCGAAGCAATCTTTGAAAAGTGTTCAGCAGGGACAGATTCCGGGAAATTCCAGATTTCACCATAAGGAGCTATTTCCTTCCATATTTGCCTATTTTCTGCACAACAAAGTTGAAACCAAAAACTTATGCACTTTGCAACTATTAATAGGTTAGTCCCTTAAAACATATAATAATTGGTGTAAAACAAGCATGGAACATTAAAAAATATAGATACGTTTGCGACGTATCAGAAACCTAGAAGCGCGTGAGGCACAATTCTGGGAGAACTAACCTAAATTCAGAGCTTCCAGATGAGGTTCAGATTGTTGAGCATAGGCTGGCCCGCCGTAGGAGGCGTCCGCTGTCTTTCATCCTTATTTTCGAATGCATCGAGAGGCGCATTGTTGGATGTAGCCGATGGTTGTCCCTACAACATGGGAAATTGTGAGCATTAGAGACAAATACACAGTAAGATGGAGATATAACTACTATATTATAGGGCAACCAACATCTTTTTTGTCATAATTTTGAGGTCTATTTCTGAATTACTGTGCTGTTGACACGTATGTGTTTGGTAGTTGCATTCCCGCAGTTATAATCCTATGTGCATACTTGGTGCTCCCTAGAATTTTTACTTAAGAGCTATGCAGCTTTTTTTGGGTTCCTTCGACGTGGCTGTAGCATTGTTACATGGTCAAAGCGGTGCGCCTAGCCGTTTAATGCTTCGTTGGTCTCGAGCCGACCAATGCTCCCACCTCTCCCATCTCTCGCCTCCCTGGCCACTTCCGAGCCGCCGCCTCCTACTCCTCTTTCGATTCCCCGCCACTACGCTGCTCGGTCGCTGCCCTACGTGCGCCTGCCAAGCACTAGCCCCGCCCTAGGCTTGGTTGTCGGTAGGGAGCTGGGTGGCGGCGCCGTCGTTGGCATGGAGGCGGGACAGTGAGCAGGGGGCAAAGAGGAGGTGACGACCATGTCGACCACAGTCTGGAGGTCACCAGCGGATAACAGAGCGACCGCTCGCGCCGTTCCTTCTCCGTCGACCTTCAGCGCTGCGTGGTTCCTCCGCAGCCGCCGCGCCGCCCGGACCTCCCAACACCGCCTGACTCGGCCAGGGGACGAGCTGTTTGCGGTGATGAGTGGCTGGATCTCCCAGCGCCGCCACGGCTCCTGCTGGAGGGCAAGCCTTTTGCGGTGATGGGCTTCAGCGATCAGCGGTTCCATGGATCTCCCAGTTGCCTCACCATCGCCTCCAATATACAAGGGGTACGTCGTCGCAATCTCCACTGCCAAAAGGTGCAATGATTGTTGTGTTGCTCTATTAGGATTCGGTGTGGGGATTTTTTTCTTACAACTTCCGTGTGGGGATTAGTTAATCAGCTCCTGGTGACTTGCGTTGCAGAGAGACGAGGAGATCCCGCGGTGACCATCTGGCCATGGAGCGGGTGGTGCTGGGGCGTTGGAGTGGTCCCTTCCTCCATGATTCTGCTATGATTCCACTATTCTGGAGGTTCATGATTCTGTCCATGTGCCAGTAAATTTTAGCCCCCGCCGCCTGATGGTGCGCTCAACTCAAACGCCCCACTCCACTGCAGCCTGCAGGTGTGACGGATGGCAGCGGCAAGGAACCTGCAGCCGGTTTCATCGAGGACCTCCGGTTCACGTTCAAGGACGACGCTGCATACCATCTCCGCGTGCCTCAGCCAAGTCACCGCCCAGGATCTTGACAGCGGGGCACACAGGTTACTCCTAGGTTCAGGGTGCTGCGTCAGAGATCATCTCCCAATGCCTCAGGAGGAGCGTGGCCGCAGGCCATCCGCCGCTGCTTCTCACCCTCGAAAATCATGACATCCTTCCTGCTCGATCTAACCTCGAGCAGCTCCGTTCGACATCGACCTCATGGTATGGCGATCATCTTTTTAAGCTCTTGATTTAGGTTCGGGTTGTTTTAGTTGTGATCTCAAAGATTGATTCGGGGTTCATGTGTAACTGCAAAATCCTTGTGGGATCTGTGGTTTGTGGTATTTATTGGGTGCAAAAATACATGTGCTGATTTGGTGGTCTGAAGTGACCTCCACAAGTAATCATGTATGATTCAGTTTACTCAACAGTCAGCACATACCCAATTAATGCAAATTTTGAGTACCTCTATGCAATGGTTTAAATTACTTTGTATATTTCAGGCTGACCATGCATTTCTTTGCTTCCATAGAATCCACTTTTCCTGCCACGTCTCAGTTGCCACAAGGTAAATTCTGTTATTTTTTTTTTCATTCCAGTTGGTTAATGTTCCTGCCCTTTACAGTGGCACATCTAATTGGGCCAGATTATTAGTTTACTTTGATAAAACGAATTGACATCTTACCCTATTATTGATGTCAAGATATATTTCAGTTTACGTTTTCCATGGATCAAATTTTGTTATTTCTATGTTCTGCTAGCTATAGGAGATCGGCTAATCTTCGCTATTTTTTTGCTACGAATGATGTTCTGGGTTATATGAATATACAACTTCTCTTGCAAATGCAATGTATACCATCTCATTAGAAACTAATTAATATGCCACTCCCCTGCCTCATGGTATACCCTTTTTTCTAAGTGTATACACTTTTTTTAAGTGTAGGTGCTTTTCTGTTTGTTTCTAAATAGGCGGGTTCTGCTGCATCTTACATGTCAAGTTTAGCAATCATCGAGCATGGGCAAGCGGTAGTCACTGAGGCGCCGTCGCTGCTCGAGATCTGGTTCGTCTTCGACGCTGCACGCCGGGAGATCATGCATGTTGGATCTATATGCCACCCCAATCACCTGATCTGCTGTTTCCACCGCCAGAGGTGAGGCAAGATCCTCCTATTATCATCTCTAAATTGGCTGCGATTTCTGTGATTGCCATGCAGGGTTATGATTGAAATAGTATTGTTTGAGTGCAGTCAGTGCTTCAGGCTCCAATGTAGATGCCACCCCAGTCACCTGATATGATGTTTCCACCGCCAGAGGTGAGGCAAAATCCTCCTATTATCATCTCTAAATTGGCTGCGATTTCTGTGATTGGCATGCAGGGTTATGATTGAAATAGTAGTGTTTGAGTGCAGTCAGTGTTTCAGGCTCCAATGTAGACACTCTTTCCTGTGATGGATGCACGGATGTACTGAGCGTGAGTTGAACTGCCCAACTGGACAGAAATCCAGTTTTAGTAGTAACAAGGTTTGTCAATTTTTCATATGCCACTATTTCTAACACATCAATAGTTACCTAGAGGAGACATTTGCTCAAATGCAATAAAGCTCTATGATAATCACATCAATAGCATGATTTCAATCCAATATCGATGTGCAAACAGGGAATGATACATACTAACTTGCTAGATGATTTTTTTTATCCTGAATTGGGTTTGTCCAATTTTCTTGTCAGACTTGCATTTGCGAACAAACTTTATTTGCCTTTTTCATCATATTTTACTGAACGGTTGTTTATCTAATTCAAAACACTTTCTATTATTGTTTGCTCTCAACACTCTTTAGGTGCCATGTCAGCATTCTAGGGCTGCATACAATGATGTCATAATTAATTTTATTCTGTCAGTTAATTTATCTCCTTACTGTACATGTGCAAAGATGCTTAGCATGTTCACCACACATGATCTTCTTCAATTGATGAGTTGCCAAACCTGAGTCACGGATCATTGTAAAAAATTACTTCTAGGTGTATTAGCATGAAATCATCTGTATTAACTTTGCCCTGCTTTCTCTAAAATAGTCTGTTGGTTTTAGCAGCACATAACTTCACATGTTAAAACATAGATAGGTACGCGACCATTGCTTTGCTTATTGAGGCAATTGGCCATTTTGCCTACTTACCTATTTGAGTATTTTATCTTATTGTCTAAATTGCTTCAGTATGTCAGTGTTTTCTTTCAAATGTCTTTTAATTTTCAACACCTTCTTTGCCAAATTATTAATTATAAAAATAAGTATATAATATCTGCTATATTTGGATGATTTCTTCTTTACAGAAAGAAGTAGGTGCATATTTTGGATCTAGGTTCAACCACTCAATCCATGTTCTCCTGTAGAAAAAAACTCAATATTCTTTTTGATTGATTTCATTTTAAAAAAATTCTATGATACGAAGGTATATACATATGTATAATTTTTAGTGGTTTGCAACCTTTACGTCAACTGTTTCCGTGTAGCACTACATAACTCACAATTTGATCATACATCTCTCTCACAACTACATAGCCTATGAGCACGGATCAAAAAATACAAATAGAAATAAATTGGATATCATTTCGAAAATTTCTGTTGAAGCGACCTATCAGTGCTATACAACTGCAGCTGGTCATGGGCAAGTAATATGACCACTCAGTAATTGCTTAATAAAAAACTAATTTCGGAGAAAAAGGGAAATTGCTTTTTCCAGACCTGAAGAGCATGCATGTTTTACATTTGATAGTCTTTTTCTATAGGCGCAATTGCAATTAATTCATCAAATTTGGACTATCTACTCATTTAATTCTATTTTGTAGCCGTGCTGATGGGCATGCTTAATACTGTACATGATAGGTGCATGCAAAGATCGAACAAATAAAGATTTTTCTATATTTGGACCTGAGCACATAATACTGTACATAATATGTTGCATGCAAAGATCGAACAAAAACCTGGCCACGTTTCACCATCGTTTGAAACACAACCACCGACCCTTATGTTACACTCAAGATTCCAAAAGCGTTCTGTCAGTACATCACCGGTAATTTTCCACAGAAAATCACGCTCGGCAACCCCGTTGGAGACACATGCAGTGTTCGACTGATGGAATGGAGGAACCACATCTTCATTGAGCACGAATGGGATGCGTTCACGGAGGACAACGACATTGTGAAAGGTGATACTCTGTTCTTTAGTTACACCTGATGTAGACAGCGAGATAGTTACCTGTATGCATCAGGTGTAAGGTCTAGCCACATGTTCACCTAAATGTTCAATTAGTTGGTCCTTTTGACGCTGCCATTGAACTAATAGCTAATTGTGTTTTTTCTTTTCTAAGAGCCATATGTATGCCCTTTCAAATGAGTTGGAAATATTGCCAGTTCACAACAGGATGATGTTAGCCTGTAAGAAAATTAGGTGGTGATTTACCTCTCCCTCACTCTCACTTGCACTGATTCTTGTATATCCCGTATAGATAGGCTCCTTTAGCGCTGTTAGGTGCTTCACGGTAGCATATACTTGGTACCACTAAGCACTTGATTAATTTGTTCAATGCAACCTGCCATTTTGTTTGAGATCTGTCTTTTAAATTATAGCATGCAAAAATTACCCATACGACATACAACTACAATCAAAGAAATGCTCTTATAATCAGCTTCCAAGTTATTGGAATTTATTTTTTGACGATTCCATCAAGTTAAATACCCTGTACATTTCAGCTGCAAAAACTTACCATTAATTGTTTTATTCTGCTCTTAGATTTGATGTGGGTGCCATTTTAGACCTTGATATATTTCAGGACATCAGCGACAGGGAAGAGAATGCAAGGATGCCTTTGGCGATCAGGTGAAGCTATAATTGTCACACAAGGGGAGAAAGTTTTTGGAAGAAACCATATCCATGCTGAATAAAAATTGTACTCTATATGTGATAGTATAGATCTTGAATTTTGCTCAGCAACTCCCATCTTCCTTTTGTCACTGAAAGGGGAAAACATGCCAGAGCAGAGATTTTTTTGCTTACAAATAAGGTTGGAACACAACCTCTACTTTATTTTTAAAAATTATTTGTAGTTTTTGGTGGCTCGCCAGAAAATGTAAACACTATTTGTTATTCAACTCATGTTTACAAGAAAAGCGCGGCGTGCCGCCGCGCCATATATTGCTAGTTAACAATTAATACGGAAGACAACTTACCCACGGGAACCCAAAAGGAGGAGAAGGGAGAGAAGGTAGACCAAGCCAACAAGATTGCAAATCAAGCATGGGCAGGTAAGACAAATGGAGTTAGGCTTAGGCTTATCCTTAGCTGCTATTAGCAATTAATAACTTACTGTAAGTGGGTATCATAGGTTTGTATCCGTTGTTTCATCCACTTCAACAACTGTTGTTGCTGAGTCATCTAAGCCTCCATCCGCCGAGCATTGACCATGGCCTCCTCCTGATGTCTCATTTTTTCGGCCACCTTGGCCTAAGAGTGTCATCGCAATGTCATCAATTGTGCAATGGAAAAGATGTAATGAAGTGGAGATTACCAAGGAACAAGAACATACCAGGATCTCATTGATAGCAATAACTTAAGGCTGTGGGTGGATCTTTGCAGTGGGACTGGAGCTTGTCCGTGTTTGACAGACCTTGGAGAGAGATGGAATGGTTGAAGGATAAACAAAGTCATCAACAAATCCATAAGCAGCCATTCCTTAGCATTCCTCCATAAGCTTCGGCTACAATTTATCCTTAGATAGGTGGAATTTGCGGTGCTTGGTGTACCAATTGATGAGAAGCTCACACGGTGCCTCGTGGTCCATGTCCGTGACAAGCTTCTTGGCAACCTAATCAGTCATCGTTATGCAACGTGGCCGGAGACCCTCGACTGTCGTAAAGTACATCTACATGCATGAACTTAGGTAAAAAGGGACAAAGCCATTGTGCAACTATTGTCACCTCAGAGTAACTTAATTATGAGAATTCAACGAAACTTACCCAAAATATGCATACCAACTTGTGTTGCATGTGATCATACTTGTGTTTGGACCCGGAATGGTAAATGCTTCGAAGTCAAAGCTAGCTCCTTGGTACCATTAGTTTGGTCGACAATCCTAGGGAAACAAGATCTAACGAGGCATCCAAGGATGCTCGCGTAGGAGCATGGAGGTTTGCCGTCATCAACATATTTGAATGACCTAAACAAAGAAATCCAAAATCACTTGCTTTTTGATGAAAAATTCAGCATTAAAATATCTAAAGCTGATAAGTATCAACATGATAAAAGTATCAAATCATGTACATCTTTCTTCCAGTGTTAGAATCGTGATTCTGGATCGGATCGGAACCTCTATGGTAGGATCGCAAACCGTAGTATCTTAACTTTTAGAATCGTAAAATCTTAGATTCTACTAATCATTGAATCATTTCACTCATTTTGGGTCGTAAAGTCGTAGAATCGCATATTAACATAATGATTCTGACAACTATGGATACGAGCACAATAATCCTATAGGAATAAGGTGAATCGGGGAGCCTCGAATATCCCACGCTGGAACACAACTAGCACCCTAGGTTGCGACATCAAGAGGTCTGTGTCAACAAAATTTGATGATGACTCCCACTATCTTGGGTCCTCCTTCTCCTCGTCCGACTCGTACAAAGAAGGTGACTACCCAGACCCGGAGTGACGCTCCTGATGAAGAAAGTCCGTGTGAACTACGATCATCCTCCTCCCTAGGCTCCAACTAGTGGTGTTGTTGTATCTCATTGTCCTCTTCTTCGTCCTCGCCCCTCCTCCTCCTCCTCCTCCTCCTCTCCTCCTCCTCCTCCTCCTCAATGAGTGGGGGAGGACTAGCTACTAGGGTTACGCCTCCTACACGTCCCCGCGTGCTCCTTATCCACATGTGGGGTCGTATCTAAGTGGATCTGAAGCTTCTCCATCACACTACATAACACCCCCCTTACCTGATGGATTTTATGGATGACACATATGTAGGATAACGTAGCATAGAAAACAAAAAATTTCCTACCGCGAACACGCAATCCAAGCCAAGATGCAATCTAGAAGACGGTAGCAACGAGGGGATTATCGAGTCTCACCCTTGAAGAGATTCCAAAGCCTACAAGATGAGGCTCTTGTTGCTGCGGTAGACGATCACTTGCCGCTTGCAAAAGCGCGTAGAAGATCTTGATCACGGCGCCACGAACGGGCAGCACCTCCGTACTCGGTCACACGTTCGGTTGTTGATGAAGACGACGTCCACCTCCCCGTTCCGAGCGGGCAGCGGAAGTAGTAGCTCCTCTTGAATCCGACAGGCACGACGGCGTGGTGTCGGTGGCGGTGGAGAAATCCGGCGGAGCTTCGCTAAGCGTGCGGGATATGGTGGAGGAGCGGGGCGGCTAGGGTTTGGGGAGAGGGGTGGCCGGCCACTATAGGGGGCGGCCAGGTTGTGGTCTTGGTGTGGCCGGCCCCTCCCCTTGGCCCCTCATTATATAGGTGGAAGCCCCAAGTGTTGGACTACAAGTCTCCGAATAAGACCCGAACCCAAAACCTTCCATATGGTGGGAAACCTTCCCAAGCTAGGACTCCCACTAGAGGTGGGAGTTCCACCTTCCATATGGGGGGTGGCCGGCCCCCTAAGGGGAGTCCACTTGGGACTCCACCCCACTAGGGTTGGCCGGCCATGGAGGTGGAGTCCCATGTGGACTCCACCTTCCTTGGTGGTTTCTTCCGGACTTTTCTAGAACCTTCTAGAACCTTCCATAGAACCTTCCGAATCATTTTTATTCACATAAAATGACATCCTATATATGAATCTTATTCTCCGGACCATTCCGGAACTCCTCGTGATGTCCGGGATCTCATCCGGGACTCCGAACAAATATTCGAACTCCATTCCGTATTCAAGTTCTACCATTTCAACATCCAACTTTAAGTGTGTCACCCTACGGTTCGCGAACTATGCGGACATGGTTGAGTACACACTCCGACCAATAACCAATAGCGGGATCTGGAGATCCATAATGGCTCCCACATATTCAACGATGACTTTAGTGATCGAATGAACCATTTACATATGATACCAATTCCCTTTGTCACGCGATATTTTACTTGTCCGAGGTTTGATCATCGGTATCACACTATACCTTGTTCAACCTCGTCTCCGACAAGTACTCTTTACTCGTACCGTGGTATGTAGTCTCTTATGAACTTATTCATATGCTTGCAAGACATTAGACGACATTCCACCGAGAGGGCCCAGAGTATATCTATCCGTCATCGGGATGGACAAATCCCACTCGTTGATCCATATGCCTCAACTCATACTTTCCGGATACTTAATCCCACCTTTATAACCACCCATTTACGCAGTGGCGTTTGATGTAATCAAAGTACCTTTCCGGTATAAGTGATTTACATGATCTCATGGTCATAAGGACTAGGTAACTATGTATCGAAAGCTTATAGCAAACAACTTAATGACGTGATCTTATGCTACGCTTAATTGGGTGTGTCCATTACATCATTCATATAATGATATAATCTTGTTATTAATAACATCCAATGTTCATGATTATGAAACTAATCATCTATTAATCAACAAGCTAGTTAAGAGGCTTACTAGGGACTCTTTGTTGTTTACATATCACACATGTATCAATGTTTCGGTTAATACAATTATAGCATGGTATATAAACATTTATCATAAACACAAAGATATATAATAACCACTTTTATTATTGCCTCTTGGGCATATCTCCAACGAGTCTCCCACTTGCACTAGAGTCAATAATCTAGATTACATTGTAAGGTACCTAACACCCATGGCATTCCGGTGTTGGTCATGCTTTGCCCTAGGGAGAGCTTTAGTCAACGGATCTGCTACATTCAGATCAGTGTGTACTTTGCAAATCTTTACTTCTCCATCTTCGATGTACTCGCGAATCGAATGATAAAGCAGCTTGATATGCTTCAGTCTCTTGTGTGACCTTGGTTCTTGTGCATTGGCGATGGCACCCATGTTGTCACAGTAGATGACTAGTGGGTTCAATGCACTAGGAACCACACCGAGCTCTACAATGAACCTCTTCATCCATACCGCTTCTGAAGAAGCCTCTGAAGCCGCTATGTACTCCGATTCTGTTGAGGATTTCGCCACCGTGCACTGCTTCGAGCTTGCCCAGCTTACTGCGGCACCATTCAATATAAACACGTACCCGATCTGTGACTTAGAGTCATCGGGATCGGTGTTCCAACTTGCATCGGTGTAACTTGTTACAACGAGCTCTTGGTCACCTCCATAACAAAGAAACATATCCTTAGTTCTTTTCAAGTACTTCAGGATATTCTTGACCGCTGTCCAGTGTTCCATTCCTGGATCACTTTGATATCTGCTAGTCAAACTAACATCATGTGCTATATCCGGTCTTGTACACATAGCATGGCATACATGATAGAGCCTACTGCCGAGGCATAGGGGATCTGACTCATCCTTTCTCTTTCTTCTGCCGTAGCCGGACCTTGAGTCTTACTCAAGACCTTGCCTGGTAACATAGGTAAAAATCCTTTCTTACTTTCGTCCATTCTAAACTTCTTTAGAATCTTGTCCAGGTATGTACTCTGTGATAGCCCTATTAGACGTTTTGATCTATCTCTATAAATCTTGATGCCTAATATATACGATGCTTCACCAAGGTCTTTCATTGAAAAACTATTATTCAAATAACCTTTTACACTTGCTTAATAGTTCTATATCATTCCCAATCAATAATATGTCATCTACATATAATATCGGGAACGCTACTGAGCTCCCACTCACTTTCTTGTAAATACAGGCCTCTCCATGACATCGTATAAACCCGAAGTCTTTGATCACCTTATCAAAGCGTCGGTTCCAACTTCTTGATGCTTGCTTCGGTCCATAAATTGAACGCTGAAGTTTGCATACTTTGTCAGCATTTTTAGGATCGACAAAACCTTTGGGTTGTACCATATACAACTCTTCCTCAATGTCTCCATTAAGGAACGCTGTTTTGACATCCATCTGCCATATCTCATAATCGAAAAATGCAGCTATTGCTAACAAAATCCTCACAGATTTTAGCTTCGCTACAGGTGAGAAAGTCTCATCGTAGTCAACACCTTGAATTTGTCGGAAACCCTTTGCGACAAGTCGAGCTTTATAGACGAGTAATATTACCATCGACATCTGTTTTTCTCTTGAAGATCCATTTATTCTCGACAGCCTTTCGGCTATCGAGTAATTCTACCAAAGTCCATATTTTGTTATCATACATGGATCCCATTTCGGATTTCTTGGCTTCTTGCCATTTGTTGGAATCCGGGCTCATCATCGCTTCTTCATACGTCGCAGGGGTCTTCATCATTGTTATCCACAATCATGACATTTAGACAAGGATCATACTAATCAGGAGTGGCACGTTCCCTTGTCGATCTGCGAGGTTCAGTAGCTATCTCATTTGAAGTTTCATGATCATTATCATTAGCTTCCTCTGTTGCCGGTGTAGGCGGTACAGGAACATCTTCCGGCACTGCGCTACTCTGATCAACGAGTAGAGATTCTTCAATCTCATCGAGTTCTACTTTTCTTCCAGTCACTTCTTTAGTGAGAAATTCTTTCTCAAGAAAGGTTCCGTTCTTAGCAACAAAGATCTTGCCTTCGGATCTGTGATAGAAAGTGTACCCTATAGTTTCCTTAGGGTATCCTATGAAGACGCATTTCTCCGCTTTGGGTTCTAGCTTGTCCGGTTGTAACTTTTTTACATAGGCTTCGCAACCCCAAACTTTAAGGAACGACAGCTTAGGTTTCTTATTAAACCATAATTCATACGGTGTCGTTTCAACGGATTTTGATGGTGCTCTATTTAAAGTGAATGTGGCTGTCTCTAATGCATAACTCCGAAAAAATAACGGTAAATCAGTAAGAGACATCATAGAACGAACCATATCTAAGAGAGTTCGATTACGACGTTCGGACACACCGTTTCGTTGTGGTGTTCCGGGCGGTGTCAATTGTGAAAGTATTCCGCATTTCTTTAAATGCATGCCAAACTCATAACTCAGATATTCACCTCCGCGATCAGATCGTAGAAATTTAATCTTCTTGTTACGTTGATTTTCTACTTCACTTTGGAATTCCTTAAACTTCTCGAAAGTTTCGGATTTATGTTTCATTAAATAGATATACCCATATCTACTTAAATCATCTGTGAAGGTTAGAACATAACGATAACCACCACGCGATGCTACACTCATTGGTCCGCACACATATGTATGTATGATTTCCAATAAGTTAGTAGCTCGCTCCATCATACCCGAGAATGGAGTCTTAGTCATTTTTCCCATCAGACATGCTTCGCATCTATCAAGTGACTCAAAGTCAAGTGATTCAAGTAATCCATCGGTATGGAGTTTCTTCATGCGTTTCACTCCAATATGACCAAGACGACAGTGCCACATATAAGTAGAATTATCACTTAATTTAATTCACTTAGCATCAATGTTATGTATATGTGTATCGCTACTATCGAGATCTAACAGAAATAAGCCATTCTTTTCAGGTGCTCGACCATAAAAGATATTATTCATAAAAATAGAACAACCATTATTCTCAGACTTGAATGAATAACCGTCTTGCATTAAACAAGATCCAGATATAATGTTCATGCTCAACGCGGGTACAAAATAGCAATTATTTAGGCTTAAAACTAATCCCGAAGGTAGATGTAGAGGAAGTGTGCCGACAACGATCACATCGACTTTGGATCCATTTCCAACGCGCATCGTCACTTCATCCTTCAGTAGTCTTCGTTTATTCTTTAGTTCCTGTTTCGAGTTACAAATATGAGCAACCGAACCGGTATCAAATACCCAGGTACTAGTACGAGAACCGAGTGAGATAAACATCTATAACATGTATATCGGATATACCTTCTTTCTTCTTCTTGACAAGGCCGCTCTTCGGATCCGCCAAATACTTGGAGCAATTACGCTTCCAGTGTCCCTTCTCCTTGCGGTAATAGCACTCGAGCATCGGGCTTAGGGCCAGCCTTAGGTTTCACGAGAGGCGTGGCAGCTTTCTTGCCACTCTTCTTGTTCTTGCCTTTAGACTTGCCCTGTTTCTTGAAGCTGGTGGTCTTGTTGACCATCAACACTTGGTGCTCTTTCTTAATTTCAATCTCAGCAGATTTTAGCATGGCGAAGAGTTCAGGTAACTCTTTGTTCATGTTCTGCATATTGTAATTCATCACAAAGTTCTTATAACTAGGTGGCAGTGATTGAAGGACACGATTAATCCCCAGTCTGTTAGGAATCACTATTCCCAAGTCACTGAGTTTCTTCGCATGCCCGGTCATGGCGAGCATGTGCTCACTAATGGAGCTGCCTTCTTCCATCATGCAGCTGAAGAAGTGTTTCGATGCTTCATAGCATTCCACGGCCGCATGAGTCTCAAAGATAGTTTTCAACTCATTGATTAACTCATGTGGATCGTGGTGCTCAAAACGTTTTTGAAGATCGGCTTCCAGACTGCACAGGATGGCACACTAAACTTGAGAGTACCGAGTTTTGCGAGTCGCGTAAACATTCTTTACTTCATCGGTTTCAGTTTCTGCAGGAGGGTCACCTAGCGGTGCATCAAGCACATATTGCAGGTTTCCGCCATTGAGGAAGATCCTCACATGACGGAACCAGTCGGTGAAGTTGCTACCATTGCTCTTAAGCTTTTCTTTCTCTAGGAACTGGTTAAAATTGATTGGGGACGCCATATCTACAACATATTTGCAATAGTTTAGACTAATGTTTATGACAAAATTGAGTTCAAATTTTAATTTAACAAAATTAAAAACTAGGTGAACTCCCACTCAAAACAATATCCCTCGCATTGTCTTAGTGATCACACGAACCAAATCCATCACACCTATGCCCGATCATCACGAGACAAGATGTAATTTCAATGGCGAACACTCAAAGTGTTCATCATATCAATCATATGATTCATGCTCTACCTTTCGGTATCACGTGTTCCGAGACCATGTCTGTACATGCTAGGCTCGTCAAGGCCACCTTAGTATCCGCATGTGCAAAACTGACTTGCACCCGTTGTATGCACTTGTTGATTCTATCACACCCGATCATCATGAGATGCTTCGAAACGACAAGTCTTGGCAACGGTGCTACTAAGGATGAACACTTTATTATCTTGAAATTTTAGTGAGAGGGATCATCTTATAATGCTACCGTCGCGATCTAAGCAAAATAAGATGCATAAAAGGATTAACATCACATGCAGTTCATATGTGATATGATATGGCCCTTTCGTCTTTGCGCCTTTGATCTTCATCTTCAAAGCACGGACATGATCTCCATCATCAACGGGCATGATCTCCATCATCGTCGGCGTAGCGTCAAGGTCAATGGCGCCGTCTTCATGATTGTTCTCCATGTAGCAACTATTACAACTACTTTGAAATACTACTCAACATGAAATTTAAAGACAACCATAAGGCTCCTGCCGGTTGCCACAATACAATAATGATCATCTCATACATAGTCATCATCACATTATGGCCATATCACATCACCAAACCACTGCAAAAACAAGTTAGACGTTCTCTAATTTGGTTTGCATATTTTACGTGGTTTAGGGTTTTCGGGTGAGATCTAATCTACCTACGAACATGAACCACAACGGTGATACTAGTGTTGTCAATAGAAGAGTAAACTGAATCTTCACTATAGTAGAAGAGACAGACACACATAAAGCCACTTATGCAATACAAGTTGCATGTCAAGCGTGGAGCAAATCTCATGAACGCGGTCATGTAAAGTTAGCCCGAGCCGCTTCATCCCACTATGCCACAAAGATGCAAAGTACTCAAGCTAACGATAACATAAGCATCAACGCCCACAAAACCATTGTGTTCTACTCGTGCAACCATCTATGCATAGACACGGCTCTGATACCACTGTAGGATAACGTAGCATACAAAACAAAAAATTTCCTACCGCGAACACACAATCCAAGCCAAGATGCAATCTAGAAGACTGTAGCAACGAGGGGATTATCGAGTCTCACCCATGAAGAGATTCCAAAGCCTACAAGATGAGGCTCTTGTTGCTGCGGTAGACGATCACTGGCCGCTTGCAAAAGCGCGTAGAAGATCTTGATCACGGCGCCACGAACGGGCAGCACCTCCGTACTCGGTCACACGTTCGGTTGTTGATGAAGACGACGTCCACCTCCCCGTTCCGGCGGGCAGCGGAAGTAGTAGCTCCTCTTGAATCCGACAGGCACGACGGCGTGGTGTCGGTGGCGGTGGAGAAATCCGGCGGAGCTTCGCTAAGCGTGCGGGATATGGTGGAGGAGCGGGGCGGCTAGGGTTTGGGGAGAGGGGGTGGCCGGCCACTATAGGGGCGGCCAGGTTGTGGTCTTGGTGTGGCCGCCCCTCCCCTTGGCCCCTCATTATATAGGTGGAAGCCCCAAGTGTTGGACTACAAGTCTCCGAATAAGACCCGAACCCAAAACCTTCCATATGGTGGGAAACCTTCCCAAGCTAGGACTCCCACTAGAGGTGGGAGTTCCACCTTCCATATGGGGGGTGGCCGGCCCCCAAGGGGAGTCCACTTGGGACTCCACCCCACTAGGGTTGGCCGGCCATGGAGGTGGAGTCCCATGTGGACTCCACCTTCCTTGGTGGTTTCTTCCGGACTTTTCTATAACCTTCTAGAACCTTCCATAGAACCTTCCGAATCATTTTTATTCACATAAAATGACATCCTATATATGAATCTTATTCTCCGGACCATTCCGGAACTCCTCGTGATGTCCGAGATCTCATCCGGGACTCCGAACAAATATTCGAACTCCATTCCATATTCAAGTTCTACCATTTCAACATCCAACTTTAAGTGTGTCACCCTACGGTTCGCGAACTATGCGGATATGGTTGAGTACACACTCCGACCAATAACCAATAGCGGGATCTGGAGATCCATAATGGCTCCCACATATTCAACGATGACTTTAGTGATCGAATGAACCATTTACATATGATACCGATTCCCTTTGTCACGCGATATTTTACTTGTCCGAGGTTTGATCATCGGTATCACACTATACCTTGTTCAACCTCGTCTCCTGACAAGTACTTTTTACTCGTACCGTGGTATGTAGTCTCTTATGAACTTATTCATATGCTTGCAAGACATTAGACGACATTCCACCGAGAGGGCCCAGAGTATATCTATCCGTCATCGGGATGGACAAATCCCACCGTTGATCCATATGCCTCAACTCATACTTTCCGGATACTTAATCCCACCTTTATAACCACCCATTTACGCAGTGGCGTTTGATGTAATCAAAGTACCTTTCCGGTATAAGTGATTTACATGATCTCATGGTCATAAGGACTAGGTAACTATGTATCGAAAGCTTATAGCAAATAACTTAATGACGTGATCTTATGCTACGCTTAATTGGGTGTGTCCATTACATCATTCATATAATGATATAATCTTGTTATTAATAACATCCAATGTTCATGATTATGAAACTAATCATCTATTAATCAACAAGCTAGTTAAGAGGCTTACTAGGGACTCTTTGTTGTTTACATATCACACATGTATCAATGTTTCGGTTAATACAATTATAGCATGGTATATAAACATTTATCATAAACACAAAGATATATAATAACCACTGTTCAAAACCTAGGCCGATTCGGCGATTACTAGGCCGATTAATCGCTACTAGGGGTCTGATCGTGTCGATTACCATTAATCTCTTGTGTTAATACTTTAGCCCGATTAATCGTACCGAAAGTCCGATTACTAGGTATGTTCCCGATTAACTATTGCACTTGATCAAAAAAGTTATAAACTTTTCAATGCATATAGCTAGTACAGGCGCTACCCCTCCCCAATAAAGTAGGTTTTGCAAAGCCCCCGCTTGATTGCAGCCTCCAACAGCTCGAATTCCTCTGTCACCAACTAGTTCCTTGCCCTCCTAGACCAGTTACTTTCAGTTGCCTAGATACAGGAGCTCGACCACCTTGAGTAGCTCGTGCAGGAGCTCAAGGGCACCTTCGATAGGTTAGGTGGTTGAGGTGTAAGAGGGGTCGTACCCTAGGTAGGTTGTGGGAGAAGATAAACTTCAGAGGTGAGAGGATAAGAAGTGGAAGGAAGAAACACAGCTTCGACTAGTGGATCCTGATTCGCTCGTGACCTTGAAGATTAGGTCACGGAGAAGAAGCATACATGTTTTTCTGAGATTTTAGGCTATACAGAAGTAGGGCCAGACATATAGAGGCTCATAGACTATTAATTTTTTTATATAAACTGTTTTTACGTGCTAATTTGTGTAAGTTACACTGATTAATAGCCGACCGATTAAATCAGTTAATCGTTCGAATTCCGATTAATCGCTACTCCCAAGCCGACCGACCAGTTAACGATTACCGATTTTCTTACCATTGATAATAACCACTTTTATTATTGCCTCTTGGGCATATCTCCAACAACATAGCTGTATTTGCCATCTGGAATTTACATCTTTGGTTCTGTGGGCAGGAAGGAGTAGGCGGAGAGGGATCCTGGTGTTAGCATTGTCTCAACAATATCAGCTCCCAGATTGTTGGCTAGAGGTCTATTTTGGTGTCGGCATCCGAAGTGCCAGATCCTACCTTTTGATAGAGCTCCCTGTGAAAATCACTAACCTTCTCAATATCGGCGACGGTGGTGCTTTGCGTCAACCTTGTTGAGGGCGTTCTCATGGAGCTTGTGTAATTAGTGGTCGCAGCAAGTCAACACCAGCGGGGAAGCTAGGATCCGGATTAAAAGTTTTTTTTGGCCCTATGGTGAGGGGCACGATGGTATTGTATCTTTTGCACGTGACTTTTCAATGTGCTAGACCCTTGTTGGATGGCAGGATCGACGCTCTATACCCTGGAGTGAGAGGACATACGGTCCTCTCCCGCGATAACTTGGTGTTTGCGGTGCAAGTAGGTCCTCTGCTTTACCAAGGAGGCTTGTTCGTGACCTTTTGTCATCTATCTAGGCGTTTCTCAACATTTCAATGTGCCACAAAATTCTATAAACAAGTCCTAGACATAGATAATGATGTATACGCCACCAACATACGAAATCTAAACCAGAAATATATTTTAGGCGTAATTTTTTTTTACAAAATCCGACAAAATTTGGAGGTTTGAAAAAATAAACTGTTCACTACTTCATATGTTAGAATTTTCCATTTCTGTGGTACCCAAAATACAGGGTATTCAAGGTGAAATTTATGCATGTGGAAAGACTACATTATTTTCTACATATATAAAATGTGTGCTTAAATTATTTTGGCACTTAAAAATGTCGGTTTTCAATTATTCAAAAAGAGGTCTCGATGTTGCCAGTGACCCAAAGCCCGCATATGGGTTGGCATGAAAATTTAACACATGTTGCTCAACCACTAGTTATAAATCTAATTTATTGTATGTAAAAACCGATATTTTGGTACATCCATATATATATATATACAGACATCACTTTCACTTTTTCTTATATAATATATGACCAAAAGCTTTGATCAGCCAACTACATATACATACTCTACAACTTTATCTCTTGGGACGTTGTGTACCTAGTTTTTTTCTCCCGGGTGGCCAAACACGAGCTCCTTATGTTAGTCGTACTAATCAGTGGAATCAGTGCGGTCCTAGGACAACGAAGCACTTCGATCAGTCATGACGATCTAATATGCGAAATCTTTACAGTAAGATGCGCATATTTCTTCGGAATAAGAAGCTTAGGGGAAACATCTAGGAGGAACAGTCGCTCATAGTGAACATCCAGTAAACCATATGCTACTGGGTTGTAATGAGATGCTTAGAGAGTGAGAACTGGTGTATACACATTAGTTACAGCATATAATCTTGTTGCAAACGCTGCCTTCTTAGCGCTTGGCCGATCCTTGCATCTGTTTGTGGGCCTGCTTAGGTGGCCCACGTTCCTGCCTTGGGCGGTGCTGGAAGCTGCTGGTTCTCGCATCCCTGGATCGACCCGGCACTGCAAACTTGACTTCCTTTTTCTCTTCTTCCCGAGATTGCCATCTAGGTTTCCAACCGCCGCTCGCCTTCCTTCGCGCATCATCTCCGCCGCCGCTGCCCCCGTTCAGATCGAGCTAGAAACCACCTGAGCTTGCGGCGTACATGGACTCGGCTTCCTCTGGACGGAGCGGAGGGGTATGAGGTCCGCGCACAGACTATCCTACGTCTCCATGGTGCGCCGACCACTCCCCGGTGCTGGCTCCCGACATCCTCGCATCTGCCTCCACAGTTCCGGCAAGTCGGCATCCTTATTTCACTTTCTCTCCCCCACCCAAACCTTCCCCACATCGTCTCTCCACCAAATCGGCAACGGAGATGGCATGAGCAGAGCCTAGAAGGTCCTCCCCGTCCTATCCTCGCTCCGGTGGTGCATCTAGCGTCGGCGGAGGGCGTGTGGAGTTGTGTGTCCGGCGGATCTCCCGAGATCCGGTCGTCTCTCGTGTTCGATTGTGTGGTTTCAGGTCAGTCTCTTCCGATCTATGGTTGTCATCATTGGCGATGGTTGCTGCTCTGGTGCGCTGGTCCTTTGGGGCCTTAGCACGACGACTTCCCGTCTGTCTACTACAACAAGCTCTACTACGACAAGCTTTGCCTGGCTCCGGTGATGGAGGGGCGAAGACGGCGGCGCGCCTTCGGCTCGTGCTAGTGTATGTAGTCGTCGCTAGGTGGTCCAATGACCTTTTTGTAATTTTTATTACTTTTAGGCATCTTTGTACTACTGTTGATGATTATTAATAGATCGGTGGAATTTTCGCAAAAAAAAAAAAAAATCGGCAACGCAGATTGCATGAGCAGAGCCTAGATGGGTTCGTCTCCTGCTGCAGGCCTCTTGAAATCGGCCCTCTACTGGGCTGATCGAGCGTAATATCTCAGGTATGCAATACTGCCTCCTCAAATTGGATGCGATGCGGAGAATCAAATTGCATCTAGTAGTAGAAGACCAATTCTAATTAAGGTTGCGCTATTTCATCTCCTCTTCAGTTCTTCTCGATGCTGTTGCACTCCTATGTGTTGTGTGCATGAGCAGATCTACATTTGCTCCCTAGCTATTCCATGCTAAGATGTTAACTGAGCACCCAAGCTTTTATATTTAAATATATCCGGCATGTAATCCTATAAAATTGATTATTATGCTCAATCAGCGGCACTAATTTTAAGAGAATCTTATATAGGAGATTATAATATGAGTTAAACAGGTGATTAGGCTTTTGTCACAATTGCATAAATTTTGTGTGAGTCCTATTGATGTTATCATAACAATTTTGTATCTTATAGTTGTTTATCCTTCTGCCAGTGGTGATACTCTAATAGAAAGTGGTTATAATTTTTGCTATCTAATGGATTGCATTGAAAAAGAATATTATAAGTAATTAACTGTTCAAAGATCATGGCATAATATCACTTGTTCATCTCATTGCATTAGTGTCACGGCTGACAATTTTATTGTTGTTATATTATTTCCAAGATGGCCTCCATTGCAAATGGCGGTAGAATTTGTACCTTCAGGGTTTGCCTGTTCCTTTTCAACATATAAGTTTCTCATTAATCATCTCCATTTTTATTTTAAAAAGGGAAATATTACGGATGGCAGGATAGTGCAAGAGATAATGATTTTTTGTGGTGTTTTGGAATGGTTTGTGCTTAATAATTTAAAGAGTATTTCGGATTTCAATTCTCTACTGGAATGGAAGTCTACCAATGTTCCTGTATTTATGTGTCGAAAGAATATTGCAAGTTTCATTTGTGAACTGGAATAGAGATGCAGCTATGTCTCCAACATTCCTGTATATTTTTGTGTTTAGCCTTTGGTTAGAATTTATGTTGCCTTGCTGATTTTGTGGCATAAGAAAAGATAACCTTTTATTGTTTGAATTGTCTTTCTGTATTTTGCTACTGTAATTATTATAGATACACTATTGTGATATTCTGACCTACTACATACCAGAAGTGCACAATCAGTTTATTGGATTTGACGAAGTCCTTGCATTGACAAGTTAGACTCGTGGATATGAGTAATCATGTTGTAACATCATATGATTACAAACTGTGACATGTACATAAACCTTGATCTCAAGTATATCTATGTGTTTAGCCCTACCTCCGTGCCCCTTCCTCTTGTGGCCCCTATAGTGTACCAGTCCCTAGCATCTCTGTTCCAGCAATAGGTGATGCGATAGGGTTTGGCTAGTGTACTGTCACTCTGTCAGCTGGTGCTGGTGTTGATGCTTTTGGCCAGCTCACTCTTGGCATCATGAATTGTAAGGCGTTTTTCCAATTTTGAAGGTGCTAGTGGTGCCTATGTTTGCTCGAAATCCTACACCCATGAGGATGTGGTGCAGCTCCAGTGTCATGTAAATGGGCTTGTGACGTGTGCTGAGGGCCTGCCATCTCTGGTTAGTTTCTTACTCATTCACTTTGTACTGGTTAAAATTATAGTTGTAGAGAAACAGTTCTGGCAGCTGCTGCTATAATAATAATTGCAGAGAAACGGTTTTCTAAGAGAAACAATTTTGTTCGCTATGGTCCGACAAAAATCTCTTTATTTGAAAAATGGTGAATATATCTTGTGATTCAGGTGTCTGTCTTGAAAAAAACTACTAGCCCGTTATTCATGTTTGTTTGTTAGGTGAATTCACACTTCGCATTCTTAAATGGGAGATTGGACTTTGCTCAATCATATAACGTCTCAAGGCTTTTTTCAGCTCATATCTGAATATGATGTTTATTATTGCGTGGTGTCTTTTCACCTTCTCAATACCAAAAACTTGAGAAGCTTGCCTTTTGTCCTGATTTCTGGAATCATGCACTTTGTTTCAGTAATTTATACTCCCTCCGTTCCTTTCTATAATGCCTATTGTTTTTTCGCTTTTGTTTCAGAATATAAGAGTAAAGCTATGTTTTTTTGCAAAGAACCCCTTCCACCGATCTGTTCCCGTCCAGAAAATCTGGGAACGAATCTGTTCCAGTCCAGAAAATCTGAAAACCAATCTATTCCCGTCCAGAAAATGTGGAAACCAATCTATTCCCGTCCGGAAAATGTGGAAACCAATCTGATTATGGAAAGAATAGCGGGAGAGAGGGAGTACATGACGCGATCGGTTATGGAAATAGGATTATTTTCTGAGATCTGATTTCAG
Source organism: Lolium rigidum (assembly GCF_022539505.1). Lineage (NCBI taxonomy): Eukaryota > Viridiplantae > Streptophyta > Magnoliopsida > Poales > Poaceae > Lolium > Lolium rigidum. The sequence continues at coordinate 67,638,612 of NC_061511.1, forward strand.
TTTCCTATTTTGTCTCTAAGATCCGTTAGGGGGTTTTGTGTCAAAAAATGGCTTGCGCTAATTTCCATGCCAAAATACAATAGGCACTATAGAAAGTAACGGAGGGAGTATTTTTTTTCCTCTTCTTACTGCAGAAGAGCCTATCAGGTTGCATCTGAAGTTAGCTCACTGGCTAACAAAAAATATCTTAGGTAGCTCAATGCCACTTTCCTCACAACATAAACATGTGAATATTGAATTGTGGAATTTTACTTCTTATAAAATGAATATTTTTGTTTTAGGTTTATCAGTGTCTTAGTGCCATTGCTCATCAATAATTCCTGCTACCGGCGTTTGGTTTATATATTTCTTCACAAGAAAATATAACGTTCATACTGTTATTTGGTAAGCTGAGAAATAATAGCTCATCTTAGAGTGCTATTGGACGCATTAGAGAAGGCAATATGAGCTCCAGAGCTCACGCTGCAAGCCTGCAATGGTTCGATAACATGCATGCTTATCCGCCAAGATATTTGCATATTCAACCTTATTTCTTACATGTTCTAATGTCACATGGAGTCCTCGGCAAAGAGGTTGGATGGCGATAAATTGGACAAGACTGCATAAGGTACATTAATTTTCTGCTAATGTTTTGTGCATTCGTGGGCTTTTGTTTGGATTGCGGATGTACTAACTGGGTGTTATTGCTTCAGGCTGCGTGCTCGGCAATGGCGAGCTTGATATTTCTTTTCGGATGGTCTACACCACAAAACTACTTGTTGCATCCCATGGGACACTTTGCGTAAGAGCATCTCTAACAGAGCCCGTAAAGGACCAAAACCAAAAAATAACCGCCAGTTAATTTACGGGTTCGGGCTGAAAAATGACACCGACCAGTTACTGTAAAAGGGCCAAAACCGAAGAACTTTTTTCAGGCCGAGACCGAAAACCAAAAATGGCATGTATTTGTAGGGGTCGCTTGAGCGAACCGAACGCTCGATCCCTATCTCGTCGCCACCACACTCCGTCGTCGCCGCACCGCCCAATTCGCTCGAGCCCGCATCCCGGAGCTTGCGCAGGTCGCCCTGCACCCCGCTCGCTGTTCCTCGCTCAACTTCGGGTGATGCCCCTGTCGCCGCCGCCGCTCCGTCCGAATCGAGGATGAGCTTGGGCGACGAGTTCGTCGATGTCGATCTGTCTGATTCGTCGAGCTCGGACGATTCCAACCTCGATGAGCTGCTCCAGGACGACGAGATGGAGGCCACCATGCTCCTCCTCTCCGTCAAGGAGTTGGAGGACCGTGCGAAGTTGATGAATCGGAGGCGCGGGTCCGTGTTTGGTTGGAACCACATCCAGCGGAATCGCCTCCTCGGCCACGAGCAGCTGATAGAGGACTACTTCGCCGAGGTACCTACCTACCCTCCCCATCTATTCCGTAGGAGGTATCGCATGCGGTGTAGCTTGTTCGTCCGATTCGCCGAGGCCTGCGAAGCAAATTCGAATTACTTCAAGCAACGTAGGAATGCCGCCGAGGTGATGGGTTTCGGCGCATTCCAAAAAATTTATGTTGTCATGAGGGTAATTGCGTATGGCATCCCTACGGATTACACCGACGAGTATCTTCGAATTGGCGAAGATACTACATCGGAGTCGGTGTGCTCGCATGATTATCAAATTGTTTGGGCCAACCTATCTCCGAGCTCCCAATGAGGATGACACCAAACGATTGATGGAGATAAATGAGAAAAGAGGTTGGACGGGCATGCTTGGTAGTCTTGATTGTATGCATTGGACATGGAAGAATTGTTCCAAGGCATGGCATGGACATACTGTGGCAAGAGGAAAGATGCAACCATTATACTTGAGGCCGTTGCATCGCAAGGTCTGTGGATTTGACATTGCTTTTTTTGGTTTGCCGGGGACACTCAATGACATCAACATGCTGCAATGGTCTCCTTTGCAAATTGGCAAATGGGGAAGCACCCACTTGCAACTACAAAATCATGAACAATGAGTACACAATGGAATACTACCTAGCCGATGGCATCTATCCGGATTGGGCAGCTTTTGATTAATTATGATCGATTGTTCTATCTGTTGCATATGAATTCTATGAAAAACCATACTTTTACAAGTTCGGAAAATGGTTGGTGCAGAATAGAGCCCGTAACCAAAACTGAAAAACAAAATATTCTGTTTTTAGTTTTAGTTACGGGCTCTGTTCCACTGAACTCAGGGTTTTTTGGTTCGTGTTTTTACGGGCTCTGCTAGAGATGCTCTGGATGGAGGCGATCGGATGCCCTGGTTAAGACATCATGTGTGTGTGTGGCAGGCATATTACCTTATGTTAAATATCGGTGTCATAGTGGCCGTGGTCTATGTAATGTTAGTCTGTATATATAATTTATTCATCTGAATGTTTATGTCTGGGCCTTGCATGTGCGGTTGTGGTTCCTTCCTGCCCTGGACCTACTTCTTTAGTCTTCGTTCATTATGCACATACTTTACCCTCCCTTACAGTTGGATATGGGCATCGTAATTTTAATGAAAATTTTCATGTTTGATTGATGAGGTTGCATTCAGCTACATAGAAAAAAAAATCTGATAAGTTCATTCAAATTATGTTAATATAGGTTAACAATCTCACAAAGGATGTTGACACCCCTAAACGTGCTAAAAAGTACATTGACACGTCGGAGACACGCCATAAGTAACAAAGTACATTGACACATCTAAGACACATGTAGATCTACCATTTCTACAACGATGCATCTCCTACTGCGCGTTCGTACACGGCACATGAACAGCGGAATACTGGTGTGAGCAAGAAGGGAGAGGGTGGTTGCAACATGCGTGTCTGGCACATGGTGTGCAGGCAGGAGCGGATGTAGCCGAGCTTGCCGCCGACTCTGTCAAAATTGTTCGACGGCAGAGTTCCATCATAAAGATTACTAGGGAGGGCATAGTGTGTCATAAACATGGTCGATGTGAGGAAAATAAATAGTGTTGTTCGACGGGAGGTATCATTTGCCGTGCCTAATATTGCAACCCTTGCATAACCCTTGCATAAAGCGTTTGTTGCATCTCATGCATCACAATCAATATACTTTACAAATCCAAAGGATAACTTAGCGCGCGGAAAGCAGAGGCATCCTTCCGTTCTTTCGCAGAACATGGATACGCAGTACACAGTACAACCAATCACTATTGGCCACATCATGGAACGTTGCTCCTCCGCTCGAATTTCCCATGGACCAAATACATTGACACAGAGCTTGTAGTGTAGGTCGTCAAGCTATTACGTCATGAAACTCTGACATGTCACATGTGCTACTCAACCATCCTCATAAGTCTCGTCAAAAAGCAGATATTTTGCTCGACCATATACACACGCATGACTTTCTATTCACTTCCATAACCAACCTTTTCATCAACTAGCACCATATAAATATATATTTTATCTCTCGCCTCTTGGGTCCTTGCGTTCCTAATTTCTAGGCACATGTTGCCACGACACTTGGTTATGGTCGGATATGTATGTAAATGATGTTAACCGCTGGACTTGCTTGTGTCTATGTACAATTGAGCATTTCGATTCAATCATTTCAAACATGATCTCAATGTGGCATACATGCAGTACTGCCCACACGAATATTTTTTGAAATGAGAGGCCTACGGAGAACATGGACAATCAAAACTCGGTCATAGTGAGCTATAATCAGCTTCCGCCCAACAGCCACTACAGGAATCTGGTGATATGCCGACGGCCGCCGGCCCTCGGCGTAGCACAGGGTTGCCCTCGGCACACGGTACGCCGACGGTGCCCCTCGGCGTAGCTCCTCGGGGAAGGTCGGCCTCGGCAGAGCACAGGCGACCCTCGGCGTAGACGTCGCCGTCGGCGTAGCCGCAGAGGGCCGACGGCTGGCCCCACCCGTCGGCGTAGCGGCGCCCGGCGTAGAACAGGTGACCGGAGCCATCCGTCTAACGGCCGTTTGTGCTACGCCGAGGGCACACCGTCGGCATAGCGCACCACGTGGCGTGCCCGTGGCTTCCCGGTGGCATCAACGCCGCGTCTACGCCGAGCGCCGCCCCGTCGGCATAGCGCGCCACGCGGCGTCTCCTGGCTCGCCTGGCGAGCGTCTACGCCGAGCGCCGCCCCGTCGGCACAGCCCGACACGCGACATCTCCTGGCTCGCCTGGCGCAAGCTACCCCGAGGGGTAAGCCGTCGGCGTAGCCATGACCATTTGGTCCATGTCGACGCTACCCTGAGGGGGAAGCCGTCGGCGTAGCTTCGACCATTTGGTCATTTTTTTTGGTTTTTTTGCTGTTTTCCAGATTTGGCAGATAATAAAAGCACATAAAATTCACATAAAATTCACAGGAACCATGAAGTGCAAATACACATAACATGAAGTGCATACATAGTGTCATAGTGCATACATAGTGTCGTAGTGCATACATAGTGCCATAATGTGCATACATGGTGCCATAGTGTGCATACATGGTGGCATAGTGTCGGTAAGATACATGTGACTAATAGAGGAGCTCGTCGCCGCTAAACACCGGCCCGGGCCGATTCCTTCCGGTAGAAGCTGCGGAAGAACCACCGGGAGAAGGACCGGGAGAAGTACCGGGAGAAGTACCGGGTGTAGCACCGGGAGAAGGACCACCATGATGAACCGGTGTCATGTCCCTCCCACCACCCTGGTTTCCGGAACATCCCGTTCCCTACACACATGTTCCCGAGATGTTAGCAATTTGCGAGGCAAAGGAAAGCCGTAGTATTCGGTTTGGCGAAGAACTTACCGTTGTTCTCCCATAGTACTCCGCAGCGAAATTTTCCTTCGATGGCATGTTTGGCGCCGGCCCCGGAAAGGGAGGCATCGGCCCTAAATCCGCTGTCTGTCCAGTTTGATTGCCCACAAACGACGCCTGCAAGATAGTTTACATGTCAGGCTTTGCAGAAATGAAGCATCAAACTAGGGGAAAGTGGGACTTGTCATCATTTGCGAAAACAAAGGTTGGAACTTACATGTATATATGCCATGTACTCCATGAACTCGCTGTTGGTGCTGGTTGAAGGCCACCTGATATTCTTGATGAGCGGCCACGTAGGCCGCCTCGAAGTCGGCTACAATTTCACAAATTCATGTCTCATTAGCACTTAGCAATGTATGAACGAAAGTCGGAAAGAGGATGGAAATGAGAGAAACTTACGTCGTATGCGGGTTGCCGAGCCCGGCGACGAGGCGGGAGAGGGGGCTGTCCTTGGTGAGTCCCGCATTGAGACGCGTGAAGGTCGTGGTGAGGGTATGCTTGACGGCCTTGTTCATCATGGCGAGACGGCCATGCGGCAACCCTCCGGACGACAGGACCAACGACTCCTCGTCGACCTCCGCGCTCATGGGGTCATCCACCTCCGGGTGACGATGCCTCACCATCGCGCAGAGAGTTGTCGACGTCCTCGGCGTAGGTGCCGAAGTACTCAGGGAGCGAGGGCTGAGGCTGCGAGAGATCGGGCTTCTTAAGCCGCATCTTGTTGTATATCTCGAGGTCAGACATCTCCTCCTCGGGTCCTAACGCGGCCCTCTGCATCGCCGTTTCCTACTCATTTCCCCTAAAAGTCATAGAACTCCGGACGAGATAGCCCTGTTCGTGAAGGGTTCTCCAAGATAATTGCCGTATCCCAGTTCCGTCTTTTGCAGTGGTTACTAGGACACATAAAATGACGCCACGCGGCTCCGCTCGATTTTTGGCTCCGTTTGCTTTGCCAGCTGCGCAAAACGGGGCCGCCGGGACATGCGGTATGGCCGTACCGGGCGCGCGCGTGCACCCGTCCGCCAACGCGCGAAACGGAAAATATTTAGCACATAAAATGACGCGTCACACTTGTACATATATGTTAGGGGCAGATGCAAGTTTTCCAACAATTCTGACGCTCCGGTGATCTGTATCTTGGGAAACCCTAGGGCGGGGACCCCGTAGATCTACCCTCCGTGCGAGAGTTTACCAATGTAATTTTTTACTTGTTTTGGTTTATTTAGGACATATGTACATGGAAACCATAGGTTGGGCATACTTCACCATAAAATAGGCTCCATTTGAGCCGTGGCGAGAGTTTCCACATACAGATCCTGAATTTTACCAAGTGTTAGCCCATGTATGCGGAAATCGTCAACAACGGGTACATCCAAGGTTAGCCAAACCTTACATCACACTTGTACACATATGTTATGGGCATATGCAAGTTTTCCAGCGATTCCGACGATCCGATGGTCTGTATCTTGAAAAAACCCTAGGGCGGGGACCCCGCAGATCTACCCCTATAGCTTTCTCCGTGTGAGGGTTTACCAATGGACTTTTTTACTTGCTTTGGTTTGTTTAGGACATATGTATATGGAAACCATAGGTTGGGCATACTTTACCATAAAATAGGCTCTGTTTGAGCCGTGGCGGGAGTTTCCACATACGGATCCCGCATTTCACCAAGTGCTAGCCCATGTATGCGGAAATCGTCAACGCCGGGTACATGCAAGGTTAGACAAACCTTACATCACACTTGTACACATATGTTAGGGACAAATGCAAGTTTTCAAGCGATTCCGACGCTCCGGTGATCCGTATCTTGGGAAACCCTAGGGCGGGGACCCCGCGGATCTACCCCTATAGCTTTCTCCGTGCGAGGGTTTACCAATGGATTTTTTTATTTGCTTTGCTTTGTTTAGGACATATGCACATGGAAACCATAGGTTTGGAATGAAATAGGCCCCGGATGAGCCGTAGCAGGAGTTTCCACATACAAATCCTGGATTTTACCAAGTGTGGGCCCATGTATGCGGAAATCGTCAACGCCGGGTACATGCAAGGTTAGACAAACCTTACATCACACTTGTACACATATGTTAGGGACAAATGCAAGTTTTCCAGCGATTCCGCCGCTCCGGTGATCTGTATCTTGGGAAACCCTAGGGCGGGGACCCTGGAGAACTACCCCTATAGCTTTTTTCGTGTGAGGGTTTACCAATGGATTTTTTTATTTTCTTTGCTTTGTTTAGGACATATGCACATGGAAACCATGGGTTTGGAATGAAATAGGCCAAAGATGAGCCGTAGCAGGAGTTTCCACATACATATCCTGGATTTTTCCAAGTGCGGGCCCATGTATGCGGAAATCGTCAACGCCGGGTACATGCAAGGTTAGACAAACCTTACATCACACTTGTACACATATGTTAGGGACAAATGCAAGTTTTCCAGCGATTTCGACGCTCCGGTGATCTGTATCTTGGGAAACCCTAGGGCGGGGACCCTGGAGATCTAACCCTATAGCTTTTTCCGTGCGAGGGTTTACCAATGGATTTTTTTATTTTCTTTGCTTTGTTTAGGACATATGCACATGGAAACCATAGGTTTGGAATAAAATAGGCCCCGGATGAGCCGTAGCAGGAGTTTTCACATACAGATCCTGGATTTTACCAAGTGCGGGCCAATGTATGCGGAAATCGTCAACGCCGGATACATGCAAGGTTAGACAAACCTTACATCACAATTGTACACATATGTTAGGGACAAATGCAAGTTTTCAAGCGATTCCGACGCTCCGGTGATCTGTATCTTGGGAAACCCTAGGCCGGGGACCTTGCAGATCTACCCCTATAGCTTTTTTCGTGCGAGGGTTCACCAATGGATTTTTTTAATTTCTTTGCTTTGTTTAGGACATATGCACATGGAAATCATAGGTTTGGAATGAAATAGGCCCCGGATGAGCCGTAGCAGGAGTTTCCAGCGATTCGGACGCTCCGGTGGTTTGTATCTAGGGAAACCCTAGGGGGCGGGGACCCCGCAAATCTACCCCTAGGTTAGGGTTAGGGTTAAAGTTAGGGTTAGCAATGGACTTTTTTCCTTTGTTTTAGGACATATGTACATCGATAGCACATGTTGGGCCTACTGGATCCCGTCGACCCGTCTACGAAGAGCGTCACTCGTGGGATCTACATAAGCCATCTACCATTTTTTTCTTTAAAAAAGTAACTATTTTTTACATAATTCATACTAGTACATAAATAAAACAAACATAATATAAAGTTAATGACCGAGAAGAAAAAAAGAAAAAAAAATGTGTATGCCGAGGGTGGCCGTCGGCATAGGTGGGTGATGCCCTATGCCGAGGGTGGCCCTCGGCGCCTCGCTGACGCCGTGACCGGGCCGTCACGGCCGGAGCGGGACCGGAGCGCATGCTAGTGATACGCCGACGGCCTCTAGTATGCCGAGGGTGGCCGTCGGGGTAGCCCCCTCTACGCCGAGGGCATGTCTACGCCGAGGGGCTCGATGGGCCGCTGCCATGGACCGGACGTACGCCGACGGCCCCGACATTTGGCCGTCGGCGTACGCCACGGCCGTCGGCGTAGCGAGCCATTCCTGTAGTGAGCCATGTATTCTCTTCCTTACTTAGTTACTTTGGTGGTACTTAAAGTACAATGATGCAGCATATACCTTTTTTGTGGTGGTATACTGAGGTAATAGCTAGGATGCATTCACTTGTCGAGATTGATGACTTGGAGTGGCTGATTCCCTTCAACAAATAAGCTAATAATCCTCGTCAACAAAATTGATGCATCCTGTCTTGTCATGGGCTTCTCGAGCAGCGCCGAGAGGTGCCACGCGTTCTTCTCCGCACTGCCATCCAGCTTTCGGCCAGCGTTCCATCGCAGGTTCTTGAATCCCACGCGGTCAAACATTGGCGCATACGTTGCGTTCAACTGCACGTCGGGGAAGCCGAAGTGGTCGAGCCAGAACATGCCCTGGGCCTCATCTTTCTGTTCTCTCACGGGACAAGAATACACAGTGATACCAACCACAGCAGGACTCATTGCATCTCCGTCATCGAGGCACCATGAACCATATTGCCGTATCTTTGTCCGAGTTTATCCCACAAACCACATACACTGGCATGGAGTAGCTAGCGTAGCATGGGTGGTCAAGCTTTTACGCTTCTGACATTTCACATGTTCTACTCAACCACTGCACAAAAGTCTAATTTATTGTTAGAAAATACTGATATTGGGCTCAATCATATATATTGTACGCACCATTTTATGTTCACTTTATCATATAAGATCTTCCCATTTTGGTCCGCCAACTGCACAAGTGCTCCCACATTTTATCTCTTGCCCCGCCTCATATTGCCACAACACGAGGTCGTTTATCCAATCTACAATATGTTTCATATTATTTGTTAATTACGTTAATCCGTTGGCTTTGGTTCGGTCCATGTACAGTTGATCACTTCGATCATGCTAGTAACGCATGCACACGAACCTTCGGAATGAGAGGCCTACAGAAAAAAATATTTAATGGACATTGGTCATAGTGAGTAGACATCAACCTATATGTGCAACGAGCATGTTTTCAACCTCGTACTTTGGTTGTGCTTATAGTAAAACTGAGTAGCGTATGACTTAATTAATTTTCGAGGTGGTACACTGAGGTTGAAACCAGTACATGTATGCATACCTGAGTGGAGTATGATGTTCCAGTTATTGATTCTGAGCGTGGTTTTCCCCGGAAAAAAATCAAAGAAATTTCTGTTGAATTTCCCAAGATTAGCGATTCTTTGTGAGTGTAAGAAAAAAATATTGGCTGAAAAAATTGGTTGATTTCAAAAATAGAATATGTGACGCTTCTAATAGAAAGAAATCAAGATTCAATCAACAACTTAGCTTCAGTGCATTGATTGGTGGTCTAGGCAATGGTATGCTATGTCCTTACACCCCTGTCCCGGATTTAGATCATGCGCTTATCTTAGGTTCTAAATTTGACCAACGTAATATAAGACATTTATAATATATAGTAATATATATCATTAAAAAGTTTAGATGTTCTATTTTCTAATGATATAATTTTTGTGTTGTACTAATCTATATTACGTTGATCGAATTGACGATTTAGGATGCACGCAAGACCTATAAACCCCTTGTAAGTGAGGTCTGCCTTCCCATCTTCTTTCGAACGAAATGCACCCACTCAAACCAGTTCTTCTAGCAATCTAGCTCGCAAGGAAAGAGTTCCCCTTAGTGATTGATCCCGTATACGGGGGTGACTTTCGAGGGAGTAGTGGAGGAAGTTCATTCTATGTGTTTAACTTAAATTGATACACTACGGGAAAACAATTCATTGCCGTGCGACAATTCGCACGGCAAAGGCCCTTATTTGCCCGGCAAAGGGTTTGCCGTGCGTCGACGCACGGCAATGTCTGCACGGCAACGCCTCCGACGGCAACGAAGACATTGCCGTGCGCCTGGCCAAACCGCACGGCAAAGGCCTTTGCCGTGCGCGCGCAACGTTGCCGTGCGGCCGCCCCTTTGCCGTGCGCGCGATCTTTGCTGTGCGCTCGCCCCTTTGCCGTGCGCCGCCTCGTTGCCGTGCGCCTGCCCCTTTGCCGTGCGCCGCCTCGTTGCCGTGCGCCTGCCTCTGCCGGGCCTTGCTTCCTTTGCCGTGCGGCATCACCCCAGCCCGCACGGCAAAGCCTCCTACAGGCACACCCAGCAGCGTGCCAGGAGCACAGGTGAGCTCCACGTGGCGCCTTTGCCGTGCGTATGCACACGGCAAAGTGACCAAAAGTCCTTTGCCGTGTGCATACACACGGCAAAGGCCCCTGGATTTTTTATTTTTTTTCTGTTTTCCACTAATCCCTGCATTTCAAAATAGCATTTCACATATATATGACATATACAACATATATATTCACCATAGCATCACCAAACACATCAACAACACCACAAATACATCAACACACATAGTTTATGCATAACAAGTGCAATGTCCACAAATACATCAACACACATCAAGTACAAGTACAATCCATAACAAGTGCAATGCCCACAAATCCATCAAGACCATGCCATCAACCTTATTGTCCTCCTCCGCTTCCGCCGGCCTCATCGTCATTGCCTTGTGACATATAATCTATAAGCATGTTGATGGAATGAACATTTGCATTTGCATATTGAACACTTGAACAAGTAGCGGGTTGGGCACAAGAGGACTCACCGCGGTTCATGCTCCGGATGATGTTCAAGTTGTTCACGGTGACAGGTGTCCCCGGGGTCTGAGTGGGCGGTGGCGGCATCCACGGCGTGGTGTAAGGTGGAGGAGCAGCAATACTCCCCGGTGGACTAGATAGAACCGTCCGGCTCATCAGCCAGCTCATCCGTGCTCGCTGCGCTTGCATCATCTGCTGCTCGCCGTTGCATCCGCTGCATCATCCGTATCCGCCGCGGCTGGTACTCCGCAATCTGCTGCTCCATGTGCGCCCTTTGCTCCTGGGCCGCTCGCTCCTTCGCTGCCATCTCCTCCTACGTTGTGTTGCCGCGATGTCATTAACATTTCAATGGAAAGCATGTAAAGGAAATGTAGAGGCTCGAGGAAGAACATACCCGTAACCGCTCGACAGCTAGATCCGAAGCCCGTGGCCGGGGCTCTACCTCAGGCTGGCCGCTCTTACGACCACGACGGATCTGGCGGAGAGAGGGAACCTTCGCTGGGTCGACGCACCCGTCACCTAACCATAGGCGGCCATGCTTCAAGCCTTCTCCCGCAAGCACCGCGACCTCAGGGTCAAAGTCCTCGGCCTCTGGGTTGGCCTCCTCGCCGTACTTCTGCTTGAACTTGGAGACATACGACGTGCACTGGGTCTCGCCTTGCGGGTTAAGCCACACGGACCCCGTCTCAGGATCAGGCGTCTTCCTTTGCTTCATCTTCTTTAGCACGGCAAAGACGTTAGGCTTCGCTCCTGTCCTGAGTTCCTGCAAAAGAGAACATGTAATCAAGTGAAGTGGCACACCCTTGCGGAGTTAACAAATATATAACATGAATTCAAAGAATGAAGGAACCATTAATTTGCTCACCTCGTTCTGCAGGTGAAGAGAGAGGGGGATGCTGCCCTGGATATGCGATCCACCTCGCATCTCTGCCCGCTTCTTCTTGCCCTCCTCGTGCTTCTTGAGGTACTGGGGGCATGTCCACCACATGACCATCGCAAGAAAGCACCTATCGTCCTTGCCGACGTACTGAGGAGGGTTCTACATGCACAAGATAAACCCATTATGGTAAAATAAACTACATGGCGCTAAAGCAAATCAATAACACATAAATGCAAATACCTGCATGTACTGCCACGGCTGCATGAGCGTGTCGCGAGCGTCCTCCTTAGTCATGTGGACGAAGCGGTCGGCGTGCCAGTCGCGGACGCATTGAATACGTGCCTCGTAGTGCATGCCAGTCACCCTCTTCCTTGCAAGCTGGTGTAGGACATCATCGCACGCACGCTCCTTGCCCTCGGCCCTCTTGAAGTATTTCTGCAACCATGCACATAGGTAAAACAAGGGGCATTAGTGCAATTATTGTGAACCAAGGAGAGTGTATGAATGGTAAGAAGTCAAAAGTCACGTACCCAGAATTTGGCAACAACCAAATCCGCCGCGGTGCCGCGGCCCATAGGATCTTCCGCGAGGCTGTAGTGCGCCCACCTCCAAGCTACGTCGCAGCCACCAGTAGGGAAATTGACTATCCCAGGGAAATACCATCTAAGTAGGCCCCCAAGGATGTTCGAGTACCCACGTGGCGGTCTCGCGACGGGTCTTCATACTTGAACGAGCTGCACCATGAAGACAACATCAATATGTATGTGATAATAATTTTGATAATGACAAAATTGCGATAACGAAATGCCAAAAATTAACATGTACCTCCTTCCATAGGGCACTAGAACAACGTGCCTGTACTTGCCAGGACTTCAGCGAGGGAGCTGTGTTATCCCACGCCGATATGGCTTCCTATCACGTGGCCTCGGCCTCTCCACAACTGGAACGTACTGGTAATCCGCCGGCTCTTCCCAATCTAGGCTTTGATCAGGATCGAACACTAAGTTCCCCGCCCACCCCTCATCCTCCGAGAGGTCCTCCTCGTCCCCCTCCTCCTCCTGGTCCTCCCCACCCACCTCCTCCTCCTGGTCCTCCCCACCCCCTCCTCCTCCTGGTCCTCCCCACCCACCTCCTCCTCCCTGGTCCTCCCCACCCACGTGGTGCTCCTGGTCCTCCTCCTCGTCATCATCATCGGCTGCGGGAGGGGGGCTAGGACTAGGAGTGAGTACCCGCGTCGCATTCTTCCTACGCGGCCGCGTTGTGGTAGCGACAGGAGGGGGGCTAGGAGGGGGGTACTAGGTCGGCCCCGCCTCGAAGTCCCTACACCTACCAAGTCCTTGAGCTTCTTTTTAAGACCGCCACCCCTTTTTTTTGGCGGCATGCTTCAATCACCTGCAAACACAAATGAAGAGAGTGGTTTATTAGTATGCAATATTGTAAAGAGATAAATATTAGTGAAAGCAACAGAAATATAAGTAGATGAACATTAATGAAAGCAACAATAATGCAAAAGGATGAACATTAATTAGTGGAAGCAACAAATAGCAAGCATAGAGTTCTCTAGTACACGGAGTTATTACAAATAACCTAGCTAGACAATCTCTATTACACGGAGTTATTACAAATAACCTAGCTAGCCTCACAATTACTACTACATAGATCAGTAGCCTGTGTCGCCGTCCGTGATTGGACCGCGTGTCTCATCATCGTCATCAGGCTCGGCGAACCAATAATCATCAATGAAACCTGGAGGTGGTCCATCTGCATCGAGGTCAATCCCTGCTCTGAACGCCTCGAGCAAACTCAGGTCTTCCGGGGCACAAACATCCTCAGCTTCATCTTCTGCATTGTCCCCATCCATGCCCGCATCTTCTTGTTCATCGTCTACGACCATGTCATCGATAGTCGGCAAGGCGATTGTGAAATGCCCGGGGAGCCCTTCTTCCTGATAGAACTCGACACTCTTTGCTGAGGGGTCTACGCGGCGGTAATCGTCCTTGTTTGGCGGGGGCGGCCTATTGCGTGAAGGCACCGTCATCACAACATCCCATCCATGTAGACGTTTTGTCGGGTTTCGCACGCGTACGGGAGATAGAATACTTGAAAGGCCTGGGTAGCCAAGATGTACACATCCTCTCCCTTATAAACAGAGTTCCTTTCAACTTCGACCAACCCAATTTCAGGATCCCGTCTCACCCGACGTGGGTCAAACCAATGACATTTGAAGACGACGGGATTTAGCCCTTTCTGAAACCCGTAATTCAGCTCGTATATACCCTCGACTCTTCCATAGTAATGGAGCCCATCGTCACCTTGACATACCACCCCGCTATTTATTGTCTTCACGTTGGGCCGGCTTGTTGTGTATTTATGGGTCTGGAAGCGATACCCGTTCACGTCATAGGAGTTGAACGCTTCGACGGAATGGTCAAAGCCCCTAGCAATTTTTCTTAGCTCTGACTTCATCTCTTTGTCAGTTCTTGCCTACAAGTTTAGCACGAGAAGTTTAGAACGAGAAATGACCGATAAATGTCGGAAGTGCTAGCTAATTTGGGATAGAAAAGTACCAAATTACAGAACCAGCCTACTAAAACCGAAACCGCCGCCCTTATCGAAAATTTGCTTGGATTCTTCCGGGGTAGGCTCCCTGTGGGTATTCTTCCAATGTATAGCCTTGAATTGCCTATACCGATGAAAAGAGGAAGAGTTAGCCACGCAAATACGAGTGAATGTTTGCGAATAACTAAATGGTTCGCACTTACTCGATGTACGGCTTCGGCTCGACCATGGTGTTCAAGACATACGAGTGGATCAAGGTCCGCTCCTGCAGGTCCGTTCGTACGGCTTCGAGCCACTTGACTTGCCACCAAGCCCCACGAAGATGCTAAGCTTGGGTACTTCTTCATTGTTGGCGGCATTGTAACGGAGGACTGGGTTGTGCTTTGTGGGAATGCTGGGATCATAGTGCTTAGTGGTGAAGTTTGCCACCTCCACGTTCAGGACTGCCTCGGCTATGGATGCTTCGATCTTGCATTTATTGCCAGTCATTTGACGAAGCTTTTGTGTTTCTCTCTCGGGACCAAACTGCCAACGGCCCCAATTCGGCCCCCCCTTTAAGCATTCCTCCGCGAGGTGCAGGATCATATGTTGCATCGGATTAAAGAACCCTGGAGGAAAGATCTTCTCTAGATCGCAAAGCAACACGGGTGCCTCTTCATCCAGCTTCTCAATCACTTTAGTGTCTAACTCCCTAGCACAAATCTGGCGGAAGAAAAAACTCAACCTCGCTAGCACTCGCCAAGTCTTCTCAGGGACATAGCCTCGAATCATCACCGGCATTATCCGCTCAAGCCATATGTGGTAGTCATGACTCTTCAGCCCTTGTACTCGCAACGTTTCAATGTTCAGACCCCTCATCCAGTTGGCTGCGAACCCATCAGGGAAAAACAAGGAGTCCTTCATCCATTGGAAGACCTCCCTTTTTGGGCCTTTGTGAGACAGAACGGAGTGTGTGGCTTAGTCCAAGTTTTTTGGCACCATGAGGTGGCTGCATGTTCAACTCCGGCCTATCGCACCACATTTCTTGATCAATTCGAGCCTTTATGTTATCCTTCGTCTTCTCGGTGTCCACAATCGTGCTCCAAATGGCTTCACCGATATTCTTCTCGGTGTGCATTACATCAAT
This sequence comes from Lolium rigidum, assembly GCF_022539505.1. NCBI lineage: Eukaryota > Viridiplantae > Streptophyta > Magnoliopsida > Poales > Poaceae > Lolium > Lolium rigidum. The sequence goes on from NC_061511.1 coordinate 67,654,198, forward strand.
GTTATGCGGGAGCTCGAGAAACTCAAAGTAAGGGAGCTTCCATAAGCACGGCTTGTGAGTCCATTGGTGTGTCTCCCCATATCCCAAGAAACCATTCCCATCAGGGCTAGGCTTAAGAGCATCTAACTCGGCCTTGATTTCCGTTCCGGTCTTCGGAATTGGCTTCGGGCCACGGACAACACGGCCTTTCTTGAAGCTCTTTACATCACTCCTGTATGCATGCCTCCGCTCAAGGAACTATCGAGCTTCATCAAAGCATGAATACTTGCCTCCCTTGTTTAGCGAGAAGAAAGTCACGGCCTGCCTGCACTGTGGGCAAGGCCACTTCCCATGTGTACACCACCCGCAGAACAAAGCACGTGCTGGCAGGTCATGCAGGGACGTGTGGTACCACACATACATATCGAAGTACTCCTTCTTTGATGCGTCATATGTTCGGATCCCGCGACCTTCCCAGCCACGAACCAAGTCATCCACCAGCGGTTCCAGGTACACATTCATGTTCTTACCCGGGTATTTGGGCCCTGGGATTATCATCGACACAAACATGTTCTCTGATCTCATGCAGACGCCAGGGGGAGGTTCATGGGAATAACAAACACTGGCCAACAACTGTATACTGCAGCCGACATACCATATGGATTGAACCCATCGGTTGATATCGCAACTGCTACGCTCCTCGGGTCACCTGCTTTCAGTGGAAATTTCTTGACAAAGTTCTTCCATGCAGTACCATCCGACGGATGTATCATCTTGTCGGTGTATCTGTTTCCTTCCACGGCCCACCTCATCTGTTGGGCAGTATCCTCGGTCATGAAGAGCCGCTGGATCCTCGGTAGAACTGGAAGATAGCGGAGGATATTCTTGGCAACCGTGGTCTGCCTCTTCTGACCATCACCATTGCGGTCTACCTCAAAGTACCTAGAGGAATTGCATTTGATGCAATAATTTGTGTCGGCGTGCTCCTCTCCGAATAGCATGCATCCCTTTGGACAAGCGTGTATCTGCTGAGATGACATCTTAAGGTCACCGAGCAATTTGGTCGAATAGTAGAATTTTTGCGGCAAGAGGTGCCCTTTCGGCGGAAGGCTGCCTACGATGACCAGAAGTTCATCGAACCCATCTCTGCACAAGTTCCTATGGCACTTCAAGGCCATAAGGCGAGCGATGGCATCTAGTTGGGTAACCTCTGTATTTTCATGTAGGGGTTTCTGCGAAGGAAACGAGCCTCATAATACTCCTTTGTGTTTTCCTCCGGGTCCTCACTTGTCTCTCGCATCCTGAGGTGTCTCCACCTCTACATGAGGGCTTTCAGGCACATTACCATTAGCCAAGTTTTCTAAGCACCTATCAAAACCAAGTGTCATATTCCCCCCTAGGTTGAATCTGCCGCACCTCCTTCCTAGCACGTTTCTTTGCCTTTTCTCCATGGTAAGTCCAAATCCTGTAGGACGGTGTGAACCCAAACTTGATCAGGTGCATACTCATAGTTTCCTTGTCCCGTGCCTTTCGGTTAGCGCACTTACTACAAGGGCACCAAACACTTATAGGTCTGCTAGGGATGGCAAACGCCCTATCCACAAACTGCTCGGTCTTTTCTCCGCATTCATCAGTATAGTTCCACTGACTGATTCTGCCATCGTACATCCAGCCACGATTATCCATCCTCTAATCAGCAACAAAACAGACGAACATAGCATTTATATATCAAATAGGAAATAAATGCATCATATATTTATTTTTTTACGCGTGCATCAACCTGAAACTCTACTAGGTGGGCTCCTAGCAGCCGCCGGATCCGTAGATTGAGTACGTTCTCCCAGCTCTACCCCGATCCGAGACAGAATTTCGGCAGCACCTCCCCGCTGCTCTCCCGATACACGTCTCGGCAAAAAGCCGAGAGGGGTGTGCATCCGGAGAACAAGGGGGAGGCGCTACCGAAATCCTGTCTCGGATCGGGGTAGAGCACGGAGAACGTACCCAACTACGCATCCGCCGGCTGTCCCGATAAATGCCGTAAGAGTTACGGTTCATAATATGCGAGACCACTAATGCATATTTATCCGCGTAACCCTTACGGTCGGGAAGAGACGCCTAGGTATCGCAACAGACTTGGTGACCTAGACACAAAAAAAACCTAGGTACATGTAAAGCTGGGAGGGCCGGAGATTTATACCCTAGACGCGTGAGAGAATCGTCGAAGAAGATTCGGGACGCCACCCCCCGTCAAACACCCCCACGACGCCGCCCCCCGTGTCCACCTCAAAGCTTCACCTGCATAGCGAGAAAATAAAATTGTCATGCAAGTGAACATGAAATTCCCTAAATAAAATCATCTATACAATAAAATCATCTACACTAAAATCTATACACTAAAATCCGGCGAGCACGTCCGGCGAGCCGGAGAGCTTCTTGTCGCCTGCCGTGGTTGTTGAGCAAGAGGCCAAGAGCATGTGGAATCACGGCCCAGCGAACCTGTCGATGCCTAAAATCTGGTTCTCTATAAACTCGGAAAGCTGGGCGTATGCGCTGACGCGACACTGTTTAGGATGGAATGTAACCCAAAAAGAAGAAGGTTGAGGAACAAAAAAAATTGTTCCATACAAGTCTCAACTTTGTTAATATATATATACATGTAGCTAGACATATTTTAGTGTGTAGATACATGTAAGTTTAGATAAAATTTAAACAACTTTATGTGGGCATGCATAGATATGAATGAGTAAATAAAATTTTTTTTTTTCAAATTGGAGGATAACCCCGGCACAAGATGCCAGCACAAGCAGGGGCGAGCTGGGACTAGCTCGCTAGAGAGATTAATCAGTTGAACTGATCACTTGGTACTGTATCAATGTTTTTTTTTGATTCTTCATACGCCCAAAGTCTCTTTTTCCAAATTTCAGACAGTACAACTCTGACTTGAGATTAGCATCAGAGCATGAACACATAGACAGGCCATGAGATGATCTAGCTGGTAGATTTTCTACCGAAAATTCCATCGATGTATTGATAATCATCAAAAGTTTACATGTCCCAGTTTTTCTACATACAGATGTATCTACACCTAAAATATGCATATAGTTAGACAAAACTAAGATACAGATGAATTGAGGAATTGAGAAAAGCATGGGGAAAGCTGGGGCGGGTACCGATGCCGGCGAAGCCCACGCGGCGGCGCTTGCTGGCGTCGGCGGCGGCGGCGCTCCCCTTCTGCTTGAGCGCCGGGCGGCGGCGTGGGGCCGGGCAGCGGCGGCGGCGTGGGGCCGGGCAGCGGCGGCGGCGGCGGCCGGGAGGAGCAGGTGGTGGCGGCGGCTGGGAGGAGCAGGTGGTGGTGGCGGCGGCGGCTGGGAGGAGCAGGTGGGGGAGGCGGCGTGGGCCGATGTGGGTGGTGGCGGCGGCGCGGGCCGGCGTGGGTGGTGGCGGCGGCGCGGGCCGGCGTGGGTGGAGGCGGCGGCGTGTGTGGTGGAGGGTGGCGGCGGCGCGGGGTACTGTGAGAGGAGGGGGACAACGCGCGTCGATCTGATTCGATCTGGTCGGAACGCGCGTGTTAGGTGGGGGTTGACCCGCGAGCCTTTGCCGTGCGGCCACCTTTGCCGTGCGGCAAAATTTCTTTGCCGTGCGGCACGATCTTTGCCGTGCGGCAAAAAGTCTTTGCCGTGCGTTTTGCACCTTTGCCGTGCGTGTGCGCACGGCAAAGTTTTTTTATTTAAATTTTACCACTTTGTCATATATGAACATTTAGTTTTATTTCAGATTAAATTAAACCTGTTTTTCCAACATGAGTACTTTCATTTAAAAAGTTATTATCATGTTTTATTAAAAATATAGGGGTGCAAACTCGATCGCCTAAATCCTAACCCTAACTGCCGGTACACACACACATACCACTGTTTTGAGGGGAGGAGGGGGAGAACAACCGCCGGAGGCTACCATGTGCCAAAGGGTCCCAATCTTGGTTCTCCATGTGTATATGTCCTAAACAAACCTAAAAGAATGAAAAGTTACATTGGTGCACCCTCGCGCGGAGAAATCTAGGGGGGTAGACCCGCCGGGGCACACGTTCCGCTGTTTTGGGGGAAGGAGGGGGAGAACGACCGCCGGAGCACCGGAACCCCACCAAATCTTGCATGTGGGCCTATGATATGTGTCAAAGTGTGGTGCAAGGTGTAATGGTGCAAAAGTAGCTCCCCTAAACCCTAGACCCTAGCCCTAACCCTACACCTAACCCTAACCAGTAGATCAGGCACACCCTCGATCATGTGATAATGGCTCGAGCTGCGGGTATGTATGTGCCAAAGGTCCCAATCTTGGTTCTCCATGTGTATATGTCCTAAACAAACCTAAAAGAATGAAAAGTTACATTGGTGCACCCTCGCGCGGAGAAATCTAGGGGGTAGACCAGCCGGGGCACACGTTCCGCTGTTTTGGGGGAAGGAGGGGGAGAACGACCGCCGGAGTACCGGAACCCCACAAAACCTTGCATGTGGGCCTATGATATGTGTCAAAGTGTGGTGCAAGGTGTAATGGTGCAAAAGTAGCTCCCCTAAACCCTAGACCCTAGCCCTAACCCTACACCTAACCCTAACCGATAGATCGAGCACACCCTCGATCATGTGATAATGGCTCGAGCTGCGGGTATGTATGTGCCAAAGGGTCCCAATCTTGGTTCTCCATGTGTATATGTCCTAAACAAACCTAAAAGAATGAAAATTTACATTGGTGCACCCTCGCGCGGAGAAATCTAGGGGGTAGACCCGCCGGGGCACACGTTCCGCTGTTTTGGGGGAAGGAGGGGGAGAACGACCGCCGGAGCACCGGAACCCCACCAAACCTTGCATGTGGGCCTATGATATGTGTCAAAGTGTGGTGCAAGGTTTAATGGTGCAAAAGTAGCTCCCCTAAACCCTAGACCCTAGCCCTAACCCTACACCTAACCCTAACCAGTAGATCAGGCACACCCTCGATCATGTGATAATGGCTCGAGCTGCGGGTATGTATGTGCCAAAGGGTCCCAATCTTGGTTCTCCATGTGTATATGTCCTAAACAAACCTAAAAGAATGAAAAGTTACATTGGTGCACCCTCGCGCGAGAAATCAGGGGGTAGACCCGCCGGGGCACACGTTCCGCTGTTTTGGGGGAAGGAGGGGAGAACGACCGCCGGAGCACCGGAACCCCACCAAACCTTGCATGTGGGCCTATGATATGTGTCAAAGTGTGGTGCAAGGTGTAATGGTGCAAAAGTAGCTCCCCTAAACCCTAGACCCTAGCCCTAACCCTACACCTAACCCTAACCAGTAGATCAGGCACACCCTCGATCATGTGATAATGGCTCGAGCTGCGGGTATGTATGTGCCAAAGGGTCCCAATCTTGGTTCTCCATGTGTATATGTCCTAAACAAACCTAAAAGAATGAAAAGTTACATTGGTGCACCCTCGCGCGGAGAAATCTAGGGGGTAGACCCGCCGGGGCACACGTTCCGCTGTTTTGGGGGAAGGAGGGGGAGAACGACCGCCGGAGCACCGGAACCCCACCAAACCTTGCATGTGGGCCTATGATATGTGTCAAAGTGTGGTGCAAGGTGTAATGGTGCAAAAGTAGCTCCCCTAAACCCTAGACCCTAGCCCTAACCCTACACCTAACCCTAACCAGTAGATCAGGCACACCCTCGATCATGTGATAATGGCTCGAGTTGCGGGTATGTATGTGCCAAAGGGTCCCAATCTTGGTTCTCCATGTGTATATGTCCTAAACAAACCTAAAAGAATGAAAAGTTACATTGGTGCACCCTCGCGCGGAGAAATCTAGGGGGTAGACCCGCCGGGGCACACGTTCCGCTGTTTTGGGGGAAGGAGGGGAGAACGACCGCCGGAGCACCGGAACCCCACCAAACCTTGCATGTGGGCCTATGATATGTGTCAAAGTGTGGTGCAAGGTGTAATGGTGCAAAAGTAGCTCCCCTAAACCCTAGACCCTAGCCCTAACCCTACACCTAACCCTAACCAAGTAGATCGAGCACACCCTCGATCATGTGATAATGGCTCGAGCTGCGGGTATGTATGTGCCAAAGGGTCCCAATCTTGGTTCTCCATGTGTATATGTCCTAAACAAACCTAAAAGAATGAAAAGTTACATTGGTGCACCCTCGCGCGGAGAAATCTAGGGGGTAGACCCGCCGGGGCACACGTTCCGCCGTTTTGGGGGAAGGAGGGGAGAACGACCGCCGGAGCACCGGAACCCCACCAAACCTTGCATGTGGACCTATGATATGTGTCAAAGTGTGGTGCAAGGTCTAACACCGCAAAAGTAGCTCCCCTAAACCCTAGACCCTAGCCCTAACCCTACACCTAACCCTAACCGAGTAGATCGAGCACACCCTCGATCATGTGATAATGGCTCGAGCTGCGGGTATGTATGTGCCAAAGGGTCCCAATCTTGGTTCTCCATGTGTATATGTCCTAAACAAACCTAAAAGAATGAAAAGTTACATTGGTGCATGATGACCCACAAGTATAGGGGATCGCAACAGTCTTCGAGGGAAGTATTACCCAATTTATTGATTCGACACAAGGGGAGACAAAGAATACTTGTAAGCCTTAACAGCGGAGTTGTCAATTCAGCTGCACCTGGAAACAGACTTGCTCGCAAGAGTTTATCAGTAGTAACAGTTTTATGGCAGTGGAAATAGTGAAATAACAGCAGCGGTGAAATAAAGACAGCAGTAGTGATTATAGTAAACAGCAGGATTAAAATACTGTAGGCACAGGGACGGATTTAACGGGCGTTGCATGGATGAGAGAAACTCATGTAACAATCAAAGCATGGGCATTTGCAGATAATAATAAAACGGTATCCAAGTACTAATCAATCAATAGGCATGTGTTCCATATTTAGTCGTACGTGCTCGCAATGAGAAACTTGCACAACATCTTCTGTCCTACCAGCCGGTGGCAGCCGGGCCTCTAGGGAAACTATCTGGATATTAAGGTACTCCTTTTAATAGAGTACCGGAGCAAAGCATTAACACTCCGTGAACACATGTGATCCTCACATCACTACCATCCCCTCCGGTTGTCCCGATTTCGTCACTTCGGGGCCTTTGGTTCCGGACAACGACATGTGTATACAACTTGCGAGTAAGATCATAAACAACGAATATCTTCATGAATCAATAACATGTTCAGATCTGAGATCATGGCACTCGGGCCCTAGTGACAAGCATTAAGCATAACAAGTTGCAACAATATCATAAAAGTGACATCTACGGATACTAGGCACTATGCCCTAACAATCTTATGACTATTACATGACCAATCTCATCCAATCCCTACCATCCCCTTCAGCCTACAGCGGGGGAATTACTCACACATGGATGGGGGAAACATTGCTGGTTGATGGAGAGGCGTTGGCGGTGATGGCGGTGAAGATCTCCTCCAATTCCCCGTCCCGGCGGAGTGCCAGAACGGAGACTTCTGGCTCCCGCGACGGAGTTTCGCGATGTGGCGGCTCTCTGGAGGGTTTCTGGCGATGTCGACTTCTCCCCGTGCGTTTTCAGGTCGAAACCAATAAGTAGTCCGAAGGGGGGCGTCGGAGGCCGGCCGAGGGGGCCAGACCACATGGCCGCGCGGGCCCCCCCTGGGCCGCGCCGCCATGTGGTGTGGGGCCCTCGGGCCTCCACCTCCTTTGCCCTTCCGGCTCCGTCGATATTTTGGTAAAATAGGGCCATCTCGAAGAAATTCCGAGGATTTTCCCGAAAGTTGGATTTCTGCACAAAAACGAGACACCGGAGCAATTCCGCTGAAAACAGACGTTAGTCCGTGTTAGTTGTATCCAAAATACACAAATTAGGGGCAAAACAATAGCAAAAGTGTTCGGGAAAGTAGATACGTTTTGGACGTATCAACTCCCCCAAGCTTAGCTTATTGCTTGTCCTCAAGCAATTCAGTTAACAACTGAGCGATAAAAGAACTTTCACGAACACATTTGCTCATATGATGTATATATTCTCATGCTATGGCTAATACTTAACCAGTTCATAATAAGATACATGCAAATAAGATCATCCAACAGCTATGTCAATCATGGAGAGGTACCAACAATTAATAATAAGCACCATGAAGCATGTATATAAGCAGGATTGCAATGTTCATAAGAGAATATGATAAAGTGGTATCTCGCTTGCTCGTATTTGATCGGCAAAACATAAATGCCGAGGCACCTCTTGAGTTCATAGAAAGACTAGAAATAGTGATTGTCAAAGATAAAAGCATCAAAGTTATACCACAATCAATCATATTTTGAGACAAGCATATTATACTAAGAATGACAGTCGTGCTCTCAAGATAGTGCTCAAAGAAAGAATGGAGACACAACATAAAAGTAAAAGATTGACCCTTCGCAGAGGGAAGCAGGGATTAACATGCGCTAGAGCTTTTCATTTGTAAAGCAGGAGTAAAATTATTTTGAGAGGTGTTTGTTGTTGTCAACGAATGGTAATGGGTACACTAACTACCTCATCAACCGGACTCACAAGAGTGGCTCCCATTTTATTTATTTTTGGTTGGCACTCCTTCCAACCTTTCTTTCACAAACCATGGCTAACCGAATCCTCGGTGCCCGCCAACAATCACATACCATGAAGGAGTGCCTTTTTATTTAAGTTTTATTATTATGATGACACTCCCCCAACCTTTGCTTACACAAGCCATGGCTAACCGAATCCTTCGGGTGCCGTCCAACAATCACAAACCATGGAGGAGTGTCTATTTAAGTTAATTAATTTGGGACTGGGAATCCCATTGCCAGCTCTTTTGCAAAATTATTGGATAAGCGGATGTGCCACTAGTCCATATGAGAGTCCGTCAAAAGTAAATGACAAGGTTGAAAGCTAAACACCACATACTTCCTCATGAGCTATGAAACATTAACACAAATTAAGAAGCATTTTGAGAGTTTTAAAGGTAGCGCATGAGAATTTACTTGGAATGGTTTGAAATGCCATGCATAGGTATTTATGGTGGACACTTATGGAACAACTTGGTTTTCAGGTGTTTGGAAGCACGAGCGGCGTCACCGCTCAGTACAAGTGAAGGCTAGCAAAAGACTAGGGAGCGACAAATCAAGAGAGCAGGAACTGTCATAATCATGCTTGCGGCAAAATAAATTAACGGAGGCATAAAAGTGATACAAGAACTCTGAAGCAATATAAATCATCGAGGCTTAATTGACTTTTTGTTCAGTCATATGCATGCGTGAGCATGTGCCAAGTCGATATAAATGAATTATTCAGAGGAGGATACCACAATGCCATACTTACTTATGAATAAAACAATGCAAGCAAACATCCATGACATGCTACTCATATTAATAAATTGAAACTAAACATGAGAGATCATGAGCTACTAGACTTTCTCAAATAACATATACCTCACATGAACCAACTAAGCATGATCATATGGATGAGTATATGTACAAAAATGAAAGCAAATAGAGTTCATACCAGCCTCTCACCACAATCAGATTGTCGTAGATCGTCATTATTGCCTTTTCACTTGTGTAGCTTGGATAATATGAAATGAAAACCACGCTCCAGCCACCAAAGACCATTGAACTCATGATGAACTTTACAAACCAAAGAAGAACAGCAAATATTTTTGGTGTTTTCGAATTAGAAACAAGCACGAAAGAAAACAAGCAAACAAAGCAAAATCTTTTTGGGTTTTCTTATAGCAAACTAACGATAGCAAATAAAGCAAACTAAGAGCAAGGTACCAAATAAACAAATGGTGAAGAGAAACAACAGAAATATTTTTGGTCTTTTTGTGTTTTAGGAAAGAAACAAAGCGAAAACAAAAGAATGCAAACTAACAGAAACACAGAAAAGCAGGATGACAGAAATCTGCCAAATCCTGACAGCAGTATAGAAATCGAATTTAACAAAAATCTTCCATTGCTCAGACCAAAAAGTGTTCAACTAATGAAAGTTAGATAACAACCTGGGGCACATGCTCAAAAATTGGCAACTCAAAATAACGTTCTGGCTGTGCGTACGAATTTTTTTGGTAACAGCACAGAATCTCTTTTTGGACAGCACTTCCCCAAATGTCATCTCCCTCTCATTAGAAAACCACTCTAAGGGACTAAACAAGTATGTACAAGTATCCAGCAATCATGATATGCAAAGAATGAGTGATGCCGGTATACCTCCCCCCAAGCTTAGGCTTTTGGCCTAAGTGGAGTTCATTCCCACGGTCCCCATGAAGTGGTGTCTTCGTAGTATGACGAAGAACGACCCGGTTCCATGTATGTGTCTGGAGGAAACGTCGGGGTACGTGACGGTGTAGTCGTAGGAGGGCTCGGCGTTCTCGGAGTCATGTTGCTGGTGGAATTCCTGTATCTTCATATGTTCCTCCACCACCTCCTTTGTTAGCGACCATGATTGCCTGTCAATATTGAACAAACCTCGCTCGGGGAAGAGGGATTTCTTTCTCATTCCCATCAACGAAACAACATTTATAGACCATATTATCTATAGTGGAGTCAGTAGTAACAAAACGATGGCTCTTCATAGCAGCAATATCTAGCTTCCTAGGGGTTAATGGTACATCATTAGAATCAAGAGGAATATCTAGATGTGTTAGAATACGCAGTGCAATAGTTCCTCCAAAAATAGGCCCCCTGCTAGACAAGGCGGCGAGCAATAAGAGAACCAAGATGATAAGGTGTCTCTCCAAGTAAGTGCAACATTCAAGAAAGCAAGATGGTAGCTAGAGATGTTACTAGTATTTTCTCTACCCAAAATGCTAGTACTAATGTAATATGCGAAATACTTAATAGCGGGGAGTTGAATGTTTCTTATCTTCCCTCGCCGGATGGTGCGGCAATCATCCCCGGTGATCCCTCGGTAGAGCTCCAACAAGTCCCGAGGGTTGTCATCAATCCTCCTTGCTGTACCTACAGGGGCAATACCCAATGCACAACAAAATTCTTCCAATTTCATGGTAACAGGAATATCATAAATTTTGAACGCGACTGTTGGCTCATATTCCGTGTTGTGGAACTTGAAGCTTTCAACGAAAATTTTGGTGAGCCTGTAATATTGCCCCCGTTCGTCTCCCACGTAGGTGGCTAGGCCTGCCCTGTTGACGAGGGTGAAGAAGTCATCCAATATCCCTGCATTGGTTAGAAACTCATAACAAGGGAAGGATGAAGCGTTAGGAGCCCCATGGTCCTCCTCGGGCGCAAAGCTAGGCGCGATGACGTCCTCATTGTAGGATCGCCTAATTTGCGTAGACGCTCTTGAGGGCCTACCGGTGCTGGTTGTTGCTTTCTTGAACAACTCTCCAAACTTGAATTTCTTCATCTTCCCCTTCTGAAATTTTCAACAATCATTATAAAATTTGATTTCAAGGTGTGTAATTGAAGGGAACTACTATAGGAACTTGCTAGAGTACTACACATGCATCAAAACTAATTTCTACCACTTAGAACAAGCATGCAAGCTCACTAAACATGTTATCTACAGCAGCAAAATATTCAATATATACTCAACCAAATGAAATTCTAATTGGACAATCAAAGGAGTCACATACCAAGGAGTAAATGTGCCAAATTTCGCATGAAATCTGGGCTGAGCAAGGAGATCGAAAAATCGCGAGTTCTTGAGCAGAAACACGAGTGAGAGAAACTTCGTACGAGTTTTTTCGGGAGAGAGAAGATGCTGGAAGGAAGAGATGATGTAGTGGGGCAAGGAGGGGCCCACACCACAGGGTGGCGCGCCCACCTCCTTGGCCGCGCCGGCCTGTGGTGTGGCACCTCCTGGTGCCCCACAGGTCATCCTCTGGTGCTCCCAGGTGCCTCGTCGAAAAATAGGACCAACGGTATAATTTTTGTAATTTTTAGAGAACTTTGAAAAATGCACATTTCTGGGTATTAAATTAATGATTACTGCGCAGTAAAATGATTTCTAAAATCTTAAATGACTAAAGCATATTGCAAAACAAAAGTGCTACAGCAAATAAAATAGGTGGAAGGAAGAAAGGAAGAAAGAAGTGTTGTTTAGCTCTTTTATGCAATAAAATATACTTGTTAACAAGGTTGATCAAGTCTTGCTATCAAATAAATTTTATATGGCATAAGAAGAAATAAACCTCAAATCAATCATGTTACCTTATATTGAATTGATATGGATCCAATCACAAGAGTTTGATATTCTTCTTTAGGCTCATATATAGGACAATCAATGGATCCCACTTTGATAGTTTTCACATTAAAAATTGTATTAACTCCATATACTTTATCAATCCTCTTGGGAAAATAGACAAGTGTGTTCCTTATCATCAACATTGAAAGTAACCATGCCTTTATTGCAATCAATAACAGCCCCTGCAAGTATTAAGAAAGGGTCTTCCAAGAATAATGGACATATTATCATCTTCAGGCATTTCCAACACAACAAAATCAGTTAATATCAAGCAATGCTGAGTAACTTGAACAGGAACATTTTCACATAAACCAACAGGAATAGCAGTAGATTTATCAGCCATTTGCAAAGATATATCAGTAGGTATCAATTTATCTAAATCAAGTCTCTTATAAAGAGAGAAAGGCATCACACTCACCCTCTGCCCCTAAATCACATAGAGCAGTTCTAACATAATTATTCTTGATGGAACAAGGAATAGTCGGTATACCTGGGTCGCCCAACTTCTTTGGAATCTTACCATTGAAGGAGTAATTAGCGAGCATAGTAGAAATCTCCTCATTGGGGACTTTCCTTTGTTAGTAACAATATCTTTCATATACTTTGAATAAGGAGGCAATTTAATAGCATCAGTCAAAGGAATTTGCAAAAATAAAGGTTTCATCCAATCACAAAATTTATTATAATGTTCCTCTTCCTTTGATTTTAGTTTCTTAGCAGGAAAAGGCATTTGCTTTTGAACCCAAGGTTCTCTTTCATTACCATGCTTCTCAGTAATAAAGTCTTCTTTGGTGTACTTTTTATTTTTAGCAGGCTTTTCAGGTTCTTTTTCAATTTCTTCTTTATCAGGAGTATCATTCTTATCATTATCTTCCTCATGTTCATTACCACTTTCAGTTTCAAAGATCGAAATAGAAATACTATTAGGATCATTAACAGGTTCGGAGGATTCTACAACATTCTTATGTTTCTTTTTCTTTTTCTTAGATGGAGCACTAGTTTTAATTAGTTGAGAATCTTGTTCAACTCTTTTGGGATGCCCTTCAGGATATAGAGGATCCTGGGTAGAAACACCACCTCTAGTTGTTACTTTACAAGCATGTTTTTCTTTAGAATTATTTCCCAACAAGTCATTTTGCACTTTAGTAAGTTGATCAATTTGAGTTTGAACCATTTGAAAATGTTTAACAAGTATCTTAACATCATTGGAGGTTCTCTCCACAATACCATGCAATTCACTAATAGCTCGGGAATTTTCCATTAAATGATTCTCTACTCTCATATTAAAGTTTTCTTGCTTAACAATATAATTATCAAATTCATCTAAGCATTGAGCAGGAGATTTTGAATACGGAATATCTTCCCTAGTAAAGTGTTGAAGCGAGTGTACCTCAATCATGGATGAAGGGGGAATTGTCTCACATATATCTTCTATAGGAGGTAAATTCTTCACATCTTCAGTGTTTAATACCCTTCTCCTTAAGAGACTTCTTGGCTTCCCTCATATCTTCATCATTTAATTTAATCATACCCCTCTTCTTCACTATCGGTGTCGGGGTTGGTTCAGGTGTAGACCAATCATCATGATTCCGGCCTATTTTAGCCAATAATTCTTCGACGTCGTCCGGAGTTCTTTTCCCGAAAACACAACCAAGCACAACTATCCAGGTATGCCCTAGACTCAATAGTTAGTCCACTATAAAATATATCAAGTAAATCATGCTTTTCCAAATCATGGTCAGGCTGAGCTCTAATAAGAGAACAAAATCTAGCCCAAGCCTCGAGCAATTTCTCTCCATCTTCCTGGTCAAAATTATAAATTCTCTGCAAAGCAGCATGTTGAGCACTAGCAGGAAAGTATTTGCGGAAGAAAACATCAAGCAATTCTTTTGGACTTTTAATAGAACCAGGAGGCAAATTATTATACCAAGTTTTAGCATCATCCTTTAATGAGAAAGGAAAAATTTTAGCGACAAAATAAGTACGCATCTTAATATCATCGGAAAACAAGCCACTAAGAGTAGATAACTCAGTCATGTGTTCAACAAGCACTTTCTTTTTCAGTACCACAAAAGGGTGTTTTCTCAACAATAGCTATATGAGATAGATCAAGAGAAAAATCATAATCTTTATCCCTAATGTTTATAGGAGATGTGGCAAATTTAGGATCGGGAGATGGTTTATATCTAACAAGCATGTTCTGCAAGCAACTTTTTAATTTTTCTTGCATCAGTAGTAGCATTGCATTTTTCAATAAAAGCATCATCAAGCTCTACATAATCCTCATCAAGATCATCACTAGAATAATCAACGGACTCAGGTGAATTAACAGGTGTAGCAAGCATTAGGAGTTTCAGTATTTTCAGTTTGTCTAGACTTAGCAATTGTAGCATCTAGAAAAGATCCCAATGAACCACTATCATCAAGCACAAGCAGAAACATTATCAATATTATGAGAATTTTCAGATTCAGCGAAGTACCAAGCACGCGAAGCATGTGGCGGTGAAACAAGTTTATCAATCACGGATGGTGAATCAAGAGCAGCGAGAGGTACTCGCAGTTGTACCTTTTCTTGTAGTGGATGGTAATATGGCGATCTTAGTATCGCGAGGTTTACCCATAATGGAGAATTTGCAGCGAACAATATCAATCCAAGTGAACTTCCAAATAAAGCTATGCTCCCCGGCAACGGCGCCATAAAATAGTCTTGATGACCCACAAGTATAGGGGATCGCAATGAGTCTTCGAGGGAAGTATTACCCAATTTATTGATTCGACACAAGGGGAGACAAAGAATACTTGTAAGCCTTAACAATGGAGTTGTCAATTCAGCTGCACCTGGAAACAGACTTGCTCGCAAGAGTTTATCAGTAGTAACAGTTTTATAGCAGTGGAAATAGTGAAATAACAGCAGCGGTGAAATAAAGACAGCAGTAGTGATTATAGTAAACAGCCGGATTAAAATACTGTAGGCACAGGGACGGATTTAACGGGCGTTGCATGGATGAGAGAAACTCATGTAACAATCAAAGCATGGGCATTTGCAGATAATAATAAAACGGTATCCAAGTACTAATCAATCAATAGGCATGTGTTCCATATTTAGTCGTACGTGCTCGCAATGAGAAACTTGCACAACATCTTCTCGTCCTACCAGCCGGTGGCAGCCGGGCCTCTAGGGAAACTACTCGGATATTAAGGTACTCCTTTTAATAGAGTACCGGAGCAAAGCATTAACACTCCGTGAACACATGTGATCCTCACATCACTACCATCCCCTCCGGTTGTCCCGATTTCTGTCACTTCGGGGCCTTTGGTTCCGGACAGCGACATGTGTATACAACTTGCAGGTAAGATCATAAACAACGAATATCTTCATGAATCAATAACATGTTCAGATCTGAGATCATGGCACTCGGGCCCTAGTGACAAGCATTAAGCATAACAAGTTGCAACAATATCATAAAAGTGACATCTACGGATACTAGGCACTATGCCCTAACAATCTTATGACTATTACATGACCAATCTCATCCAATCCCTACCATCCCCTTCAGCCTACAGCGGGGGAATTACTCACACATGGATGGGGGAAACATTGCTGGTTGATGGAGAGGCGTTGGCGGTGATGGCGGTGAAGATCTCCTCCAATTCCCCGTCCCGCGGAGTGCCGAACGGAGACTCTCGGCTCCCGCGACGGAGTTTCGCGATGTGGCGGCTCTGTGGAGGGTTTCCGGCGATGTCGACTTCTCCCTGTGCGTTTTCGGGTCGAAACCAATAAGTAGTCCGAAGGGGGGCGTCGGAGGCCGGCCGAGGGGGCCAGACCACATGGCCGCGCGGGCCCCCCTGGGCCGCGCCGACATGTGGTGTGGGGCCCTCGGGCCTCCACCTCCTTTGCCCTTCTGGCTCCGTCGATATTTTGGTAAAATAGGGCCATCTGAAGAAATTCCGAGGATTTTCCCGAAAGTTGGATTTCTGCACAAAAACGAGACACCAGAGCAATTCTGCTGAAAACAGCGTTAGTCCGTGTTAGTTGTATCCAAAATACACAAATTAGGGGCAAAACAATAGCAAAAGTGTTCGGGAAAGTAGATACGTTTTGGACGTATCAGTGCACCCTCGCGCGGAGAAATCTAGGGGGGTAGACCCGCCGGGGCACACGTTCCGCTGTTTTGGGGGAAGGAGGGGGAGAACGACCGCCGGAGCACCGGAACCCCACCAAACCTTGCATGTGGACCTATGATATGTGTCAAAGTGTGGTGCAAGGTCTAACACTGCAAAAGTAGCTCCCCTAAACCCTAGACCCTAGCCCTAACCCTACACCTAACCCTAACCGAGAGATCGAGCACACCCTCGATCATGTGATAATGGCTCGAGCTGCGGGTATGTATGTGCCAAAGGGTCCCAATCTTGGTTCTCCATGTGTATATGTCCTAAACAAACCTAAAAGAATGAAAAGTTACATTGGTGCACCCTGCGCGGAGAAATCTAGGGGGTAGACCCGCCGGGGCACACGTTCCGCTGTTTTGGGGGAAGGAGGGGGAGAACGACCGCCGGAGCACCGGAACCCCACCAAAACTTGCATGTGGACCTATGATATGTGTCAAAGTGTGGTGCAAGGTCTAACACTGCAAAAGTAGCTCCCCTAAACCCTAGACCCTAGCCCTAACCCTACACCTAACCCTAACCAGTAGATCAGGCACACCCTCGATCATGTGATAATGGCTCGAGCTGCGGGTATGTATGTGCCAAAGGGTCCCAATCTTGGTTCTCCATGTGTATATGTCCTAAACAAACCTAAAAGAATGAAAAGTTACATTGGTGCACCCTGCGCGGAGAAATCTAGGGGGTAGACCCGCCGGGGCACACGTTCCGCTCTTTTGGGGGAAGGAGGGGAGAACGACCGCCGGAGCACCGGAACCCCACCAAATCTTGCATGTGGGCCTATGATATGTGTCAAAGTGTGGTGCAAGGTCTAATGGTGCAAAAGTATCTCCCCTAAACCCTAAACCCTAAACCGGGAGGCTTCGAGCACTAAAACCCCTCTAAAACCCTAAACCACGACGCCGCAGACTGCAGAACCATGCATCATAAACCCTAACCCTAACCCTAACCCTAAACCCTAAACCTATACCTAACCATAAATACTTACATTGAACCTAAACCCTAGCCCTACCCCCTAGACCCTAGCCCTAACCCTACACCAAACCCTAACCGATAGATCGGGCACACCCTCGATCATGTGATAATGGCTCGAGCTGCGGGTATGTATGTGCCAAAGGGTCCCAATCTTGGTTCTCCATGTGTATATGTCCTAAACAAACTTAAAAGAATGAAAAGTTACATTGGTGCACCCTCGCGCGGAGAAATCTAGGGGGGTAGACCCGCCGGGGCACACGTTCCGCTCTTTTGGGGGAAGGAGGGGAGAACGACCGCCGGAGCACCGGAACCCCACCAAACCTTGCATGTGGACCTATGATATGTGTCAAAGTGTGGTGCAAGGTCTAACACTGCAAAAGTAGCTCCCCTAAACCCTAGACCCTAGCCCTAACCCTACACCTAACCCTAACCTTGGTTCGAGCACACCCTCGATCATGTGATAATGGCTCGAGCTGCGGGTATGTATGTGCCAAAGGGTCCCAATCTTGGTTCTCCATGTGTATATGTCCTAAACAAACCTAAAAGAATGAAAAGTTACATTGGTGCACCCTCGCGGAGAAATCTTGGGGGGTAGACCCGCCGGGGCACACGTTCCGCTCTTTTGGGGGAAGGAGGGGGAGAACGACCGCCGGAGCACCGGAACCCCACCAAACCTTGCATGTGGACCTATGATATGTGTCAAAGTGTGGTGCAAGGTCTAACACTGCAAAAGTAGCTCCCCGGTGTGACCTTCCTCACATTTAGGCGATAACACTTAGCAGATTTTCTGAAGCGCGTATTAATTGCTCCGAAACCCTGATATATGTGGGGGATGAACATGGAGAGTAATTTTGTATTGCACATTGTCTTAAGTAACACTAATAAATATTCATCAAAAAGTGAAACTAATAAAAAAATAAATATAAGTATGAGATGAAATAAAATAGAAAGAAAAACAAATAAAATGAAGTACAGCGCACGGCAAAGAAGGTGTCACACGGCAAAGGCTCCTTTGCCGTGCATTTTATCTGGCCTCACGGCAAAGAGAAGCCCACGGCAACGTCCCAGTCCTTTGCCGTGCAATGTTTCTTTGCCGTGCGTCCTTATTTTTCCTTTGCCGTCATTATTTCTTTGCCGTGAGCGTTTGAGGGACTTTGCCGTGCGAGGGGGCGTTGCCGTGCGGCACGCGTGAGTTTGCCGTGCTCTGTATCTTTGCCGTGCGCCAGCCTGTAACTTTGCCGTGCACATATTCTTTGCCGTGCGTACCTCTTGCGTCGCACGGCAAAGAAATCTTTGCCGTGCGGTGGCGCACGGCAATGATATGCTGCACGGCAGCGCCTGATTTTCCCGTAGTGATAAGCGCAAGTGTGTAACTCAACTAATAATCATAATTATTAAATGGGTATGGGTAATACTACAAGGTACCAACTAATAATACAAATATAATTCAGAGGATTTCAAATTGAAAATATCATATATGTGCCATTTGTTTGAGTCTTGTCATTTTAGCAAATTGTATCTTCAAATGAGAACCTTCATAATTGTTGCATAAAAATTCATGTTTTCATAATCGACTATTCTTGTTTGCCCAAGGCCTATATTTAACTTTTAAAACCATGAATCTTATTTCTGAAATAAGATCCCGGTGTCATGCAGTGTACCATACCATAAGAGGGGTTCTAGTAAGAAGCTGGTTCTAAATTAGCTGGAAAACAATTGGTAATGCCAAGCTTTCCAGGGTTTTGTTGTCTTCCTGTCTTAGTGGGCCATAGCTGAGTTGCATCAAAAATACAGATGCATAAAAAAAGAACTAGTTTTGAGAGGTCCAGGGACTTTGATCAAGGCATGATATGGCTGTCGCAGTGTAGTAGTAGAGAATGCCGAGT
The DNA here is from genome assembly GCF_022539505.1 of Lolium rigidum. Lineage (NCBI taxonomy): Eukaryota > Viridiplantae > Streptophyta > Magnoliopsida > Poales > Poaceae > Lolium > Lolium rigidum. The sequence continues at coordinate 67,673,424 of NC_061511.1, forward strand.
GTGTCACCGAAGTGGTTGATGGGTGAAAAAATACAGAGTGCATCTTCCATATATACAGGGTGTCATGACGTGCCTAAAGCAATTAATTGGGAGCTGTGACCATCGCATAACTATTTGGTTTTCTTCATGGATCTAGGATAAAGGCAGGCATCCTTTTGTTCTCTACACATGAGAAGATAAAAGCGACACCATATGCGTATAGGTTGTGCCATCGCATGTTGTTGCTTTATCATCAAGCCACCATGCGTTGCACCGCTGCTGCAAAAGGAAATTCGTGGACCGGCTCGAATTAATTATCCCAAACCCAACACATTCTTATCATGACACACGTGGCTCAACTACTACTTATAAGTCCAATTTTGGCACATAGAAGCCGATATGTTCCTCCAGCCATATATATATGTTCATCACTTCCTCTTCCTGTTCACGTCCATGGGCAATGTAGCACTTCGATCAAGTCATAGCGGTTGAGATACGACATGTGGCACATGCACATAATACTTCAGAATGTGAGGTCCAGGGAAAGCATCTACAATGAACATTCCCTAGTAGGGAGCAGGCAGTAAACCATATGCAACTGAACTCAATGATTTTGCCGCTAAAACACAAGAGAATAAGTGCATGAACATTTTGCATATTACCAAAGCAGCTGGGACTGGAAGTATTTTCTTTTACTATAGTTAGAGGTATTGTTCGTCACGCCATTTTTTTCGTTGATGGTAGTTCTAGTAAAACTAGCTAGTATATATGCACATTTGAGCAAGTTTAGCCTAAATCTCCCAACATGCACCTACTATTGGATTGGACATTGTAGGCGAGACAAAGTAGAAATAAATGGGTCTAAGTCAATTAAACAAGTATAAGTTTCTACTTCAAAAAAAAGTATATGTTTCTAATTTTCTAATAGAAGGGACCAAGCTAATAATACACGTCAAACTTCCTAGATTTCAGATTGATGTGATAGAAAATTTTGTATTGAGGATCTCAAAATTTATGTTTTCGACAAATGTATTTAACAAAATCAAGAAAACTCTATTTAATATGTAAAAATTATTGCTCGCACTAATCTATATTCATGTGTTGCTACATGTTCGATCGTCAGTCATCATATTCGCAAAAAAAAAATCGTCAGTCATCATTGAAGCCTAGGAAGTAATTAGTGATTCAAGCAGGAACCGTTGTTAAGGTCTCGTCCTTATCCTCTCCCAGGCGATAAGGAGGCGACCCAAAGTTCCTCGCTCCGCCGCCGGCCAGGCCGGTGGTTCCCCTCCTCTCCGCCTGCCGCTCCGGCGGCGGGAGAGTGGGGGAACCCTGGTTCTGCGTTCTCGGCGTCTAGATAGTAGGAGTAGCTTCTCCGAGGGCGCCGGCGAGTGGGGGATGGTGGTGCCTTCCTGGAGTTTTGGTGCTGGAGCTCGATCCCCTTCCCGGCGTCGTCTTCGGCGAAGTCGGCGAGCTGCAGCCGGTGTGTTTGCGCGGATCTGTCGATCTGGCGTGTTCTGGTGCTCGGGGCGTGGTCGGTGCTGCGAAGACGCCAGCCTGCGTCTGGAGCTTTTGTCCCCTGTCCCTCTCTTCGTCGCGGCAAGGAGGGCTCCGTTCTTGCGGCGGAGGGTCGGGGGGTGGTGCAGCGTGCCGCACCTGTACAGGAGCTTCTGCTGCCGGTGGTCTGTGCCGGCGTCGTCGAGGTTGGTGGTCGTCGGGAGGTGGAGGAGCAGGCTTGTGGGGGCGCTGGCCGTGCCTGTTCATCGATTCAGATTCCGTCACTGCGTGGCGGATGTATCCTACGACCTTCTTCATGCGAGTAGGTGCTCTCTGCTTTGGGTAAGATGGTGGTTCGACCTCCTCTTGTCCGGTGATGTCGGTGCTGCCGCTGGCTGCGGTGCCTGCATGTGTTCCTGTGCGTGTACCTGGGTTCCTGTAATCCGTATCTGTTGAATATACACAGTTTGGCTCAAAAAAAATAGTGATTCAAGCTTTCGTGTTTTGGCCCTTCAGTTTCCACGGCCGGTGGCGCCGTGGTGTGTCGGTGACTCGGTGCACGTCTGTTGGACTGTAGGAGTAGACCTACGTACTCAAGAATACGACACGCACGGGTTCTCGAGATGTCTTCTGTTATTCTCTGTTTGTGACACACACTGAGACTACTCACAATGGGGAGTATCATACACTAGTATCATGCACATGATACTAGTTTATAATACTACCCCACAATGCATAGTATCATAAGATAGTACTCCCTCCGGTTCATATTAATTGACTCTATATGGATGTATCTAGACACATTTTAGTTCTAGATACATCCATATTGAAGTCAATTAATATGGATCGGAGGGAGTATCATATTATTCTCATATTTAATATTTTGTAGAATCTCGATGCAAATTAGTGTACATGATGTGTTTGTAATTAAATTTTCTAGTTTTATGTGCTATGATACGGTATCATATTATGATACCACCCCCATCTCTCATCTTTTTTTTTAAACACCCATCTCTCATCTTATTAATTATTGTGCCACATCAGATTTTTGCCAGCATGACATGCATGATACTACTTATGATACTCTCATTGTGGCTAGTCTGACACACACAATCTGCTCTCTCTCTAGTTGGTTTTCCGATGCAACTCTGCCGTTGAACACTTAGACAGTGTGATTAGGCGATCTCACTCGTCCGGCGCAATTCATGTGCCGTGGTACGTACAGCAGAGGCTTGAATTATCCGAGAAACCAAGTACTCCCTCCGTCCACAAATAAGTGTACATCTAGGTTTTTTGATAAGTCAAACTTTATTACATTTGACCACCTTTTTAGTAAAAAGTAGCAGCATTTATGACACTAGATTAGTATCACTAGATCCACCTTGAAATGTAGTTTCATAATATAGTAATCTAATGTCACATATGCGTATAATTTTTGATAATAAGTTGGTTAAAATTAAACAAGTTTGACTTATCCAAAAACCTAGATGTACACTTATTTGTGGACGGAGGGAGTACACTCGTACAGAGCAGTGTAGTGCGGCGTGGGTCTCTTCAAGCTTTGGTGCCATGGAACTATAACACGTCACAAGTACGTGCTACTCAACCACTGCTCATTTATTAATTTATACCAAATGATGATACTGTTCTCAATATACGCGCGACACTCTCTGTTCTCTTCATCATATATGAACCAACCCTTTTGATAGACCTACTACATCACTGCCCCCACAATGTATCTCTAGTCTCTTGGGTCCTTGCAAATCGAATGCCCGGCCTCATATTGCCACACCACGAGGTTGTCATGGTCGGCTATCCAATCTGTAATATGTTTCATTTTTGTTAATAATGTTAATCAGTGGGCTTGGTTCGGTCCATGTACAGTTGACTACTTCGATCATGTCAGTAATTTCCACAATATATTCGGAGTGAGAGGCTTTCAGAAAACATCTACAATGGATACTCAAGTCATGGTGAGCAGACATCAACCTATGTGCGACTTTCCCTGAGCTATTTGAAATCTGTAATGAATAGGATGTGACTGTTGTTGAGGCTGTCAGAAATGGGTGGAGATTTTCCGTTAGAAGATGGTTTCCTGTTGACCTGCAAGATCAAATGAGAGGCTTACTCAGAGTTTTGTGCTCTGTGTCTCTTGGCAATCAACCAGATAAACCTGTCTGGAAATGGACCAAGAATGGCTCTTTCAGTGTTAAATCAATGTATAGACACATGTGCCGTGCTGGACCCTATAGATCATTCAAGCATTTCTGAAAAGCCAAAATTTCTCTGAAAATCAAAATCTGCCTTTGGTTGATTTGGCACGATGCCATTGCTACTAAGGACAACATGGTGAAAAGAAACTGGGCGGGGAACACCAAGTGCCAATTCTGTGATGAAAATGAAACCATTTGCCACCTTTTCTTCAAATGTCCAACTGCCAAGTTTGTTTGAAGTTGTGTAGCCAAAGGAATAAATGCTCCTAGTAGACCAGCTTCTTTCTCCCAATTCTTTCATTGGTTCCCTCAATATTCACCTACTAGTCGTAATTTCCAGATAGTTGATGTTGCCTCCATTTGTTGGGCAATCTGGACGCTCCGCAACAGAGCATGCTTTGAGTCCAAAATTGTTTCCTCTCAGGCTAATATGATTTGTTACTCTGTTGTTTTTATAAACTATTGGGCAGGTTTACATAACAATGCAGATCATACATCCCTTCGTCAAGGAGTAGACAATCTGATTTCCATTGCCCTGCGTTCCCGTGGAAATGGATCTTCTGCGTCGGTGCAGCGCAATCTGAGGATGGATGGTTCAGTTGGCGACTCACCTGACAATCATGATCGTGATGATGATGAGCATTATGTTGGTCCTTGAAACACCATCCATAGGATGCAATCTCGTGCTGCTTTTGACATCGCCCCGCCTTGTTCATCTGGGGGGTGTCATTTACTTTCAGCAAAACTTCCCTTCCTTTTACTCCTTTAGTCTGTATCAGAAATTGTCAAAGTCTGGTAGAGAACGCTAGCAGTAGGCAGCATCTTGCTTTATCTTTGCACCTGGATGCTTTTGTGTTGTTTCCGTTATCCTCTATAATGGAAATCGGTCCCACTTGTGGTGGGTTTCGCATGAAAACAAAACCTATGTGTGACTAGGACGTTCCCTTTATCTTACTTTTGTAGTGCTTAGTGTATGACTTTTTGTGGTGGTACACCGATGTTATATCTAGTATGCATACTCCGGTGGAGTATGAGGAACGAGCGGCAGTTGCTGATTCTGAATCAGGTCTGCCGACCCATTTTGTTTCGAAAGATAAGAGTTTTATTTTCTAGCAGATACCGGGAGCGGAGGAAATGGTAGTTGCGATGTATAACCAATCGGCCATGCAGGTCTGATGGTGAGCAGACGCAGCGAAGCTCGCCACGGTTCCACACTTCCATTATTGCCCATCTTAGTTTGCGAAGGTAAGCAACATGAAAAGGGAACTATACTATACTAGAAAGCACAGAGTGTCACAAACATGGTAGATCATGGCTTCATGGGTGGGAAAAAATGCAGAGTACATGTTTCATCGTGGAGTGCCCGGAGTAGTTGCGACTCGGGAGATGCGATCCAATCCAAGACGTTTGTGCATGAGTGCATCTCATGAATCAGTGAATCACAATCTAGAACTTCAAAGATGCATGGACGATCGACGAGTTAGCTTGGCCGATAACATCTTATGTTCTGCTCTACATGACATGTGACACGGCCATGGCACATACCATATGCCATGTCATCGCACGCTGTTCCCCTGCCGTTGAATCACCGGAGCCTCTGCCGCTCTCTGAATTGCATCGCAATTGCTAGCTAGTCTTGTTGCTCGGTTTGAACTATCCATCAACCAATGTAGAATGTACCATTGCAAATGCTTAACAAGGTGTTGGGGGTGTGGTACATGCCTCTTGTATCGATGTTGTAAAAAATCGGTCACTTCTCATTGTACTCTTACATGTAGATAACTCAAAGACATCGTAAGGCGAGGAAGCACACAAATATTTTCTCGTCCTTATAGAGCGTTGAACTTTGTCACGGGCTACTCAATCGCTACACCTAAGTCGTATTTATGTCCTATGTAAAGCTGATGTTTTACTCCGTCCATTTATATATTCTCACCAGCTTTCTGTTCAATTTATCATGTAGCATGACTCAACTCAACTCATTAGATCGACCAGCTACATATACATGCACTTACATTTTGTCTCTTGGAGTCTTCTTTCCGAAACCAATACAAGAACCCTCATAGCTAGTCAAGTCAGCTACCCCACTTTTAACATTTCGTATATTTTAGTGATGGAATCGGTGCGGACCATGGATAATAAAGCATGTCAATGATGTCATCTTGATGCAGAATGCCGCATGTGTGCAGTAAAATGCATGCATTTCTTTGGGATGAGAGGTCTAGGGAAAACATGTACAATAAACACTCGGGCATAAGTCAACAACATATGAGTTACTCTGAGGGACGGGTGGATAGTACTCAAGTGTGCTTCATGTCAGTACAGATTCCGTCATTGAGAACAAAGTGTAGGTTCGTTGGCAAACAGTGTGCAGCCCACTGGGGTTCGAGTCTTGGCCTCTTGGGCTCAGTGGGTCCTGACACGGTTGTTTCTCCTATAAAGCAAGCCGGCAGGTCTTGGTTTTTAGTACTGATTCCGTCAACTATATGTACACGTTGTGTTGACAGATCTTGTAAATCATGAAGAAACAACACGAGTCATGAAGAAACAGCACGACAAAATGGAGTAATAGGAAGAATATTTCAGAGAATACTGCCGTGGCTCCTAAATGATATACTACCATGCACTATTTAATTCGGACACTAAGGTTCTGTGAGTAATTTTTAAGTGCATAGAGAATGTTTGGGATACATCTTGACGGTAATTGTCTGTTTCATTCTTGGTCTAATCGAATTTAGGGCAAGATGACTTAGCTAGTATAATGAGTAGTAGTTATATTTAAGTTGATGAAATATTCTTGTTTTCGAGGTGGTACATGGTGTTTGTGTGCATATATATATGTGAGCAATTTTATCTCATGCGTATAACTTGGTTTGGCAAGAGCAAGTGCGCTACTTAACAAATATAACCGTAAATATTAAACAAGTATATCATTTCCCATACAAGAGACCAGCCAATAATACAAGAAATAAATTAACCTTCCACAAATTCAAACTAACAAAATAAAATATATGTATCTGATTGAAGATCAATTCTCGTGCTTTGCACTTGACATTGGGACCGAGACAATATTACTGATGAGATGACTAGAATGTGTGTATACAAAAACTTGAGACTTCGGAGCATTTCCTTAAGAAATTGCATCTGAAAGAAAAAAATCATTGTTGTCGATCAAGAATAAAAGTTGTTTTCATTTTATTATTTTTTACATTCATAGTAGTACATCCTAAACTTAATTTAAAACCTGGTGTTTGATTTCTTAAGTATGGCCCTAGTTTCATCTAGGGCTTGTTGGGTTTTCGGCCATAATTTGCTAAGCTAAAGTCGGTAAGTGTGACTGACAAACGTTGGAATGTGGTTAAATTACGTAAAAATAACTGACTATATATGTCAAGCTCACCATGAATTCGTTGTTGCATGTATTGGCGTTTGGCGGGTGAGTTGCCTAAACTAGAAAAGAGAGCAGATTATGTCACAAACGTTGTCCATGAGAGAAAAAATTATACAATGGCTCTTCTACACAAAAGGTGTCATGAGACATCACATGGTGTATGTGGTGAGCAACCTAAACAAACAAAAAAATAAGGTGTCATGAGACACCTAAAGCATTTGTTAGTTACGACCATTGCATTAGGATCGGAGGTTGTTATTATGAATCATGATCAAACTTCACTTACTTGCGAAGGATAACTTCACACAACCGACAAGCGGACGTCATCCTTGATCCTTTTTCGTCAAGCACTCATCGCCTGGTGTACACATATGTTGCTATGTCGTTAAGCCACCATGCATTGCATGGCCATTACTACAAAAAATAAACCTCGTGGGTGCTCTCAAATTATCACAACCCACGCACACTGACACTAAGAGCATCTCCAGTCGTTGGGTTCCCAGGCCGAAATCCGGCGCTACCGGATAGATGTAAATTTTAGCTTGGGGAGGATCATTTTCCCTGCAGCGAGCCCAGCAGAATGAACATATATAGCCAAATTCAAACAGAACCAAACGAAATACGTTCGAACTTAGGCTAAATTTAGAGATATTTAATATATATAGGAGACTTCGTACATATATAGGCCGAATTTGTAATATATTTGAATTTGGACAGTGGGAATATAAAATAAACTTTAAAAACCGGTGTTCTACATGCCGAAATGGCGGTAGAACGCCGTGTAGTCGTCGTCGTCGTCACTGGAGTCGCCGCCGTCCTCGGGTGGCGGCGACTGCTAGCTGCTGCCCTGCCTAGGGTCGTCGTGGCGTGGTGGCGACGGCGTCAGCCAGTACCACTCATCCTCGCTGGAGTCCTCCAGCTTGACTAGCGGCGCGCCGCGGGCAGGTGCAGCGCGGGCGGCGCGGCCGCCAGGTCCAGGAGTCGCCGCTGCTGCTCCGCCTCCTCCTTCTCCCAGCCCTGCCTGGACCAGGCGAGCTCCGCGTCCATCGGGAGGGCGTTGTCAGCGGGGACAAGGTAGTTGAGCAACCTCGCGATCGACTCGCGGATCGCCGTGTCCTTGGCCCGCGCGGCCTCCTCGGCGGCAAGGTCGGAGGCAGCTGCGGCCGCTGCGTCCTCCTTCTTCGTCTTTCTCTTGCGGCCGCGCGACGGAGACGACGTGGCGCCCACCTCCCCTTGCTGATGACGAGGGCGCCGCTGCTGTGCCCTCTAGTTGGCGGTGGGGACGCCAGCTCCTTCTTGACGGTGCGCAGGGAGGTCCTCGGTGTCACTGGTGGAGGCGCCGACCCGCACAAACGGGAGGCCGACCTCGACGCCGAGCCCGACATTAACTCGTGAATTCGAGGAGACGGCATTAACTCACCGCGTGGAAGCTACGCGTCGCGGCGACACTGATCAGCGGCAGGCTTTTACAGCGCGCGGAAGACGATGCGAAGAGGACGACGATCGGCCTTTCTCGCTGACAATTTAGAGCGCGGGAACTTTCGTCGACGCTTCCCGCGCTTTTGTTTCCTCCGGACTCCCCGAGCGCGTCCCGGGGGTGCGGAGTTGACATGGGCTCGCCGGATGGATGAAAGCGCAAATCCGGGCAAAAACGACAATCCGGGGGCGCGGCTGGGCCATTTTTTGCCGTTCGGATTTAAAAAAAGGGTTGCCGGGGGACTCGTCGGAGAGACAGGTAGAGGTGCTCTAAGAATCATCCCATGGGTCGTCATGTTATACGACATGTAACTCTTACACGTGTTGCTCAACAACCACGTTACTCTAATTTATTTTTTCGATAATGAGCGCTTTATTACTCACAAATGTCGCTCTTCAAGCATTCTCCATGCGCCATGATAGCACTCGCCGCGCTACACATGCACACCATGATCTCTATTTCTGTAGGGCACGTTTGGTAGGCCTCATGCCTCTTGGCTCGCATCGGGCCAGCAATTTTCGGTCCTTTTGGTTGCCTGGGCCAAGCTGCATTCTTGCACGAACCGCTTCTCAAAGCAGCATCGGGCCAGGCCCTAGAGGAACGCCCGGTTCGGCAATTTCCAGCGGTGCAGGCAAATCTCCACGCCGGCTGATGCAAAAGGGAATCTTCGGCGCACGCGCAGGGACGAGAATGGAGATGGCGGGAGCTGCGGCGCGCATCGGTGAAAAGCGAAAAGGGGGCAGGAAGGATTCCGTCACTTCCCGCCGCGCCCCATGGCCTATTTCTACCCCCTCCTCCACTGTCCCCCCAAATTTCGAGCTCCTCCTCCTGTCGGCAAGCAGGTAAGAGGCGCACGCATCTCCGGTCAGCGATGGTTGCAGCGGCAGCGGCGAGTACATCTGGGCTTCTTCATCTACTTCCTGTGTAGCGCATCTTCACCTCCGGTGGTGACTGTAAGCCATTCCTCATCCCGGTATCGCGGTAATGTTTAGATCTAGGTTAGGAGTAGTCAGATCTTGTCCAGGATTTGGTCTTGTAGCAGGGGTTAGTTCGGATTCTTGTGAGCTATCATGATCTTTCTAGGGTTCGACATTTCCGGTTGCTACTTTGTCCCAAATGTGCTCACCTACCATGATCTTGCAAGGGCTTGTGCTATTCACAGTTGCAATGAACTGCTTGTTTGATTTAGGATGATTGTTGGTATGGTTTGTGATATTCACATGTCTTTGCTTCCAAGTAGATTCACATTATATCAACTATGATGTGTGTAGGACTCCTTCTGTGATGACTTTAGCCAGGCGCTTGTCTATGTTGGGGACTCTCAGATCCCTTCACAAGTTCCTGATTCATAGCCCGCCTATGACTCCAAGGTGGCGGTCACCCCTCTCCCTGTGTCTGACCTGGTGGCTCAGGTAGCGGAAGATGTCGCGGCTGGGTTGGCCACCACAAAGAAGAACAAGAACCGCAGGAAAGCGGAGAGGGCCTTGAAGATCGGTGATGTCTACGCACGCTTCTATTCCTGTAGACAGTGTTGGCCCTCCAAGAGCAGAGGTTTGTACAACAGCAGCATGTTTCCCTTAAGTGAATCACCCAAGGTTTATCGAACTCAGGGAGGTAGAGGTCAAAGATATTCCTCTCAAACAATCCTGCAATTAAGATGCAAGAAGTCTCTTGTGTCCCCAACACACCTAATACACTTGTCAGATGTATAGGCGCACTAGTTCGGCGAAGAGATAGTAAAATTCAAGTGGTATTGATGATTGAAAATAATAATAGTGATCTGAAATAAATAATGCAAGAAATAAACATGCGAGTAAAACAGTAAATAAGCGCTGTTTGCAGTATTCGGAAACAAGGCCTAGGGATCATACTTTCACTAGTGGCCACTCTCAACATTGCAATCATAATTGAATATAAATATAAGCACTTCATCATACTACTCTGAAAACACTCTCTTGTTGGAAAAAGAACTCAAATTCATTGGGTAAGTGTGCAAAAGCACACCTCAAAGGCATATTCCCAAGTACTAATAAACACCTCACACTGTCACAATTCATAAGGGAGTTACACACGGCGCACACACTGTACCTTTACACCGAGGTCACAGTAACTCCGAAGTTCACATAATAAAACACTTGAGTAGCATATGACATCTAGATTGCAAAGCCTATGATCACATAAAGATCACACCATGGGAGAGAGAGATGAACCACATAGCTACCGGTAGAGCCCTCAACCTCGGGGGAGAATTACTCCCTCCTCGTCATGGGAGACAGCAACGGCGATGAAGATGGCGGCAGTGTCGATGGAGATGGATTCCGGGGACACTTCCCCGTCCCGGCGGCGTGCCGGAACAGAGACTTCTGTCCCCTGATACGTCTCAAACGTATCTACAATTTCTTATGTTCCATGCCACTTTTATGACAATACTTGCATGTTTTATACATACTTTACATCATTATTATACATTTTCCGGCACTAACCTATTAACAAGATGCCGAAATGCCAGTTGTTGTTTTCTGCTGTTTTTGGTTTCAGAAATACTACAAAGGAAATATTCTCGGAATTGGACGAAATCAACGCCCAGGGTCCTATTTTTCCACGAAGCTTCCAGAAGACCGAGGAGGGAACGAAGTGGGGCCACGAGGCGCCGACACAATAGGGCGGCGCGGCCCAGGCCCTGGCCGCGCGGCCCTAGCGTGTGGGCCCCTCGCGTCGCCCCCTAACTTGCCCTTCCGCCTACTTAAAGCCTTCGTCGCGAATACCCCTGTACCGAGAGCCACGATACGGAAAACCTTCCAGAGACGCCGCCGCCAATCCCATCTCGGGGGATTCAGGAGATCGCCTCCGGCACCCTGCCGGAGAGGGGAATCATCACCGGAGGGGCTCTACATTATCATGCCCGCCTCCAGATTGATGCGTGAGTAGTTCATCCTTGGACTATGGATCCATAGCAGTAGCTAGATGGTTGTCTTCTCCGATTGTGCTATCATTGTTTAGATCTTGTGAGCTGCCTAACATGATCAAGATCATCTATTTGTAATGCTACATGTTGTGTTTGATGGGATCCGATGAATCTAGAATACTATGTCAAGTTGATTATCAATCTATCATATATGTGTTGTTTATGTTCTTGCATGCTCTCCGTTGCTAGTAGAGGCTCTGGCCAAGTTGATACTTGTAACTCCAAGAGGGAGTATTTATGCTCGATAGTGGGTTCATGCATCCATTTAATCTGGGACAGTGCCAGAAGGTTCTAAGGTTGTGGATGTGCTGTTGCTACTAGGGATAAAACATCAATGCTTTGTGTAAGGATATTTGTGTTGATTACATTACACACCATACTTAATGCAATTATCTGTTGTTTACAACTTAATACTGGAGGGGGTGCGGATGCTAACCCGAAGGTGAATTATTTAGGCATAGATGCATGCTGGATAGCGGTCTATGTACTTTGTCGTAATGCCTTGATTAAATCTCATAGTAATCATCATTGATATGTATTGAATCTTTATTTCTCAATTGCCCATCTGTAATTTGTTCACCCAACATGCTAGTTATCTTATTGGAGAGACACCACTAGTAAACTGTGGACCCGGTTCATTCTTTTACATCTGAATACAATCTACTGCAATTGTTCTTTACTGTTCTTTGCAAACAAACACCATTTTCCACTCGATACGCTTAATCCTTTGTTTTGAGCAAGCCGGTGAGATTGACAACCTCACTGTTACGTTGGGGCAAAGTATCTTGATTGTGTTGTGCAGGTTCCACGTTGGCGCCGGTTTCACTGGTGTTGCGCCGCACTACACTCCTCCACCAACAACCTTCACGTGCTTCTTGGCTCCTACTTGGTTTGATAACCTTGGTTTCATATCGAGGGAAACTTGCTTCTATACGCATCATACCTTCCACTTGGGGTTCCCAACGGACGTGTGCTTCACGCGTATCAAGCTAAATTTACGGTGCCGTTGCGGGGAGATCAAGACACTGCTTGCAAGGGGAGTCTCCACATCCAATCTCTTTACTTTGTTTTGTCTTGCTTTTATTTACTGTCTTGTTTGCTTCATATTAAAAACACAAAAAAATTAGTTACTTTACTTTCTGTCTTGTTTACTAGCTCTATATTAAAACACAAAAAAATTAGTTACTTGTCTTTACTTTATTCTATTTGCTTAGTTTATTTTTATTACTGCTACAATGGGTACTCCTGAAAATACTAAGTTGTGTGATTTCACTAGCACAAATAATAATGATTTTATATGTACTCCTATTGCTCCACCTGCTACTGCAGCAGAATTCTATGAAATTAAACACTGCTTTACTTGAATCTTGTTATGAGAGAGCAATTTTCGGGTGTTAGTACTGATGATGTTGCTGCCCATCTTAATAATTTTGTTGAACTTTGTGAAATGCAAAAGTATAAGGATATAGATGGTGATATTATAAAACTGAAATTGTTTCCTTTCTCATTAAGAGGATGAGCTGAAGATTGGTTGCTTTCTTTGCCTAAGAATAGTATTGATTCATGGACTAAATGTAAAGATGCTTTTATTAGTAAATATTATCCTCCTGCTAAGATTATATCCTTGAGAAGTAGCATTATGAATTTTAAACAATTTGATAATGAACATGTTGCTCAAGCATGGGAGAGAATGAAATCTTTGGTAAAGAATTTCCCAACCCATGGACTGACTACTTGGTGGATCATCCAAACCTTTTATGCAGGATTGAATTTTTCCTCGAGGAACCTATTGGATTCAGCTGCTGGAGGTACTTTTATGTCCATCACCTTAGGCGCCGCGACTAAGCTTCTTGATGATATGATGATCAATTACTCTGAATGGCACACTGAAAGAACTCCTCAAGGTAAGAAGGTAAATTTTGTTGAAGAAACCTCTTCTTTGGGTGATAAGATTGATGCTATTATGTCTATGCTTGCAAATGTTAGATCTCATATTGATCCTAATGATGTTCCTTTAGCTTCATTGGTTGCTCAAGAAGAAAATGTTGATGTGAATTTCATTAAGAGTAATAATTTGAACAACAATGCTTATAGGAATAATTATGGTAACAACAACTTTAGGCCATATCCTTCTAATAATGCTAATGGCTATGGTAATTCTTATGGTAATTCTTACAACAATAATAAGAGTGTACCCTCTGGTCTTGAAGTCATGCTTAAATAATTTATTAGTACACAAACTGCTTTCAATAAAACTGTTGAAGAAAAGCTTGGTAAAATTGATATTCTTGCTTCTAAGGTTGATAGTCTTGCTCTTGATGTTGATCTTTTAAAACTGAAAGTTATGCCTGAGGAAGTTAAAGATGCTAGGTTTGCTAAAACAAATGCCATCCAAGTTCGAATTAATGATAATATTAGAATGTTGGCTGAATTGCATGCTAGATGGGATAGAGAAGAAAAAGAAAAACTTGCTAAAGAGAATAATGTAGCTAAAGTTTGGACTATTACCACCACTAGTAATGTTGATTCTTCACATGTTGCTACATCTCCTACTATCAATGGTAAAATAATGGTGTTGGCAATGTTGCTACTCCTAGTGCAAAGCGTGCAAAATTGCCTGAAACTGCTGAAACTGCTTGTGATAAAACTGCTGAAATTTTACAAAATATTGGTGACAATGATTCCATTGCTGTAGAACATAATGGTTTAGATTTTGATGATTGCCATATTACTGAAGTTATAAAATTCTTACAAAAACTTGCTAGAAGTCCTAATGCTAGTGCTATAAATTTAGCCTTTACAAAGCATATTACAAATGCTCTCATTAAAGCTAGAGAAGAAAAATTAAAACTTGAAGGTTCTATTCCTAGGAAGTTAGAAGATGGTTGGGAGCCTGATACGTCTCCGACGTATCGATAATTTCTTATGTTCCATGCTACTTTATTGATGATACCTACATGTTTTATACACATTATATGTCATTATTATGCATTTTCTGGAACTAACCTATTAACAAGATGCCGAAGTGCCAGTTCCCGTTTTCTGCTGTTTTTGGTTTCAGAAATCCTAGTAACGAAATTTTCTCGGAATTGGACGAAATCAACGCCCGGGTTCCTATTTTTCCCGGAACCATCCGGAACACCCGAGAGCCGCCGGAGGGAAGCCCCGGGGCCCCACACCACACCCTGGCGCGGCCAGAGGGGGGTCGCGCCGCCCTATGGTGTGGTGGCCCCAGGCCCCCTCCGAGGCTGCCCTTCCGCCTATTTAAAGCCTCCGTCACGAAAACCCTATTACGGAGGACGAAACCCACAGAAACCTTCCAGAGCCGCCGCCATCGCGAAGCCAAGATCTGGGGGATAGGAGTCTCTGTTCCGGCACCCTGCCGGAGCGGGGAAGTGCCCCGGAAGGCTTCTCCATCGACACCGCTGCCATCTCCACCGCCATCTTCATCACCGCTGCTGCTCCCATGAGGAGGGAGTAGTTCTCCATTGAGGCTCGGGGCTGTACCGGTAGCTATGTGGTTCATCTCTCTCCTATGTACTTCAATACAATAATCTCATGAGCTGCCTTACATGATTGAGATTCATATGATGATGCTTGTAATCTAGATGTCATTGTGCTAGTCAAGTGAGTTTTACTTATGTGATCTCCGGAGACTCCTTGTCCCACGTGTGTAAAGGTGACGAGTGTGTGCACCGTGTGGGTCTCTTAGGCTATATTTCACGGAATACTTATTCCACTGTTACGAATGGCGTAGTGAAGTGCTTATTCATATCTCTTTATGATTGCAATGTGTTTTGTATCACAATTTATCTATGTGCTACTCTAGTGATGTTATTAAAGTAGTTTTATTCCTCCTACACGGTGTAATGGTGACAGTGTGTGCACTCGTGTTAGTACTTGGCGTAGGCTATGATTATGATCTCTTGTAGATTATGAAGTTAACTATTACTATGATGGTATTGATGTGATCTATTCCTCCTACTCGGCGTGAAGGTGACGAGTGTGCATGCTATGTTAGTACTTGGTTTAGTCGTGTCGATCTTTCATGCACTCTAAGGTTATTTAAATATGAACATTGAATTGTGGAGCTTGTTAACTCCGGCATTGAGGGTTCGTGTAATCCTACGCAATGTGTTCATCATCCAACAAGAGAGTGTAGAGTATGCATCTATCTATTCCGTTATGTGATCAAAGTTGAGAGTGTCCACTAGTGAAAGTCTAATCCCTAGGCCTTGTTCCTAAATACTGCTATCGCTGCTTGTTTCTTGTTTTCTTGAGTTACTACTGCTGCGTTACTACTCGCTTGTTTACTTCCCGCAATATTACTACCATCAAGCGCACGCCGATAAGCTATTTTACGGCGCCGTACTCACTGCTCATATTCATTCATACCACTTGTATTTCACTATCTCTTCGCCGAACTAGTGCACCTATTAGGTGTGTTGGGGACACAAGAGACTTCTTGCTTTGTGGTTGCGGGGTTGCATGAGAGGGATATCTTTGACCTCTTCCTCCCCGAGTTCGATAAACCTTGGGTAATCCACTTAAGGGAAACTTGCTGTCTGTTCTACAAACCTCTGCTCTTGGAGGCCCAACACTGTCTACAAGAATAGAAGCACCCGTAGACATCAAGCACTTTTCTGGCGCCGTTGCCGGGGAGGAAAGGTAAAAGGTACTCACACTCCGGATCTCGGCTACTAAAGTATTTTCCGGCGCCGTTGTAAGTACTCAAAGCTATTTCCTTTAGACTCTGCAATTGCGACATTTGGTTTCTTGTTTACACTAGTTAGGCATAATGGACAACAATGAGCTTCTTATTCTATTTCCTGATTTAAGACATGGATGGTTTGATGCGAAAATTAAAAAACTCATGGAACATATTAATATGAATGCTTTGAACACTATTGTTGCTAATGCTATGGAAGATTCTAAGCTTGGGGAAGCTGGCTTTGATGAGCATGATATTTTTAGTCCCCCAAGCATTGAGGAGAAAATTTACTTTGATGATACTTTGCCTCCTATATTTGATGATGAGAATAATAATGATAGCTACTTTGTTGAATTTGCTCCCACTACAACTAATAAAATTGATTATGCTTATGTTGGGAGTAGTAATTATTTTATGCATGAGACTCATGATAAGAATGCTTTATGTGATAGTTATATTGTTGAGTTTGCTCATGATGCTACTGAAAGTTATTATGAGAGAGGAAAATATGGTTGTAGAAATTTTCATGTTACTAAAACACCTCTCTATGTGCTGAAATTTTTGAAGCTACACTTGTTTTATCTTCCTATGCTTGTTACTTTGCTCTTCATGAACTTGTTTATTTACAAGATTCCTATGCATAGGAAGCATGTTAGACTTAAATGTGTTTTGAATTTTCCTCTTGATGCTCTCTTTTGCTTCAACTCTTATTTCTTGCGAGTGCATCATTAAAACTGCTGAGCCCATTTTAATGGCTATAAAGAAAGAACTTCTTGGGAGATAACCCATGTGTTTTTTTTTACTACAGTACTTAGTTTTACATTTGTGTCTTGGAAGTTGTTTACTACTGTAGCAACCTCTCCTTATCATGTTTTTTGTGCCAAGTAAAGTTTATATGTTAAAGTTGATGTTATATTTGGGATCGCTGCGCAGAAACTGCATTGTTGTCTGTCACGAATTCTGGCACAAGTCTCTGTAGAACATTCGAAAAAATCTGCCAATTTACGAGCGTGATCCTCAGATATGTACGCAACTTTCATTAGTTTTGAGTTTTTCCGTTTGAGCAAGTCTGGTGCCATTTTAAAATTCGTCTTTACGGACTGTTCTGTTTTTGACAGATTCTGCCTTTTATTTCGCATTGCCACTTTTGTTAAGTTGAATGAGTTTCTTTGTTCCATTAACTTTCAGAAGTTATATGCAATGTCCAGAAGTGTAAAGAATGATTGTGTTACCTCTGGACATGTAAATTTTTATTGTGCACTAACCCTCTAATGAGTTTGTTTGAAGTTTGGTGTGAAGGAAGTTTTCAAGGGTCAAGAGAGGAGTATGATATACTATGATCAAGAGGAGTGAAAACTCTAAGCTTGGGGATGCCCCCGTGGTTATCCCTGCATATTTTAAGAAGACTCAAGCGTCTAAGCTTGGGGATGCCCAAGGCATCCCCTTCTTCATCGACAAAGTATCAGGTTCCTTCTCTTGAAACTATATTTTTATTCGGTCACATCTTATGTACTTTACTTGGAGCGTCCGTGTGTGCTTTTATTTTTGTTTTGTTATCTTATTTCTCCGAATAAGTTCATCCTTGTGTGGGAGAGAGACACGCTCCGCTGGTTCGTATGAACACATGTGTTCTTAGCTCATAATATTCATGGCGAAGTTTCCTCTTCGTTATATTGTTATATGGTTGGAATTGAAAAATGCTACATGTAGTAATTGGTAAAATGTCTTGGATAATGTGATACTTGGCAATTGTTGTGCTCATGTTTAAGCTCTTGCATCATATACTTTGCACCTATTAGTGAAGAAATACATAGAGCATGCTAAAATTTGGTTTGCATAATTGGTCTCTCTAAGGTCTAGATAATTTCTAGTATTGAGTTTGAACAACAAGGAAGACAGTGTAGAGTCTTATAATGTTTACAATATGTCTTTTATGTGAGTTTTGCTGCACCGGTTCATCCTTGAGTTTGCTTCAAATAACCTTGCTAGCCTAAACCTTGCATCGAGAGGGAATACTTCTCATGCATCCAAAATCCTTGAGCCAACCACTATGCCATTTGTGTCCACCATACCTACCTACTACATGGTATTTCTCCGCCATTCCAAAGTAAATTGCTTGAGTGCTACCTTTAAACAATTCAAAATTTATCACCTCTTATTTGTGTCAATGTTTAATAGCTCATGAGGAAGTATGTGGTGTTTATCTTTCAATCTTGTTGGGCAACTTTCACCAATGGACTAGTGGCTTCATCCGCTTATCCAATAATTTTGCAAAAAGAGCTGGCAATGGGATTCCCAGTCCCAAATTAATTAACAAAAATAGACACTCCTCCATGGTATGTGATTGTTGGAAGGCACCCGAAGGATTCGGTTAGCCATGGCTTGAGAAAGCAAAGGTGGGGAGGAGTGTCAACATAATAAAACTAAAATAAAAAGGCACTCCTTCATGGTATGAGATTGTTGGCAGGCACCCGAAGGATTCGGTTAGCCATGGTTTGTGAAAGCAAAGGTTGGAAGGAGTGCCACCCAAAAATAAAAATAAAATGGGAGCCGCTCTTTGAAGGTTTGTCTGGCAAGAGGGTTAGAGTACCCGCTACCATTCGTTGACAACAACAAACACCTCTCAAATCTTTACTTTTATGCTCTCTATATGTTTTCAAAATCAAAGCTCTAGCACAAATATAGCAATCGATGCTTTCCTCTTTGAAGGACCATTCTTTTACTTTTTATGTTGAGTCAGTTTACCTATCTCTCTCCACCTTAAGAAGCAAACACTTGTGTGAACTGTGCATTGATTCCTACATACTTGCATATTGCACTTATTATATTACTTTGCATTGACAACTATCCATGAGATATACATGTTATAAGTTGAAAGCAACTGCTGAAACTTAATCTTCCATTGTGTTGCTTCAATGCCTTTACTTTGAATTTATTGCTTTATGAGTTAACTTTTATGCAAGACTTATTGATGCTTGTCTTGAAAGTACTATTCATGAAAAGTCTTTGCTTTATGACTCATTTGTTTACTCATGTCATTACCATTGTTTTGATCGCATTCATTACATATTTTTACAAATAGTATGATCAAGGTTATGATGGCATGTCACTTAAGAAATTATCATTGTTATCGTTTTACCTGCTCGGGACGAGCAGAACTAAGCTTGGGGATGCTGATACGTCTCCGACGTATCGATAATTTCTTATGTTCCATGCTACTTTATTGATGATACCTACATGTTTTATACACATTATATGTCATTATTATGCATTTTCTGGAACTAACCTATTAACAAGATGCCGAAGTGCCGGTTCCTGTTTTCTCGCTGTTTTTGGTTTCGGAAATCCTAGTAACGAAATATTCTCGGAATCGGACGAAATCAACGCCCGGGTTCCTATTTTTCCCGGAACCATCCAGAACACCCGAGAGTCGCCGGAGGAAGCCCCGGGGGCCCCACACCACACCCCGGCGCGGCCGAGAGGGGGCCGCGCCGCCCTATGGTGTGGTGGCCCCGAGCCCCTCCGAGGCTGCCCTTCCGCCTATTTAAAGCCTCCGTCGCGAAAACCCTATTACGGAGGATGAAACCCACAGAAACCTTCCAGAGCCGCCGCCATCGCGAAGCCAAGATCTGGGGGACAGGAGTCTCTGTTCCGGCACCCTGCCGGAGCGGGGAAGTGCCCCCGGAAGGCTTCTCCATCGACACCGCTGCCATCTCCACCGCCATCTTCATCACCGCTCGCTGCTCCCGTGAGGAGGGAGTAGTTCTCCATTGAGGCTCGGGGCTGTACCGGTAGCTATGTGGTTCATCTCTCTCCTATGTACTTCAATACAATAATCTCATGAGCTGCCTTACATGATTGAGATTCATATGATGATGCTTGTAATCTAGATGTCATTGTGCTAGTCAAGTGAGTTTTACTTATGTGATCTCCGGAGACTCCTTGTCCCACGTGTGTAAAGGTGACAGTGTGTGCACCGTGTGAGTCTCTTAGGCTATATTTCACAGAATACTTATTCACTGTTACGAATGGCGTAGTGAAGTGCTTATTCATATCTCTTTATGATTGCAATGTGTTTTGTATCACAATTTATCTATGTGCTACTCTAGTGATGTTATTAAAGTAGTTTTATTCCTCCTACACGGTGTAATGGTGACAGTGTGTGCACTCGTGTTAGTACTTGGCGTAGGCTATGATTATGATCTCTTGTAGATTATGAAGTTAACTATTACTATGATGGTATTGATGTGATCTATTCCTCCTACATGGCGTGAAGGTGACAGTGTGCATGCTATGTTAGTACTTGGTTTAGTCGTGTCGATCTTTCATGCACTCTAAGGTTATTTAAATATGAACATTGAATTGTGGAGCTTGTTAACTCCGGCATTGAGGGTTCGTGTAATCCTACGCAATGTGTTCATCATCCAACAAGAGAGTGTAGAGTATGCATCTATCTATTCTGTTATGTGATCAAAGTTGAGAGTGTCCACTAGTGAAAGTCTAATCCCTAGGCCTTTGATACGTCTCCAACGTATCGATAATTTCTTATGTTCCATGCTACTTTATTGATGATACCTACATGTTTTATACACATTATATGTCATATTTATGCGTTTTCTGGAACTAACCTATTAACAAGATGCCGAAGTGCCAGTTCCTGTTTTCTGCTGTTTTTGGTTTCAGAAATCCTAGTAACGAAATATTCTCGGAATTGGACGAAATCAACGCCCAGGTTCCTATTTTGCCCGGAAGCATCCAGAACACCCGAGAGCCGCCAGAGGAGGGCCCTGTGGGCCCCAGATGATAGGGTGGCGCGGCCAGGGCTGGGCCCGCGCCACCCTATGGTGTGGTCGCCCCTTTGACCCTCTCGCGCCGCCTCTTCGCCTATATAAAGCCCCTGCATCGAAAACCCTTACGGAGGAAGCCACGATACGAGAAAAGTTCCAGAGCCGCCGCCATCGCGAAGCCAAGATCTGGGTGACAGGAGTCTCTGTTCCGGCACGCCGCCGGGACGGGGAAGTGCCCCCGGAAGGCTTCTCCATCGACACCGCTGCCATCTCCACCGCCATCTTCATCACCGCTGCTGCTCCCATGAAGAGGGAGTAGTTCTCCATCGAGGCTCGGGGCTGTACCGGTAGCTATGTGGTTAATCTCTCTCCTATGTACTTCAATACAATGATCTCATGAGCTGCTTTACATGATTGAGATCCATATGATGAGCTTTGTATCGCTACTCGTTGTGTGCTACTCTATGTGATGTTATTAAAGTAGTCTATTCCTCCTGCATGGTGTAAAGGTGATTAGTGTGTGCACCGTGTGAGTTCTTGTCGTAGGCTATGATCATGATCTCTTGTAGATCGTGGAGTTAATTGTCATTATGATAGTATTGATGTGATCTATTCCTCCTTCATAGTGTGAATGTGGACGAGTGCGTGCGCTATGTTAGTTCTTGGTTTATTTTGCAATGATCTATTATGCACTCTAAGGTTACTTAAACATGAATATCGAATGTTGTGGAGCTTGTTAACTCCGGCATTGAGGGTTCGTGTAATCCTACGCAACGAATGATGTTCATTATCAAACAAGAGTATATGTAGCACATATGAGAAAGAGTTATTTATTATGCGATCAATGTTGAGAGTGTCCACTAGTGAAAGTATGATCCCTAGGCCTTGTTCCTAAATACTGCTATCGCTGCTTGTTACTGTTTTACTGCGTTACTACTGCTGCGTTACTACTGCATGTTTACTTCCCGCAATATTACTACCATCAATCGCACGCCGGCAAGCTATTTTACGGCGCCGTACTACTGCTCATACTTCATTCATACCACTTGTATTTCACTATCTCTTCGCCGAACTAGTGCACCTATTTGGTGTGTTGGGGACACAAGAGACTTCTTGCTTTGTGATTGCGGGGTTGCTTGAGAGGGATATCTTTGACCTCTTCCTCCCCGAGTTCGATAAACCTTGGGTGATCCACTTAAGGGAAACTTGCTGTCTGTTCTACAAACCTCTCGCTCTTGGAGGCCCAACACCTGTCTACAAGAATAGAAGCACCCGTAGACATCAAGCACTTTTCACGGCGCCGTTGCCGGGGAGGAAAGGTAAAAGGTACTCACACTCCGGTTCCGAGTAACGATACTTTTACGGCGCCATTGTGTGTGTACTCGAAGCTATTTCCTTTAGACTCTGCAATTACGATCATTTTGTTTCTTGTTTACACTAGTTAGGCATAATGGACAACAAAGAGCTTCTTATTCTATTTCCTGATTTAAGACATGGATGGTTTGATACAAAAATTAAAAAACCTATGGAACCTTATTTAAATGATAGTAGCAATGTTATTAGTATGAATGCAATTACTGCTAATGCTATGAAGAAGTCTAAGCTTGGGGAAGCTAGTTTACATAAAATTAATCTTTTTTGCTCCTCAACTTTGGAAGAAATATTTTGCTCTGATAATGCTTTATCTCCCATATGCGATAACTCTAATGATGCTTCGATATTTTAAATCCACCTGCTGAAAGTATTCCGTATAAAATCCCTATGAAAATTATTGAACGTGTTATGGATAACCGCTATGAAGGGGATGGAACTGTCCATCCTAGGAGATCATTTACTGTTTTTGCATGAATTATGCGGGTTATTCAAGTGTGCAGGTATTTCTATGGATGAAGTGAAGAAGAAACTATTTGTCTATGTCGCTATCTGGTGAAGCGGCGCATTGGTATAAACTATTGAAGGACGGGCGCTCTCTTGATTGGAAGGATATTGTGCCTCTATTTTATTCCAAGTTCTATCCTCCAAGTGAAATTCACAAAGATCGAAACCATATATATAATTTTTGGCCTCATGATGGAGAGAGTATTGCCCAAGCATGGGAGAGATTGAAGACTTTAATGCTCAAATGCCCCAATCATGAGCTTCCGGGTAATATCATCATTGATAATTTCTATGCAAGACTTTCTTTTCAAGATAAGACCTTGCTGGATACTACTTGTTCCGGATCATTCACGAGCAATAAAGAAGAGTTTAAAAGGGACCTTCTTGATCGGATTAAGGAGAACGCTGAAGATTGGGAGAACGACAAAGGTAAAGAGTCGGGTATAAATTATGATTATGAATGCATTGAAACTTTCATGGATAGTGGTAAATTTCGAAATATGAGTGCTACTTATGGTCTTGACTCTCAAGTTGCTGCAAATCTTTATAAAGCTTTTGCTTCTCACATTGAATTGCCTAGGAAGAATTTTGATAAGTATCATGAACCTTTTAAAGAGGCTTGCATGAAGAATGACATTGTTGTTAATGATTGCAATAAGCATGCTCAAACTCCTAAGAATGCTATTTCCTATAAGCATGTTAATTTTTGTGGAATACATAGACCTTGTGGAATTAATCAAATAGAAGATGAATATTGTATCCATCACAGAAATGAAAAAACTAGAAAGTGGTCTAGAGCTCTAGATGATCTTGGAGAAAAAGTGTGTGCCCTCTATCCTTTTATTTGTGAACTTTGCCATAGAGTTGGTCATTTTAATTTTCAATGTTCCTCCAATGATAATTCAAACCCCATGAGTGCTGCAAATTTGTATTGTGATGATGAAATTATTCCTAATCAGCATGATGAACTTACCTTATTTTTGAAGTGTGAAGAGTTATCAAGAAAAATTTCTTTGTTAAATATTAGCGATCTTGATATTGATGATGTCCCGCATGGTTGTCTTTCTTACTTGCATTAATAATTGCCATACAAATACTTACATACAGAATATTTTAGAAGATGACACCTTGCCAAAATATGATAGGACCGCTGTGTGTTTTCAACTAATTAATGAAAAGGAGGGATCCTCCCAAGTTTCTTCTATTGTTTCTAAAAGAAAATCAGGTTATGCGGACAAGCCACCCTTCAAGCCTCTTCCTCCTAAAGAAGGAAGCAAGGAGGAGGAAGAGAAGAAGAAGAAGAAGAAGGAACGAAGAAGAAGAAGAAGAAGAAGGAGAATAAAAAGAAAGAGGCAATGACGTATCCCCGCATGAATGAGATAACGCTAGGTAACCGTAAGTATGTTGCTCCTAATGATTATTGTGATAATGAATCTGAATACGATGATCTTCCTATGCCCTTTACATACATTAGCGATCATGATTTGAATGAGCACACTACCTTTGATATTGGAAATCTCTTTGGTACTGATTATGAAAGTAATGATGATAGCATTATTCATGTCCCCTTAAACGATGATATTGAAAGCCCTAAGCTTGGGGATGTTGTGCTTGAAGATCCTATATTTGAGACCTCTACTTTTAGTGAAAATGATGATATTACATACTCTGGTTTAGATAATTGCTATAGAGATGTATATGACACATGTTACAATTATCCTTATGAAACTTGTCATAGTTATGATGGGCTTGCCAAAAACCATTCCCTTAGTATGCAACTTGTTTACCATGTTCAAATTCTTGATAATAATCTTGCTCCAATTACTATTAATGAGAATAACTCTTCTTATGCCAAAATTAATGATATTTCTATGCATAGGAACCATGATAAGAATGTTTTAAGTGATGGGTATATTGTGGATTTCATCAATGATGCTACTGAAAGTTATTATGAGAGAGGGAAACATGGTTATATTCATCTTAATAATATTAAGTTTCCCCTCTTTATGTTGAGAATCTTGAAGTTACTCGTGTTTTATCTTTTTATGCTTGTCACTTTGTTCTTCATGAATTCATTTGTGTACAAGATTCTTCTGCATAGGAAGCATGTTAGGCTTAAATGTGTTTTGAATTGCTTCTTGAAGCTCTCTTTTGCTTCAAATACTATTTCTTGCGGGTGCATCACCAAAATTGCTGAGCCCATCTTAATGGCTATAAAGAAAGAACTTCTTGGGAGATAACCCATGTGTTATTTTGCTACAGTACTTTGTTTTATATTTGTGTCTTGGAAGTTGTTTACTACTGTAGCAACCTCTCCTTATCATGTTTTTGTGCCAAGTAAAGTTTCTATGTCAAAGTTGATGTTATATTTGGGATCGCTGCGCAGAAACAGCATTGCTGTCTGTCACGAATCTGGGCACAGTTCTCTGTAGAAAATTCGAAAAAACCTGCCAATTTACGAGCGTGATCCTCAGATATATACGCAACTTTCATTAGTTTTGAGTTTTTCCATTTGAGCAAGTCTGGTGCCAGCTTTAAATTCGTCTTTACGGACTGTTCTGTTTTTGACAGATTCTGCCTTTTATTTCGCATTGCCTCTTTTGCTATGTTGGATTTATTTCTTTGATACCACTAATGTCCAGTAGCATTATGCAATGTCCAGAAGTGAAAATAATGATTGTGTCACCTCTGAATGATGTGAATTATTAATGATGCACTAACCCTCTAATGAGTTTGCTTGAAGTTTGGTGTGAAGGAAGTTTTCAAGGGTCAAGAGAGGAGAATGATATACTATGATCAAGAGGAGTGAAAGCTCTAAGCTTGGGGATGCCCCGGTGGTTCATCCCTGCATATTTTAAGAAGACTCAATCGTCTAAGCTTGGGGATGCCCAAGGCATCCCCTTCTTCATCGACAACATCATCGGGTTCCTCCTACTGAAACTATATTTTTATTCAATCACATCTTATGTACTTTACTTGGAGCGTCCGTGTGTGCTTTTATTTTTGTTTTGTTATCTTCAGTTCTCTGAATAAGTTCATCCTTGTGTGGGAGAGAGACACGCTCCGCTGGTTCGTATGAACACATGTGTTCTTAGCTCATAATATTCATGGCGAAGTTTCCTCTTCGTTAAATTGTTATATGGTTGGAATTGAAAAATGTTGAAAAATGCTACATGTAGTAATTGGTAAAATGTCTTGGATAATGTGATACTTGGCAATTGTTGTGCTCATGTTTAAGCTCTTGCATCATATACTTTGCACCTATTAGTGAAGAAATACATAGAGCATGCTAAAATTTGGTTTGCATAATTGGTCTCTCTAAGGTCTAGATAATTTCTAGTATTGAGTTTTGAACAACAAGGAAGACGGTGTAAAGTCTTATAATGTTTACAATATGTATTTTATGTGAGTTTTGCTGCACCGGTTCATCCTTGTGTTTGTTTCAAATAACCTTGCTAGCCTAAACCTTGTATCGAGAGGGAATACTTCTCATGCATCCAAAATCCTTGAGCCAACCACTATGCCATTTGTGTCCACCATACCTACCTACTACATGGTATTTCTCCGCCATTCCAAAGTAAATTGCTTGAGTGCTACCTTTAAAATTCCATCATTCACCTTTGCAATATATAGCTCATGGGACAAAATAGCCTTAAAAACTATCGTGGTATTGAATATGTTCTTATGCACTTTATATTTTATTAAGTTGCTTGTTGTGCGATAACCATGCTTCTGGGGAACGCCATCAACTACTCTTTGTTGAATATCATGTGAGTTGCTATGCATGTCCGTCTTGTACTGAAGGATCTATCATTTTAGTGGTTGGAGCATGCAAAATTGTTAGAGAAGAACATTGGGCCGCTAACTAAAGCCATGAATCATGGTTGAAGTTTCAGTTTTGGACATATATCCTCAATCTCATATGAGAATAATAATTGTTGCTACATGCTTATGCATTTAAGAGGAGTCCATTATCTGTTGTCCATGTTGTCCCGGTATGGATGTCTAAGTTGAGAATAATCAAAAGCGAGAAATCCAAAATGCGAGCTTTCTCCTTAGACCTTTGTACGAGGCGGCATGGAGGTACCCCTTTGTGACACTTGGTTGAAACATGGCATTGCAAAGATCCGGTAGTCCAAGCTAAGTAGGACAAGGTGCGGGCACTATTAGTATACTATGCATGAGGCTTGCAACTTGTAAGATATAATTTACATAACTCATATGCTTTATTACTACCGTTGACAAAATTGTTTCATGTTTTCAAAATAAAAGCTCTAGCACAAATATAGCAATCGATGCTTTCCTCTTTGAAGGACCATTCTTTTACTTTTATTGTTGAGTCAGTTTACCTATCTCCCTCCACCTCAAGAAGCAAACACTTGTGTGAACTGTGCATTGATTCCTACATACTTGCATATTGTACTTATTATATTACTTTATGTTGACAACTATCCATGAGATATACATGTTACAAGTTGAAAGCAACCGCTGAAACTTAATCTTCCTTTGTGTTGCTTCAATACCTCTACTTTGAATTATTGCTTTATGAGTTAACTCTTATGCAAGACTTATTGATGCTTGTCTTGAAAGTACTATTCATGAAAAGTCTTTGCTTTATGATTCATTTGTTTACTCATGTCATTACCATTGTTTTGATCGCTGCATTCATTACATATGTTTACAAATAGTATGATCAAGATTATGATGGCATGTCACTTAAGAAATTATCTTTGTTATCGTTTTTACCTGCTCGGGACGAGCGAGAACTAAGCTTAGGGATGCTGATACGTCTCCAACGTATCGATAATTTCTTATGTTCCATGCTACTTTATTGATGATATCTACATGTTTTATGCACACTTATATGTCATATTCATGCATTTTCCGGAACTAACCTATTAACAAGATGCCGAAGTGCCGGTTCTCGTTTTCTCGCTGTTTTTGGTTTCGAAATCCTAGTAACGAAATATTCTCGGAATTGGACGAAATCAACGCCCAGGTTCCTATTTTGCCCGGAAGCATCCAGAACACCCGAGAGCCGCCAGAGGAGGGCCCTGTGGGCCCCAGATGATAGGGTGGCGCGGCCAGGGCTGGGCCCGCGCCACCCTATGGTGTGGTCGCCCCTTCGCCCCTCCGACGCTCCCCTTTCGCCTATTTAAAGGTCCCAGACCTAAAAACCCTTACGGAGAAAGCCACGGTACGCGAAACCTTCCAGAGCCGCCGCCATCGCGAAGCCAAGATCTGGGGGACAGGAGTCTCTGTTCCGGCACCCTGCCGGAGCGGGGAAGTGCCCCGGAAGGCTTCTCCATCGACACCGCTGCCATCTCCACCGCCATCTTCATCACCGCTGCTGCTCCCATGAGGAGGGAGTAGTTCTCCATCGAGGCTCGGGGCTGTACCGGTAGCTATGTGGTTAATCTCTCTCCTATGTACTTCAATACAATGATCTCATGAGCTGCCTTACATGATTGAGATTCATATGAGTTTTGTATCACTATTCATCTATGTGCTACTCTAGTGATGTTATTAAAGTACTCTATTCCTCCTCCACGTGTGTAATGGTGACAGTGTGTGCACCGTGTGAGTACTTGGCGTAGGCTATGATTATGATCTCTTGTAGATTATGAAGTTAATTATTGCTATGATGGTATTGATGTGATTTATTCCTCCTACATAAGCGTGAAGGTGACAGTGTGCATGCTATGTTAGTTCTTGGTGTAATTGTGTTGATCTATCTTGCACTCTAAGGTTACTTAAACATGAATATCGAATATTGTGGAGCTTGTTAACTCCGGCATTGAGGGTTCGTGTAATCCTACACAGCTAGTGGTGTCCATCATCCAACAAAAGTAGTGTAGAGTATGCATTTATCTATTTCATTATGTGATCAATGTTGAGAGTGTCCACTAGTGAAAGTCTATTCCCTAGGCCTTGTTCCTAAATACTGCTATCACCGCTTGTTACCGTTTTCATCGCGTTACTACCGCTGCGTTACTACGCATGTTTACTTCCCGCAATATTACTACCATCAACCGCACGCCAGCGAGCTATTTTACTGGCGCCATACTACCGCTCATATTCATTCATACCACTTGTATTTCACTATCTCTTCGCCGAACTAGTGCACCTATTAGGTGTGTTGGGGACACAAGAGACTTCTTGCTTTGTGGTTGCAGGGTTGCATGAGAGGGATATCTTTGACCTCTTCCTCCCTGAGTTCGATAAACCTTGGGTAATCCACTTAAGGGAAACTTGCTGCTGTTCTACAAACCTCTGCTCTTGGAGGCCCAACACTGTCTACAAGAATAGAAGCACTCGTAGACATCAGACGACGCCGGGAACCGCCGAGTCGCCGCCGTCGAGCACGGCCAGGCCACGCCGGCGAGCTCACCTCGCCGCCGCCACATCGCCGGCCACGTCCGCGCCACGTCGCTGCCCAGTCAGCGCCACGTGAGCATCCCTCTTTTCTTTTATTTCTTTTTCCTATTCTGCCTTTAAATCTTAGCCATCCGTGTTATGAAGATCCAACGGCTTATAGAGGCTGATCCGCATGAAGGGGTACGCACCAATAGGAACGCGCCACTTGTCCTGGCACCCCCTAGTTTTCGTTTAAATTGAATTGCGATAGTCCGCGCCTTGCGAAAATCATATCCAGAGATCCGTATGTCCAAAAATCACAAACTTTATACCGTTGGAATCCTAAAAACATGAGGAACATTTTGGAACAATAAAATGTGGACTTACAGAAGTTTGAGAATCATCCATATTTAAATGCCTAATAGGAATACTTCACCCATAAAATGAGATCTACATACCCTTTTTGGGTGATTCTTTTTGCATATGCTTGCAAATGTAACCCTCTGACCAGTAGTACCAAAACCATCATTTGTCTACTATAGCAAAACACTTTTTTCAATTAATGGTAGTTGCCCTTCGCTAGTGCGACATAGATGGTTCGCAATAATTCAACCAACCATAAAACTTGACCATGTCATCATGCATGTAGTGACAACCAGAGAACAATAAATGGAGTGTACTTGTGTAAATCTCATATGCATCTCATGTCTATGGTTGTGCATTTGTGTTTGGCATTGTGTTTATGGTGCTATGTATGTATGCTTGTAGATTGCGACTGTGACCGCTGCAACCTTTGTGACTGCGAAGATTGCAACTCCTCCCTTTGAGAAAGGCAAGTGACACACACCAAAAGTCCCAGTTTTAATTCTTGCACCGTAGTGTTTTTATAGTAGACATGTCTAGGATTTATGCTTTTTGCTTGCTATTAAATCCTAGTAGTTTAGCTACATCACTCCTAGACTCCCTTAGCCGCCATTAAATTTAGTTGTTACCTGCTATGCCATGGAAAAAGTTTTGATAGAGGTTAAGGAAAAACAACTAAGTTTAATGAATTACCTGGGTGAACGGTGGAGTTATGGAGAGGGTGGCTGTATCAGGGGGCAAGACCCTGGTGCTAGTGCACACTTGTGGAAAGTCACCCAGGCTTAAAGAGATTGTAGACAACCTTGCTCATTAGCTTTCCGTACAACCACATGCTACTATGGCTCTGGCTTGACAAAGTATGTTGTATGAACCCGGATCCTAGGGGCCAGGTGGTGGTAGAGGGATACTGTAGGTGGAACGGGGCCCTTAGGGAATGGTTCGGGTGATTACACACAGAAGGTCTCGGCCACGGTCTACACCTGTCCTTGAGCAAAAATGTGCATCGAGGTAGAAGGATTGACCTGGCCATGTGGGTAAAGGTGTACAACCTCTCGAGAGTGTAAAATCTAAGTACTTAGCCGTGTTCCCGGTTATGGACAACTTGAGCGAACTGACAAGTCACTTGTTCGAAGATCTCCTCATCCCAATTTCTTAAATAAAAACTGGATGGGTGAACAAGGGTAGGAAGGTACATTGGGGCTTTACCAATGCTACTGTTAATTTGGTACATTGGGGTTTTACCAATGTTACTGCTAATTAGATTGAAAGAAAATGTTTTGATAAATGATAGGGAAAAATTGGCTTTATGCAAAATGAACCTGAGCTCTACCTTCCAGATGTGCACGTAGGTGTAGGATGCCTTTTGAGTCCACAAAAGTGTCCTTGCCAATACAATTTCAAATGTATTGATTCCTTCGGGCTGCAACGTTTGATGTTGCAGGTATCCCTAGCTGCTGAAGAAGATGTTAGGATCACGAGTCTTTGCCCAACATGTCTGCCTGTGGCATTCGTAAAGGAAGAGGACTCCATGCTATTTGCTTTCCGCTTGATGTTGAACTCTGATTTATGTTTATGCTAGCCCTTGAGCTATGCAAGTTGTATCGAACTATTTTATTTTCACTGGATCTTAGGTTGTAATGAAGACCTTTGCTATTTGGTATTTCATCTTAAACTGTGTGTGCTAGCAGTTCGATCCAGGGACTAGCACTAATGCACAGGGACTTGCACTTTTTAAAGTGAGGTCACTACAGATGGTATAAGAGCACTGTGTTGCCCATAGGTTCGTGACCCTAGGTTTGGATAGAAATAGGAAGACCCTAGGATGAAATTCCATCTTATCTATCTAATCCATTTTCTATTGAAAAGAAATGTTTGCAAATTGGTTTTCTTGTATTCTCACCTATTTCATCTTCAAAACAAATCTTCATCCTTTAGACGTCCAATCTTTGAAGACCTCAAGGAAGTGGAAGAGAAGCTAGAAGCACCCAAGATGGAAATAGAGTAGACCACCACTTTCACTCTTTTATCAGATCAACGATATCTTAAAAACGCATTGATCATACCAAATTGTGGTATGACCATACTAGTTTGTTGGTGTTTGAAAATGTTTGCTTGCGTGATTTTGAGGATTGTTTATATGCTTGTGTTGTGCGAGGGTAGGAAATTTTATTTCTCCTTAGCTCTAGTATAATGCTATTCTTACCTCTCAAACCCCACAGCATGCCGCCCCGCCGAGCGCCCGAGGTGCCAGCCTATGTTCAGCAGATGATGGAGGCACAGGCCCAGCTGATGCAAGTAGTGACTCAGACCATAGCCCAGCTGAACAACAACATGCAGAACAACAACAACAACAATCCACCACCTCCGCCACCTCCACCTCCGCCACAGCAGGACCGTCTGACTAGGTTCCTGAGGCTGAACCCTCCCACATTCTCAAGTTCTCCTGAGCCAATCGTAGCTGATGACTGGCTGCGTACAATTAACAAGAAATTGGACACTATTCAAGCACATGGGGAAGAGAAGGTGCGGTTCGCCGCACATCAGCTTGAAGGACCCGCAGCTGAATGGTGGGACAACTACCAGATCACCTATCCTGACATCGCGGCCATCACTTGGGATTAGTTTCAGAAAGCCTTCCGCACAACTCATGTTGCTTCTGGAATCATTGCTCTGAAGAGGCGCGAGTTTCGCGACTTGCGCCAGGGATCTCGCTCCTTGTCTGACTATGCTGAGCTCTTCAACAAGTTGGCTCGTTATGCACCTGAAGATGTGAACACTGATAGGAAGAGACAAGAGGAATTTATGAGAGGCCTCAATGATGAGATATCCATTCAGCTCTGTGCTTCTAGGTACGCCAATTACCAGGAGCTGTATGACAGCGCAGTAGCAGTTGAGTCCAAGCACAACAGTATGGAGAACCGGAAGAGAAAGCACGGTTATGACAAGTATGGATCAGGACCAGCTCACAAGATTCGGTCATATGGAGAAGGTAGTGGAAATTCTGGCCATCACAAGTATGGTAGCAATGATGGTGGAAACAAGCACCACCACAATGGTCACAAGAATCACCACCACAACAACTCTGGGAAGAGTAATGGCAGCCATCATGGAAACGGCAATGGCCACGACAACAGCAATGGTCATCGCTTTGTGAAGAAGGACATCAGCCAGGTAGAGTGCTTCAAGTGCAGGAAGACAGGACACTTTGCCAATGACTGCCCTGAGAAGAAGGCTGAGGAAGCAAGGAAGATTGTGGATGCAGGCAAGCCGAACCCGTTCCAGAAGGGGCATGCCAACCATGTCAATGTTGAGGAGATCTATGATGAGCCGGACGCAGTGATCGGTACGTTCATGCTCAATTGCTTTTCAGCACTTGTTCTATTTGATACCGGTGCATCGCATTCTTTCTTATCAAGAGCATTTGTGGTTAAGAATAATCTGCCCACTGAAACAACGGGATGCCCTCTTAGAGTAAGCTCTCCGGGGGAGAGATGTTAGTAATCGATGGATGTAGAAATTTGACCCTGCAAATTGGAAAATATAAGTTCCCAGCCAACTTAGTAGTCCTACCATCCCAAGGTCTAGATGTAATCCTAGGCATGGATTGGATGACCACTTATGGAGGCATAATAGATTGTGCAAAGAGATCAATTACACTCACAACCCCAGAAATGAAGAGAATTCGTTTCAAATCAACCTTTGAGCTTAAAGGTAGTAAGGTCAACTCTCTTAAGGGGGTTAGCATGGAAACCGTGCTCGTTGTGAGAGAATACCCAGATGTGTTCCCAGAAGAATTGCCAGGAATGCCGCCGGACAGAGAAGTTGAGTTTCTCATTGAACTGTTGCCTGGAACTGGACCAATAGCCAAGAGACCATACAAGATGGATGTAGAGGAATTGAAGGAGTTGAAGAAGCAGCTTAAGGAACAGCTTGGAAAAGGGTTTCATCCGACCTAGTTCATCGTCATGGGGAGCCCCTGTTTTGTTTGTGATGAAGAAAGATTCTAGCAAGAGATTGGTAATGGATTATCGATCACTCAATGAAGTCACTATCAAGAACAAGTACCCGTTGCCCAATATCAACGACCTATTTGACCAACTGAAGGGAGCAAAGGTGTTCTCCAAAATTGATCTTCGATCGGGCTACTTCCAAATGAAGATCAGAGAGCAAGACATACCTAAGACCGCATTCACTACTAGATACGGTCTGTATGAGTATACAGTTATGCCATTTGGTCTAACCAATGCCCCGGCATATTTTATGGCCATGATGAACAAAGTATTCATGGAATATTTGGATAAGTTCGTAGTAGTCTTCATCGATGATATATTGATATACTCAAAGGATGAAGCCGAACATGAGAAGCACTTGCGCCTAATCATGGAGAAACTTAGAGAGAACAAGTTGTATGCCAAGTTCAGCAAGTGTGAGTTCTGGTTGGATAGAGTTGGATTCCTTGGACATGTAGTTTCAGCAGAAGGAGTCGCAGTTGATCCGAGTAAAGTTGCAGCTGTGACCGAGTGGGAATCACCCAAGAATGCAGGAGAAATCCGGAGTTTCCTAGGGCTCGCTGGATACTACCGGAGATTTATTGAGAATTTCTCCAAGATTGCAAAGCCCATGACAACACTGTTGAAGAAGGAGAAGAAATTCATCTGGACTGATGAGTGTGAAGCTAGTTTTCAAGAGTTGAAGCAATGCCTAGTAAGTGCACCGGTTCTATGTTTGCCTGGATATCAATAAGGATTTCCAAGTGTACTGCGACGCCTCTCGTCAAGGACTTGGAGGTGTTTTAATGCAAGATGGAAAAGTAGTGTGCTATGCTTCGCGACAACTCAAGCAGCATGAGAGAAACTACCCAACCCATGACTTAGAGCTAGCATCTGTTGTTCATGCCCTGAAAGTGTGGAGACACTACTTGATGGGAAAGCATTGTGATGTGTTCACAGACCATAAGAGCCTGAAGTACATATTCACTCAGAAGGAGCTGAACATGAGGCAAAGAAGATGGTTGGAGTTAATAAAAGATTATGATATGAATTTGCAATAACACCCAGGGAAGGCTTACGTTGTAGCCGATGCGCTGAGCCGCAAGAGCTATGTGAACGGCCTCACCGCTGGAGAATTACCCAAGGAACTGTGTGAACAGTTTAAGGACCTCAGACTAGAGGTTGTGCCCAAAGGTTATTTGGCATCACTTGAAGTTCAGCCAACACTAATGGACAGAATTAGAGAAGCTCAAAAGTTAGACAAAGAAATAGAGGAGATTAAGGTCAATATGAGCGAAGGCGGAGCAAAAGGATTTCATGCGGATGAACAAGGAACCATATGGTTTGAGAAGCGTATCTGTGTACCCCAGGACCCTGAGCTTAGGAAGTTGATTTTCCAGGAAGCCCATGATTCACCATACTCCATTCATCCGGGTAACACCAAGATGTACATGGACGAGAAGGAAAGGTTCTGGTGGAGAAATCTGAAGAGAGACATCGCTGAGTATATTGCACTGTGTGATGTTTGTAGTAGAGTCAAGGCGGAACATCAGAAACCCGCAGGATTGTTGCAACCACTATCTATACCAGAATGGAAGTGGGAGAATATTGGCATGGATTTTATCACCGGACTGCCAAAGACTAGATCGGGATATGATTCCATTTGGGTCGTGGTTGACCGTCTGACTAAAGTGGCTCACTTCATTCCAGTGAAGACCACCTATACAAGCGCCAAACTAGCCAAGTTATACATGAACAAAATCATATGTTTGCATGGAGTGCCCAAGAGCATTGTGTCAGACAGAGGTACTCAGTTTACATCTCACTTTTGGCGTCAAATACATGAGTCTTTGGGAACTAGACTTGAGTTCAGCACAGCGTTTCACCCACAGACTGATGGACAGACTGAAAGAGTGAATCAAATCTTGGAAGACATGTTAAGAGCATGTGCATTGGACTATGGATCAAGTTGGGATGAAAATCTGCCTTATGCAGAGTTTTCATATAACAATAGCCACCAAGCTAGTATTGGTATGGCACCCTTTGAGGCATTGTATGGAAGGAAGTGCACCACCCCATTGCTATGGAGTGGCGTAGGAGAAGGAAGTCTGTTTGGCCCAGACCTAATTAAGGATGCCGAAGAGAAGGTCAGACTGATCAGAGATAGATTGAAGATAGCCCAATCTAGATAGAAGAGCTACGCTGACTCAAAGCGTAGGAAAGTGACCTATGAGATAGGTGATAGAGCATACCTAAGAGTCTCACCCCTACGTGGTGTGAAAAGATTTGGAGTCAAGGGAAAGTTAGCACCCCGCTTTGTAGGACCATTCAAGATCCTGGCTCACAAAGGTGAAGTAGCATATGAGTTGGAACTGCCAGAATCTCTAGCTGCAGTTCACAGTGTGTTCCATGTAAGCCAACTGAAGAAGTGTCACCCAGAAATGGCAGAGACCCCGTTGAGAGATACAGTGCCACTTGAGGAAGTTCAGTTGGAGAGTGATCTCACATATGAAGAGAAGCCGATCAAGACACTGGAGACAGCAGAAAGAGTGACCCGTACGAAGACGATCAAATTTTGCAAGGTCCAGTGGAACCACCACACAGAGGAAGAAGCTACATGGGAACGAGAAGATGACCTCCGTGAAGATCACCCACACCTATTTGCTAGCCACTCCGATTCTCAAGGGCGAGAATCATCTTAAGGGGGGTAGGTTTGTAACATCCCAATTTTTTTAAAATTTCAAACCTCATGCATTGCATTCATAAGAATCATGACATCGTTGCATTTTAGGAAAATTCAAATTCGTTTCAAAACCCCGAACCCTGAAACAGCACTATAGCCACTTAGGCATCTACGCCAACTTTGGTTTTAAAAGTATTTATCCTTGTTTTAAAATTGGTTCCAAAATGAAGATAATTTCACAAGGATTCCACCAATATTTTATTTGCATTTTTCGGAATATTTTTGGCGCCTCAAATGCATTTTCAAATAAGAGAAAGAGATAGAAGAAATAAAAATAAAATAAAATAAAGAAAAGGTGGCCGACCCAACTGGGCCGACCAGACGGCCGACCAGCCCAGCCGCGCCAGGCCGCCCCCGTGCGCCCCCAGCCCGCGCCCCCACCAGCGCGCCCGCTCGTCCCCAACCTCCCGTCAACCGCTCCCCACGCACACACGCACGCTCCCAGACCACCCTGGCCACCTCCTCCCCACGATCGCCCCTCCCCACCTCGCCTCTCCCCTCCCGTCCGAGGCCGCCCCTACAAAGGCCCCGGCCTCCTCCTCCTTTTCCCCCTTTCCCCCGCACCCGATACCGCCCCCAGGCTGCCCAATTCCTCGCCGGAGCCGACCATCGCCGCGCCGCCTCCAGCCGCCGGCCGCCGCCGCCTCGGGCCGGGCCAAGCCCTGCCGCCGCCCCCATCCGACGCGTGCCGCCGAGACGCACGCCGTCCGCGTCTTGGACGACGCCGGGAACCGCCGAGTCGCCGCCGTCGAGCACGGCCAGGCCGCGCCGGCGAGCTCACCTCGCCGCCGCCACGTCGCCGGCCACGTCCGCGCCACATTGCTGCCCAGTCAGCGCCACGTGAGCATCCCTCTTTTCTTTTATTTCCTTTTCCTATTCTGCCTTTAAATCTTAGCCATCCGTGTTATGAAGATCCAACGGCTTATAGAGGCTGATCCGCGTGAAGGGGTACGCACCAATAGGAACGCGCCACTTGTCCTGGCACCCCCTAGTTTTCGTTTAAATTGAATTGCGATAGTCCGCGCCTTGCGAAAATCATATCCAGAGATCCGTATGTCCAAAAATCACAAACTTTATACCGTTGGAATCCTAAAAACATGAGGACCATTTTGGAACAATAAAATGTGGACTTACAGAAGTTTGAGAATCATCCATATTTAAATGCCTAATAG
Source organism: Lolium rigidum (assembly GCF_022539505.1). NCBI lineage: Eukaryota > Viridiplantae > Streptophyta > Magnoliopsida > Poales > Poaceae > Lolium > Lolium rigidum. The sequence goes on from NC_061511.1 coordinate 67,710,946, forward strand.
GAATACTTCACCCATAAAATGAGATCTACATACCCTTTTTGGGTGATTCTTTTTGCATATGCTTGCAAATGTAACCCTCTGACCAGTAGTACCAAAACCATCATTTGTCTACTATAGCAAAACACTTTTTTTTCAATTAATGGTAGTTGCCCTTCGCTAGTGCGACATAGATGGTTCGCAATAATTCAACCAACCATAAAACTTGACCATGTCATCATGCATGTAGTGACAACCAGAGAACAATAAATGGAGTGTACTTGTGTAAATCTCATATGCATCTCATGTCTATGGTTGTGCATTTGTGTTTGGCATTGTGTTTATGGTGCTATGTATGTATGCTTGTAGATTGCGACTGTGACCGCTGCAACCTTTGTGACTGCGAAGATTGCAACTCCTCCCTTTGAGAAAGGCAAGTGACACACACCAAAAGTCCTAGTTTTAATTCTTGCACCGTAGTTTTTTTTATAGTAGACATGTCTAGGATTTATGCTTTTTGCTTGCTATTAAATCCTAGTAGTTTAGCTACATCACTCCTAGACTCCCTTAGCCGCCATTAAATTTAGTTGTTACCTGCTATGCCATGGAAAAAGTTTTGATAGAGGTTAAGGAAAAACAACTAAGTTTAATGAATTACCTGGGTGAACGGTGGAGTTATGGAGAGGGTGGCTGTATCAGGGGGAAGACCCTGGTGCTAGTGCACACTTGTGGAAAGTCACCCAGGCTTAAAGAGATTGTAGACAACCTTGCTCATTAGCTTTCCGTACAACCACATGCTACTATGGCTCTGGCTTGACAAAGTATGTTGTATGAACCCGGATCCTAGGGGCCAGGTGGTGGTAGAGGGATACTGTAGGTGGAACGGGGCCCTTAGGGAATGGTTCGGGTGATTACACACAGAAGGTCTCGGCCACGGTCTACACCTGTCCTTGAGCAAAAATGTGCATCGAGGTAGAAGGATTGACCTGGGCCATGTGGGTAAAGGTGTACAACCTCTCGAGAGTGTAAAATCTAAGTACTTAGCCGTGTCCCCGGTTATGGACAACTTGAGCGAACTGACAAGTCACTTGTTCGAAGATCTCCTCATCCCAATTTCTTAAATAAAAACTGGATGGGTGAACAAGGGTAGGAAGGTACATTGGGGCTTTATGTCACAACCCACTTTTTATACCCTGCATATTTTCAAGTTTTAAAAATTATGGACCAACAATTTTTTTTTATATATCTTGCTACCTAGTGTGCATAGCATATAGTTTGCTTAGAATTGTTAGTTGTATGTGTAGATAAACCACTTCTCACTCTAACCAACCTTAATACCAAAAAGAATTTTCAAAAATTAAAAGAGGGAAACTCTTCATGACACCACTAGTGAGACACCCCACTTTCAATTTCTCTTTTTAGAAATTTTTTGCCCTCTTCATCAAAAACATGGGTGCATGAGTGCACATACAACAACATGACACCCTTTTCTCTTCACTCATCTTGCCACCCCTTTTCTTTCCCTCTTGTTGAAGCAAACCCTAGGGAAGGGGGAACACTTCCCCTCTCCCTCTCATTCCCTCCTTTTGCTCTCTTTTTGTCTCTCGGTGGCCATGGACACTTGACCCCTCCCTTTTTCACCCCTTCTTTGCCATCTCCGGTTCTTGCCAAGCCCTAGAGGGACACTACCCCCTCTCCTACCCCTCTCTCTTTTCTCTTGGGTGCATGGCCGGGGCATGGTGTCATGCACCACCACTCAAGCCCACATCAATCCGGCCCACAACCCACCTCTCTTGGACCCTCCCTGGACTTTCCCTGCCTCTCCCCACGAGCCCAAAAACGTGCACCAGCCCACACACCAGGAGGCCATCGATCCAGGGACGTGCACGCCCTGGAAACCCTTCCCGCGCGCGCGCGCAGATGCCCGACGCGCTCGTCGCCTCGTTCCCTCTGCCCCGACGCCTCGGGAACCCACGCGCCACCTCGGTTCCCCTCCCTGCTGACGCCAGCGGCCCGACGTCATCACGGCCCCACCCGGCTGACGCAAGCCCTCGCGCGCCGGTTGGCCATCGCCACCGCCCCGGCCCCGTCGACTGCCCTCCCGCGCCTATAAAAAGCCCCTCCCTCACCACTCCGCTCTCACACCAGCACCACTCCACCCTTCCCACCTCCACAGACGCTCCCTGAGAGCACCCAGGGCGCTGCTCTGGGCTGCTGCTCGCCACAGCCCGCCACCGTCCGTGATCACCGCTCGGGAGCAAGAAGGTCGCCGCGCCCTTCTTCGTCGACGCCAACCCCTGCCCCTCCGTTCCATTCTGCCTTTGGTCGCCCTAGAAGCCTCACCCTGCTCCCTTCCCTCTCCAGGCTCGCCGGAGAGCGCCGCCGCGTCAAGACCTGCTGCCGGACGCCGTGACGGGGGAGGTGCTGCCGGAAGCCGGGAAGAAGGGGGAGACGCTGCCCGCCCGTTCTGCGACGACGCCGACCCACCTCGAACCCGCCGCCGTGCTGCCGCCATCGCCGGTGAGTTCCCCGGCCGCCGCCCGCTTTTTCTCTGCCGAGCACGGCCGCCCGATCGCTCCCTGCGTGGCGAAGGAGAAACGATGGCCCAGGGCCATCGGATCACCATCCCACGGCTGCATGGGCCATGCAGGCCAGCATGGCCATGCACAGCCTGGCCCACCCCGGGCCCTCTCTTTTTCATTTTTCCTTTTTCCCTTTTCTTTCCCTCAGCCGCGTGGACACCCCCCTGGGCCGGCCCATTTCCCCCACGGCGCGGCCCAGCTCCTTTCCCGCCCAGTTTTTTCGTTTAAAATTTGTTTAAACTTTTTCTGTTTTTGAATTTAAAACCTGTGAACCAAATTGCTTATAACTTGAGATCTACAATTCGAAATCAAATGATACCAACTGCGTTAGAACCACAATTTCAATATCTTTCACATGCCACTGGCCTCATATTTTTAGGATTTTTACACGAATTTTAGTGAAATAAACTTGCTCTATGTATTCTGTACACTCCACAAAAATCCTAAAATCGTAGAATTAATATTTTTGACTGATTCCAATTGTGTTAGTCTTGTTTTAATGTCGTCCATCTAAGAAAAATAATATTGGTCCCTTTTAGGACTAATTTTGGATCGTTTATAAAAATGGTATGTCACATAAAATGTTGTCCATTAAACACTTGTTTCTATTTGATTTCTGATACGTCTCCAACGTATCGATAATTTCTTATGTTCCATGCCACATTATTGATGATATCTACATGTTTTATGCACATTTTATGTCATATTCGTGCATTTTCTGGAACTAACCTATTAACAAGATGCCGAAGAGCCGATTCTTGTTTTCTGCTGTTTTTGGTTTAGAAATCCTAGTAACGAAATATTCTCGGAATTGGACGAAATCAAGACCCAGGGTCCTATTTTGCCACGAAGCTTCCGGAAGACCGAAGAGGAGTCGAAGTGGGGCCACGAGGGGCCGCCACCATAGGGCGGCGCGGCCCAGGCCCTGGCCGCGCCGACCTATGGTGTGGGGCCCTCGTGTGGCCCCCACGTTGCCCTTCCGCCTACTTAAAGCCTCCGTCGCGAAACCCCCGAGTACCGAGAGCCACGATACGGAAAACCTCACCGAGACGCCGCCGCCGCCAATCCCATCTCGGGGGATTCGGGAGATCTCCTCCGGCACCCTGCCGGAGAGGGGATTCATCTCCCGGAGGACTCTACACCGCCATGGTCGCCTCCGGAGTGATGAGTGAGTAGTTCACCCCTGGACTATGGGTCCATAGCAGTAGCTAGATGGTTGTCTTCTCCTTATGTGCTTCATTGTTGGATCTTGTGAGCTGCCTAACATGATCAAGATCATCTATCTGTAATACTATATGTTGTGTTTGTCGGGATCCGATGGATAGAGAATACTATGTTATGGTAATTATCAAGTTATTACATATGTGTTGTTTATGATCTTGCATGCTCTCCGTTATTAGTAGAGGCTCTGGCCAAGTTTGTACTCTTAACTCCAAGAGGGAGTATTTATGCTCGATAGTGGGTTCATGCCTACATTGATACCTGGGACAGTGACAGAAAGTTCTAAGGTTGTGTTGTGCTGTTGCCACTAGGGATAAAACATTGATTCTATGTCTAAGGATGTAGTTATTGATTACATTACGCACCATACTTAATGCAATTGTCTGTTGTTTTGCAACTTAATACCGGAGGGGGTTCGGATGATAACCTGAAGGTGGACTTTTTAGGCATAGATGCAGTTGGATGGCGGTCTATGTACTTTGTCGTAATGCCCAATTAAATCTCACTATATTTATCATGCCATGTATGTGCATTGCGGTGCCCTCTCTATTTGTCAATTGCCCGACCGTAATTTGTTCACCCAACATGCTTTTATCTTATGGGAGAGACACCTCTAGTGAACTGTGGACCCCGGTCCATTCTTTTATACTGAAATACAATCTACTGCAATACTTGTTTTACTGTTTTCTTGCAAACAATCATCTTCCACACAATACGGTTAATCCTTTGTTACAGCAAGCCGGTGAGATTGACAACCTCACTTCGTTTCGTTGGGGCAAAGTACTTTGTTTGTGTTGTGCGGGTTCCACGTTGGCGCCGGAATCCCTGGTGTTGCGCCGCACTACATCCCGCCGCCGTCAACCTTCAACGTGCTTCTTGGCTCCTCCTGGTTCGATAAACCTTGGTTTCTTTCTGAGGGAAAACTTGCCGCCGTGCGCATCATACCTTCCTCTTGGGGTTCCCAACGAACGTGTGAGTTACACGTCATCAAGCTCTTTTCGGCGCCGTTGCGGACCGAAGAAAAGTTACACCACAAGATTTCTATCTCCCACGTCAATCGCACGCCGACCGTCACAAGCAGCTCTTTCGGCGCCGTTGCGGGAGATCAAGACACGCTGCAAGGGAGACTCCACTTCTCAATCTCTTTACTTTGTTTTTGTCTTGCTTTATTTTATTTACTACTTTGTTTGCTGCACCTAAACAAAACACAAAAAAATTAGTTGCTAGTTTTACTTTATTTACTGTCTTGCTCTCTATATTAAAAACACAAAAAAATTAGTTACTTGCATTTACTTTACTAGATTCATCATGTTTCCTTTTAATTTTACCACAAAAGACATACCGGTAGGACGTGGGTCTATAGTTGGGAGAAATAATATAGAAGAATTCTTCAATCATGTTAGTATTACTGAAGATTTTGAAGATAGACACTTGGTAGAACTTGCACCTACCTATGAAATTGCTGCTGCTTTAGTTCGTATGTTGGAAACTAAATTTGTTAATCTCAATCCTATAATCCAACACATGTTTCTTACACTTGGTGATATGGAAGAAGGGGAAAAGAAAGATTTTGTTTTAGAAACCCTTCTTAGAGAATTTGGTGGTCTAGCAAGAGAAGCTAGAAAGGTCTTTGCTAAATTTAATATGCTAGGTTCTCATACTAATTTTGTTGGTCTCCTTGAAAAAATGGACATGGATAGAATAAGGTACACTAATAACATTAATGATGGTGGGGAGATCAAAGCACCAATACCATGTAAACTCCTAGCTATGAATGATGCACTAGAAAATAACTATGCTTGGCTTGTTCCCGAAAATTTGTTCGATGAGAGTAGCAAGCCCAAGACTAATGAGAAGGAGACGCTGAAACTTATGTATCCAATATACTATGCATGGTTGAGAAAACTCCAAACCCCGCTGTAGGTGCACCACCCTTCGATAATACTTGATATACACTTTCTGCGCCTAGCTGAAAGGCGTTAAAGAAAAGCGCTTATGGGAGACAACCCATGTTTTTACTACAGTACTTTGTTTTATATTTGAGTCTTGGAAGTTGTTTACTACTATAGCAACCTCTCCTTATCTTAGTTTTATGTTTTTTTTGTGCCAAGTAAAGTCTCTATAGTAAGGTTCATACTAGATTTGGATTACTGCGCAGTTCCAGATTTCTTTGCTGTCACGAATCTGGGACTAATTCTCTGTAGGTAACTCAGAAAATTATGCCAATTTACGTGAGTGATCCTCAGATATGTACGCAACTTTCATTAGTTTTGAGTTTTTCCATTTGAGCAAGTCTGGTGCCATTTTAAAATTCGTCTTTACGAACTGTTCTGTTTTGACAGATTCTGCCTTTTATTTCGCATTGCCTCTTTTGCTATGTTGGATGAATTTCTTTGATCCATTAATGTCCAGTAGCTTTATGCAATGTCCAGAAGTGTAAAGAATGATTGTGTCACCTCTGAACATGTAAATTTTTATTATGCACTAACCCTCTAATGAGTTTGCTTGAAGTTTGGTGTGAAGGAAGTTTTCAAGGATCAAGAGAGGAGTATGATATACTATGATCAAGAGGAGTGAAAGCTCTAAGCTTGGGGATGCCCCGGTGGTTCACCCCTGCATATTCTAAGAAGACTCAAGCGTCTAAGCTTGGGGATGCCCAAGGCATCCCCTTCTTCATCGACAACATCATCAGGTTCCTCCCCTGAAACTACATTTTTATTCCGTCACATCTTATGCACTTTGCTTGGAGTGTCGGTTTGTTTTCGTTTTTTGTTTTGTTTGAATAAAGTTGGATCCTAGCATTCACTTTGTGGGAGAGAGACACGCTCCGCTGTAGCATATGGACAAGTATGTCCTTAGGCTTTACTCATAATATTCATGGCGAAGTTTCTTCTTCGTTAAATTGTTATATGGTTGGAATTGGAAAATGATACATGTAGTTTTTGCTATAATATTTTGGATAATGTGATACTTGGCAATTGTTGTGCTCATGTTTAAGCTCTTGCATCATATACTTTGCACCCATTAATGAAGAAACACTTAGAGCTTGCTAATTTGGTTTGCATATTTGGTTTCTCTAGAGTCTAGATAATATCTAGTATTGAGTTTTGAACAACAAGGAAGACGGTGTAAAGTCTTATAATGTTTACAATATGTCTTTTATGTGAGTTTTGCTGCACCGGTTCATCCTTGTGTTTGTTTCAAATAAACCTTGCTAGCCTAAACCTTGTATCGAGAGGGAATACTTCTCATGCATCCAAAATACTTGAGCCAACCACTATGCCATTTGTGTCCACCATACCTACCTACTACATGGTATTTTTCCGCCATTCCAAAGTAAATTGCTTGAGTGCTACCTTTAAATTTCCATCATTCGCCTTTGCAATATATAGCTCATGGGACAAAAATAGCCTTAAAAACTATTGTGGTATTGAATATGTACTTATGCACTTTATCTCTTATTAAGTTGCTTGTTGTGCGATAACCATGTTCCTGGGGACGCCATCAACTACTCTTTGTTGAATATCATGTGAGTTGCTATGCATGTCCGTCTTGTCTGAAGTAAGAGAGATCTACCACCTTATGGTTAAGCATGCATATTGTTAGAGAAGAACATTGGGCCGCTAACTAAAGCCATGAATCATGGTGGAAGTTTCAGTTTTGGACACATATCCTCAAATCTCATGTGAGAATAATAATTGTTGCTACATGCTTATGCATTAAAGAGGAGTCCATTATCTGTTGTTCATGTTGTCCCGGTATGGGTGTCTAAGTTGAAGAATGATCAAAAGCGAGAAATCCAATGCGAACTTTCTCCTTAGACCCTTGTACAGGCGGCATGGAGGTACCCCATTGTGACACTTGGTTAAAACATGTGCATTGCGATGATCCGGTAGTCCAAGCTAATTAGGACAAGGTGCGGGCACTATTAGTATACTATGCATGAGGCTTGCAACTTGTAAGATATAATTTACATAACTCATATGCTTTATTACTACCGTTGACAAAATTGTTTCATGTTTTCAAAATAAAAGCTCTAGCACAAATATAGCAATCGATGCTTTCCTCTTTGAAGGACCATTCTCTTTACTTTTATGTTGAGTCAGTTCAACTATCTCTCTCCACCTCAAGAAGCAAACACTTGTGTGAACTGTGCATTGATTCCTACATACTTGCATATTGCACTTGTTATATTACTCTATGTTGACAATTATCCATGAGATATACATGTTATAAGTTGAAAGCAACCGCTGAAACTTAATCTTCCTATGTGTTGCTTCAATACCTTTACTTTGATTTAGTGCTTTATGAGTTAACTCTTATGCAAGACTTATTGATGCTTGTCTTGAAGTACTATTCATGAAAAGTCTTTGCTTTATGATTCACTTGTTTACTTATGTCATTACCATTGTTTTGATCGCTGCATTCATTACATATGCTTACAAATAGTATGATCAAGATTATGATGGCATGTCACTTCAGAAATTATCTTTGTTATCGTTTTACCTGCTCGGGACGAGCATAACTAAGCTTGGGGATGCTGATACGTCTCCAACGTATCGATAATTTCTTATGTTCCATGCCACATTATTGATGATATCTACATGTTTTATGCACATTTTATGTCATATTCGTGCATTTTCTGGAACTAACCTATTAACAAGATGCCGAAGAGCCGATTCTTCGTTTTCTGCCGTTTTTGGTTTCGTAAATCCTAGTAACGAAATATTCTCGGAATTGGACGAAATCAAGACCCGGGGTCCTATTTTGCCACGAAGCTTCCGGAAGACCGAAGAGGAGTCGAAGTGGGGCCACGAGGGGCCGCCACCATAGGGCGGCGCGGCCCGGGCCCTGGCCGCGCCGACCTATGGTGTGGGGCCCTCGTGTGGCCCCCCACGTTGCCCTTCCGCCTACTTAAAGCCTCCGTCGCGAAACCCCCAGTACCGAGAGCCACGATACGGAAAACCTTACTGAGACACCGCCGCCGCCAATCCCATCTCGGGGGATTCTGGAGATCTCCTCCGGCACCCCGCCGGAGAGGGGATTCATCTCCCGGAGGACTCTACACCACCATGGTCGCCTCCGGAGTGATGAGTGAGTAGTTCACCCCTGGACTATGGGTCCATAGCAGTAGCTAGATGGTTGTCTTCTCCTTATGTGCTTCATTGTTGGATCTTGTGAGCTGCCTAACATGATCAAGATCATCTATCTGTAATACTATATGTTGTGTTTGTCGGGATCCGATGGATAGAGAATACTATGTTATGGTAATTATCAAGTTATTACATATGTGTTGTTTATGATCTTGCATGCTCTCCGTTATTAGTAGAGGCTGCGGCCAAGTTTGTACTCTTAACTCCAAGAGGGAGTATTTATGCTCGATAGTGGGTTCATGCCTACATTGATACCTGGGACAGTGACATAAAGTTCTAAGGTTGTGTTGTGCTGTTGCCAGTAGGGATAAAACATTGATTCTATGTCTAAGGATGTAGTTATTGATTACATTACGCACCATACTTAATGCAATTGTCTGTTGTTTTGCAACTTAATACCGGAGGGGTTCGGATGATAACCTCGAAGGTGGACTTTTTAGGCATAGATGCAGCTTGGATGGCGGTCTATGTACTTTGTCGTAATGCCCAATTAAATCTCACTATATTTATCATGCCATGTATGTGCATTGCGGTGCCCTCTCTATTTGTCAATTGCCCGACTGTAATTTGTTCACCCAACATGCTTTTATCTTATGGGAGAGACACCTCTAGTGAACTGTGGACCCCGGTCCATTCTTTTATACTTGAAATACAATCTACCGCAATACTTGTTTTACTCGTTTTCTTGCAAACAATCATCTTCCACACAATACGGTTAATCCTTTGTTACGGCAAGCCGGTGAGATTGACAACCTCCACTGTTTCGTTGGGGCAAAGTACTTTGTTTGTGTTGTGCAGGTTCCACGTTGGCGCCGGAATCCCTGGTGTTGCGCCGCACTACATCCCGCCGCCATCAACCTTCAACGTGCTTCTTGGCTCCTCCTGGTTCGATAAACCTTGGTTTCTTTCTGAGGGAAAACTTGCTGTTGTGCGCATCATACCTTCCTCTTGGGGTTCCCAACGAACGTGTGAGTTACACGCCATCAATTTCCACCCCAACCCTTTTTCTTATAAATTTGGCCAATGCATGTTTTTACTTTGATACAACATATACCCCTGCATGCTCTATCATATTCTTTTAAAACTTGATTCTTGAGTTATGTGTTGATTGTATGTTGCCCTTTTATTTTCGCGACGTTAGATACGAACGTGGGAGAAGCCGAAGGAGAAGATTTTGGAGAAGGTGTTGAAGAAGACCGGGGACTAGCCAGCCAAGGCAAGCCATTTACTTTGATCCCTTGTTCTCTATGTTCTTGATTGAGATCTTGCCATCCTTTGGTCTCTTGACTCCTTGTGTTCCTTGGGGGTTCGGTTAATTTGTTCCTTTACATACTTGCCACCAAGTGTGTAATGTTCTCTCTTGTTACTTTGCGTACCTACTCTAAGTATGCGAATTACATTCACCGCCCTTTTGACACCTACAACTCTAGTAACGATAAGGGTTAACATCATGTAATTTGCTCCACTTTTTGATTATCCCCATTCATGCTCAATGTGAGTATGGATGTCTTTGACACCCTTCATGGTATGATGGCAATCATTTTGCTATTATACATCTTAGTTCACACATAAAACTTTAGGTTGGGAAAACCCTCAAGGTTTTACCTTGTTGTAAAAGTTTTTGTTAAAACCTTGGGTATGATGTTCTTCCCAAGTGAGAATTTATGAAAGGAAAGGATTTGGTACAAATGATGAGGATAAGAAAGTGGTTGGGTTTTATGAAAACTTTGGCGCCTAAGTACTCACCCATGACAATTAACTAGCGCAACCACATTACTCCAACGTGGGCACGGGGCTTAGCTTGACGTTTGTTCTCTTTAGCATGAGGCACCGCATAACTATACAAGGGTACGGTTACCCCCGAGTCCGGGTTGTCAAGTTGAGACAATAGTATAACGGGAGGCCTTCGGGGCTGACCCGTCCGGAAGACACTATGGGTCTCCTGGCTTGGCGGTGGAGCCACGCTCAAAAGGAGGTGAGCTGCCACGGTGCCGGGGAGGTACATACTCCATAGGGTAGGACCTCTTGCTAATTTGAATGGGCGGAAGGCTTCGACTGATTATCCGATACCCACATACTTTCATATGATGGACCGGGGATGATCTCGGCGGATTTATCGGATCTTGTGTGGAAAGTGCGCAAACTCTGCAGAGTTAAATCTATTCGAATAGCCGTGTCCGCGGTCATGGACAGTTGTAATGGCTGTTGCTTAGCCTGATGAATTTTTGATTTCGAAAAAGAGTTTTGTGCAAAGAAAGAAATGGGATTTGTGTTGGAGTACTTAGAGTACTGGAAATATGGTGGGGACCACGATGGGATGGTCGGAAAGGAAATAAAATTTGGGTCTACCCTTCCTAAGTGTTTTATGTAGTGAAGGATCTTCTTAAATTAAATCATGTAGGGATGTCTTAGAGAAATCTTTGAGTATCTCCTTCAATCATGAAGTTGAGATGCTATCTCCACCAAAAACACTTCTTCTCTTCTACATGTCATATTCTTAATCGAAAATAGATATTCCCTCTTGACCTCCTAGTTTAGTCTTGGTACCTTGTTTCCTTGTTATGTTTCATTTTAAATGGTTTGCGAGTACAATTCAAAATGTACTCACGGCTTTGTCCCTGGCTATCTACTTGGCCAGACTATGAGGAGGATTTTGAAGATGATGGAGGTTATCAGGACGACTATGCGACTTAGGACGTTTCCCCGGTCAGCTGCCTGTAGGGTTTAAGGCATGACTTGGGCCCGACGAAGTTGAATGTATCCGCTGCACTTTGATGTTTGATTTCAGCCCGAAGTGGCCATTTATGTAAGACTTGGTCATGAGACCGATTGTAAGACTATTTATTATTTCGGTACTATGTAATGGATGTTGTAACTCTGTTTATCAGTTCGGTTATGTGCTCATGTTACACTGATCATGGGATCATGAGTGAATGCATAACGGGTATTTCGGACAGTTGGTCCGGGGTGCCACAGAGCTGGTATCAGAGCCATCCTGACTCTAGGGAAACCCTTAGTTAGCATGGACGTTAATACTAGGGCAAAACTATTTTTGAATATCAAAAACGAGATGACTCTAAGCTGAAAGAATGCCTTGTCTCTCCTCTAAATTTTTCTCCTTAAAGATACACTACTTGCAGTAATCTTCAACAGTTTTATCTTATGTACCTTAAAATTTTACACACTTGTCATGTTACTAATTTTAACCCTAAAATTTTGTGTAGATGGAGGAAGTTATGTACACCCGGAGCCGTCAGGTGGGAGAGTCGCAGCCTTTGTTCCTCTTTGAGACCGCCCTGATCGACGTTTGTAACGCCGTCGGACGCCTCCGCCCCGAGGTGAAGGGTGGACAGATGAACGATATCGAGAACGAGGACTTGTCCTGGATGATAGTCCGCACCATCCGGGGCTCCCACGTCAAGCAGCTTCCGGAGATTGAGATCCAGCTGTTTGAGCGCACTTGGGAGGATGGTTTGGTTCGTGCGCTCCAGGCAGCCCTTGCTCGCCTCACGTTCCACCACCGTGCTGAGCTCGAGGAGAAGAATCTCCCTTACGCTCACCTTGGGCGGCGTGACGAGGAGGGCCTTCCCACCGTGGTGCCTTATGTTTGCCCCCTCGGTCGCCACGCTGCCCAGATGGAGCTCGTCCTCGGCAAGACTCAGAACAGCCTCGACATCTGCAGGATGGAGAAAGAGATGCTGACGAATGAGTTGGACGAGGTCAAGAGAGACCTTGAGGAGATGAAGCGGAGGGCTCGCCGCCAGCGGAGGCTCAAGCTCCGGGCAAGAGAGGCCAAGTACATGCTCAAGGTGAAGGTGGCGCACCTAAAGACGGCACTCCGCGAGGCTGAGAGTAAGATAGAGGAGCTGGAGGATGATGGCGAGGATCTCCGTAAGGAGAATGCTGCCCTCCTTAGTGATGATGATGACTTCATGGACGAGGAAGGGTACGATTGGAACAACCCGTCCGAGGAGGAAGATGAGGATGATAAGGACTTCATCAATGATGAGCCGGAGGAGCCAGCACCCCCTACCCCTCGCGAGTCGTCCGAGGAGGAGGAGGACCCTGAGGAGCCACCGTTCGAGGAGCCGCCGATCAAGGATGACACCATCATCCTTGACGACGACTAGTTTGAGCACCGCACCATCGCTAGTTATGTTATGTTATGATGTCCCTGATGTAATCGCGTAGAACGATGTTGGTCCTTGATTTGGTGAACTATGATCTTTTGGTGATATCTATGTTATGATGATGGTTGCATTTATTTTATGTTTTCTTTATTTTCCAAGTTTTTCAACAAGTTTTTATGCATCATGTCATCCCTTCCCCTTAGAAAGAAATCGCCTATCAAAGTTGTTCCCTTTTGTCTCATGTCTTCATCTCATCAGATGGTTGACACTCGCCGTGGCGCGCACCAGAACGACCCTCCACCCCCACCTGAGGCCAATATGGCTCAGATCCTTCGCCTCCTTATGGAAGACCGTCAAGCCGCTCGCGCTGAAAACCAAGCCAACATCGCGGCCCTGCAGAATATTGCGCAGCTCGCCGCGGGAAACAACAACAATGGAGGTGATGGTGAGGAAGCCCCAAGATCCAAGCTAAGGGACTTCCAGAATACCAACCCGCCGGTGTTCACCAAGTGCACCGCCCCTCTTGATACGGACGATTGGCTCCGTACTATCGAAAACAATCTGGAAGTCGCGGCCGTGGGCGAGAATGAGAAGGTGGTTCTTGCAACCCACTTTCTCGCCGGACCCGCAAGAGCCTGGTGGGAGAATGTTAAGGCAATGCAAGCTGCTGGCCATGTGATCACTTGGGAGGAATTTGTCACTAAGTTCCGCAAAGCCCACATCCCGTCTGGTTTGATCAAGATCAAGAGAGATGAGTTCTTCAACCTTAAGCAGAACAATGGTAGTGTGATCGATTACCTGGACAAGTTCAACACCTTGGCTAGATATGCACCTCAGGACACTGACACTGATGAGAAGAAGAGGGACCGTTTCCTAAATGGTCTTCATGAAGAAATTCAGAGTATTCTCGTGGCCGTACCTTACCCTGATCTTGAAGCTCTGGTGGATGCCGCCATCATGGTGGAATCCAAGCGCAAGGCAGCCTATGAGACCCGCAAGCGCAAGATGTAGCAGCAGCAGCAGAGTGGACCCAGCAATGCTAGGTTCCGCGGCCAGCCTCCACCAACGCCGGCGCCTCAACCTCAACGAGCGCCAGCCCCTGCTTATCGCCCCTCCAACAACAACACCAACTGCCAGACTATGCAGCCTCGTACCGGAGGAGGAAACTTCAACAACAACCCCCGCAACAACCCAAATGCTCGCACTCAGGGAGACGGATGTTTTGCTTGTCGACAGCCTGGACACTTCTCTCGTGAATGCCCCTCCAAGATGAATCCTGCTCAGCGCCCCACTGCACCAAGACCGAATCAAGGCCAAGCCCGTGCTGCAACCGGGAGGAAGCCCCCACCTAAGAAGCAGGCTAATACTGCTAGAGGACACCTGAACCATGTCAATGCTGAAGAAGCTGAAGAATCTCCTGATATTGTGCTGGGTATGTTCCTAGTCCACTCCACCCCCGCAAGAGTTCTTTTCGATTCCGGTGCATCACATTCCTTTGTTACCGAACCGTTTGTTAAGAAAAGTAAAATGACACCCACCCTCATGGATAGACTCATGCTAGTTCAAATACCTGGATCCACCGCTAAACCTCGCCTATCATGCAAACAAGTTCCGGTAGAAATCTTAGGCGTCCCTTTCCAAGCTGAACTCATTGTCTTAGGAGCCCAAGGGTTAGAAGTAATTCTGGGAATGGATTGGATGACCAAGTACCAAGGACATATTGATTGTGCCTGAAAATCCATTACCTTAACCAATAGTGAAGGGATCCAAGTAAAATACACTGCCACCATACCTTCACCTCGAGCCTTTTGTAAAAAGAGTATCTCTGGACCAACCATTGATCTTGTCCCTATCGTTTGTGAGTATCCGGATGTTTTCCCCGAAGAGTTGCCCGGTATGCCCCCTGATAGGGATATCGAGTTCATCATTGAGTTGATACCAGGAACAGGACCTATAGCACAGAGGCCTTATCGCATGAACCCTCAAGAGCTGATAGAGCTAAAGAGACAGCTGGATGATATGTTGAGTAAAGGTCTAATTCGACCTAGTGCCTCACCATGGGGATCACCTATCATTTTTGTGGACAAACGAGACGGTACCTGTTGACGTCAGAAACCCACCGGCGCGCAGTGACTGGTCAACACCGTAGAGCCGGGAACAACTAGGGCTGCGGCTGGCCCCAGTCCCTCAAAGCGACGGCCCGCAAAGCCTCCTGGTCGCACGTCCGATGCTTATTGCAAGGGCGTGCCACCTGACCTATACCTGGTCAGGAAGGTGTGGATGATGCCTCGCTTAGTTTCCTGCAGGGCACACACGTACACGTTAAATACGAGCCTCGATCGGCTCTCAGGTTATCCTGTGAATCGGCTCGAGGAGCCGATCCACCCATGATTCGTCCAAGGTGGCCGAATATATGGTGGTCCTGCTTGATCAAGATAAAGCATATGAGATCTACGATGATTTAGGGTTTTCACCGCATAATCGGATCATCCTACTCACGATTGGGCCTCGCGCTCGCGCACGGTGATCGTAAGCCGATCCTAGACAGGGCCTAAAAACCAACACGAGGTCGATCCTCGGAACGTCCTGTCTAGGGCTAGCAAACTACACCCTACACGCCGCTGGATCCTCCAAGCCTTTGTAAGGCCTAACTATTGCGGATGTTAAACTAATCCTTGAAGAATCAAGGAGCAACCGTAACGGATCAGATCTACTAAATAATGACCAAGCGGGGTGCCGCCCCTACACCTAAGATAGGTGTAAGGGCGGCTAGATGCGCAAGGGTTGCACTACGACAGCATATGATACTAAGAACAATGCTAACCCTAACGCATCTAAGATAACTACGTTGCTCGCCATCAAAAAGGCTTCAGCACGAGCAACACATGAACAACGGGGGCAGGCTCGTGCTGCCTAGATCGCAAGATGCGATCTAGGCAGCATGGTGCTTACCGGAGAGACCCTCGAGACGAAGGAGTTGGCGATGCGCCGAGATTTGTTTGTGTTGAACGTTGGTTGTTGTTTATTTCATAAACCCTAGATACATATTTATAGACCAGCGGACTTTCTAATGTGGGCACAATCCCAACCGGGCACGAGCCCAAACTCTAACCTCCAAACGATACGAATCCTAATATATTACAGATACATGGGCAATTTAGCCCAAACTCGGTACACAAGGCCGATTCATGTATTTCTTCTACATATTATCTTCAAGTCCAACTTGATCGCGGCCCACCTCTGACTTAGTCAAATTCTGGTGATAACACATGCCCCCCTGGTTTTGGAAATGATATTTCCAAAATCATTACGCTTTTCCGTCGTCGGGTCATGTCGTGTCAGAGCAGAACCGCTGCAGCATTCTTTATCATGACGCCTTGCCCCTTCCACTTCTCCATATGGCCGCAAAATTTTCCTGTTGGGCATCATCTCCTCGGAAACTGCTGTGGCATTAAAGTTCCACTAGGCTCCTCCTTTATTTGACCGCGCCGACCGATTAGCCCTCTCCATCCTCTTCCTCTGGGTACCCGCCGACGAAACGCTTCCGCTCTTGGGCGGTCAGCGAGGATGATGATGAGGACGAGGAAGACGAGGCTTCGACTAAAGGCTGGGGCAGCAACGGCGAGGAGCTTCCTGGGAGCAACGCCGACGACACAGACGACGGCGAAGATCAAGACAGACGACGACTAGTAGAATAGGACTAGTAGTAGCGAGTGCACTAGGCACTAGATCCCCTTTTTGAGAGCCGGCGGCTCTTCCCGCAAAGCTGCTCCTTTGAACTAATGAAACTTGTTCTCCTGATTTATCTTTCAATTCCAGTCCTCCAGCTCGTCTCACCAAGGCCTACAGAGCCCTCCTCTTTTAGCCTCAGCAGTCTTCCTCCGCAAGTAGTTCAGCGTTTTCGGAGAAGGCCGTGATACAGGGTCAGCCGATGCAACTCCGATCGGCTCCTGAGAAAAATAGAACGTCCACCAGATTAGCTGCCCCCCGAGCCTTAATCAAGGCGAGGACATCAGCAAGGATGCACTCCA
Organism: Lolium rigidum; assembly: GCF_022539505.1. Classification (NCBI taxonomy): domain Eukaryota; kingdom Viridiplantae; phylum Streptophyta; class Magnoliopsida; order Poales; family Poaceae; genus Lolium; species Lolium rigidum. The sequence goes on from NC_061511.1 coordinate 67,728,039, forward strand.
ATGAAACAGAGACTCATGAAGCTAAACTGAACACCATCTTGGCGCGAATCTGAACTTCGTGGGCCTCGCACAATTGTTCTAGAGTCGATGGCGGCGCCATCGGCTTTGTATCCTTAAGTCGATGTCTGTTGCATCGGCTGTGCTTAAATTTTTTTTTCGATGGTACCCTCTTGAATTTTTACGGCCGATTGCATCGGCCCCCATACTTCCATACCCATGATTGGATCATCTCTATTTTATTTTTGCTGGCCGATTAAAATCGGCCTCCATACCTTAGTGCCCATCATCCCACATGCTTGGGAAATACTTCTTGAGGTGTTGACCATTTACGGCTACTGGGAACTTCCGTCCGTCCAACTCCTCCAACATGTATGCATTACCTTTCAAGGCCTGGACGACTTTGTGCGGACCGTGCCAATTAGGAGACCACTTGCCATATGCCTTGTCCCTAGTTCCTAACGGCAACACGGCTTCCCATACTAGATCACCAACTTGAAACTCTTTTGGTCTAACCTCCTTATTGTAGGCACGAGCTACCCTGGCTTTGTTCTCCTTAATCTTCTCCAACGACCAAAGCCTAAGTTCTGTTGCGTCCTCAATAGTGTCACTCATCAAAGTTGCATATTCTTCTGCTGTCAGATCATCCTGGAACGTGACACGTCTTGATCCAGCCGTAATCTCCCAAGGTAATACGGCTTCTTGCCCATAGACAAGCTGGTACGGCGAAGTTTTTATAGCTCCATGGCACGACATGCGGTAGGCCCATAATGCTTCTGATAACTTCTCATGCCAATCCCTAGGGTTCTCGTCAATCTTTCTCTTGATCAGCTTGATTAAGCTCTGATTGGACGCTTTAGCTTGCCCATTAGCCTGAGCATAGTACGGAGATGATCGGATCAGTTTAATCCCCATGTCATCGCAGAATTTCCTGAATTCTTCAGAAACAAAGATCGAACCTCCATCGGTCGTGATGGTTTGGGGAATCCCGAACCTATGAATCACGTGTTCTTTCACGAACTTAATCACATCTTCTGATTTTACCTTCTTCATAGGGACGGCTTCCACCCACTTGGTGAAGTAATCCGTGATGGCCAAAATCCATTCATGTTTTTTACTCGAAGCCGGATGGATTTTGCCGATCATGTCCATGCCCCACCCTCGGAATGGCCAAGGTTTGATGATAGGGTTCATCGCTGATGCTGGTACCATCTGAATCTTCCCAAACATCTGGCATGCCTGGCACCCCTTGTAGTAATTGAAGCAATCTTGAAGCATGGTGGGCCAATAGAACCCTGAGCGCCTGATTAGCCACTTCATCTTGTGAGCCGACTGATGAGTTCCACAGGCGCCCTCATGCACCTCATGTAAGAGCCGATTAGACTCAGTTGGTCCCAGGCACTTGAGTAGCAACCCTTCCAACGTCCTGTAGAACATATCGTCTCCTATGAGGACATACTTCATGGCTTTGTACCTTATCTGTTTAGGTGCCCCCCGAGCCGAATCTTTTAAGTAATTGAAGATTTCGGCTCTCCAATCATCCTGTTCCAGGAATTGGACCTGAACTTCTGACCCTTCAGGTACATCTATGTAGCCGGACGCCATTTGCGCGAGATTGTTAGCCTCAGTATTTTGGGATCTTGGGACCCAATTAAAGTTGATGTACCGAAACTGTGTCATCAACTCACGGCATTCCATCCAATATGGAAAAAGCGATTCACTCTCGCACTTATATTCATCCGTGAGCTGGTTAATCACCAACTTGGAGTCTCCAAAAAGTTCTACTGCTTCTGCTCCGGCTTCCAGTAGCAACTCCATCCCCTTACGTACCGCCTCGTATTCTGCTACGTTGTTGGTGCAAGGGGTAGACAACCTGATGGAGAAGGAGTACTCCGCCCCCCGAGGCGACACGAGTAGGATGCCGATGCCACAACCATCGTCGCAAGCCGATCCATCGAAGAACATAGCCCATGCACTTATAGATAGTGCTGCTATATTGGTACTGATTCGCTCAGCTATGAGATCGGCCAATGCTTGCCCTTTGACTGCTTTCGCAGGCTGATACCGGAGGTCGAATTCTGACAACGCAAACATCCACTTACCCAATCGGCCTTTCAACACGGGGGCCGACAGCATGTGCTTGACAACGTCTGACTTGCATATGACGAAGATCTCTACCGTCAAAAGGATGTGATGCAGCTTGGTGCAGGTAAAGAACAGGCAGAGGCACAATTTCTCGACCTCAGGGTACCTTGTTTCCACGTCCAACATCCTTCTGCTGAGGTAGAAAATGACCTTTTCAACGCCCTCATAGAGTTGCACAACTACCGAGGCGATGGACGTGTCAGCTACTGACAAGTAGATGTAGAACGGCCTGTCCTGCTGGGGCGGGACTAGCACAGGCGGCGTCGTCAGATATCGTTTGATTTCATCAAACGCCTGCTGCTGTTCTGCTCCCCAATGAAATTCGTCATCAGATTTAGTCTTCACCAACGCCATGAACGGCTCGATCCGTCCTGACAGGTTAGAGATGAATCGGCGAACGAAGTTGATCTTGCCGATAAGACGTTGGAGTTCTTTCTTCGTGGTGGGCGGCTGCATGGTACGCACCGCCTCCTGACTCTTCAGGCCGATTTCAATTCCCCGTTCATGAACCAAAAATCCCAGGAACTGACCGGCCGTCACACCAAAGGCACACTTCTTTGGGTTCATTCTCAGTCCGAACTTTCGAGTTCGGTCTAGGACGTGTCGCAAATCTCCCAAGTGTCCCTCCATAGAAACGGACTTGACTACCACGTCATCGATGTAGATTTCCACCAACTTGCCGATCAGATCATGAAATATATAGTTCATGGCTCTTTGATACGTTGCGCCAGCATTCTTCAGCCCAAAGGTCATGACCACATATTCGAACAAGCCTACGCCCCTGGTACTCTGAATGCGGTCTTGTGTATATCTTCTGGGGCCATGAAGATCTGGTTATAGCCGGCGTTGCCATCCATGAAGCTTAAAACCTTGTGGCCAGCAGCTGCATTGATCAATGTTTCTGCCACCGGCATCGGATACTCATCTTTTGGAGTGGCTCTGTTAAGATCTCGGAAATCAATGGCCACACGCCACCGGCCGTCCTTCTTTTCTACCGGAACGATACTGGAGATCCATTCAGCATACCTGCATGGCCTAATGAACCCGGCGGCCAACATCTTCTCGATCTCTTTCTTGACCTCCTCAAGGATTTCGGCCTTCATCTGACGTGCTCGTTGCTGGAAAGGCCGAAATCCTTTCTTCAGGGGGAGCCGATGTTCAATGATGCTCCTGTCTAACCCAGGCATCTCTGTGTAGTCCCATGCAAAGCAATCTGGGTATTCTTTCAATAGAGCAATCATCTGACTCCTGAGCTGTGGATCTAACTTTCTGCTGATAAAAGTTGGCCGAGGCTTATCCCCAGGGCCGATGTCGACTTCCTCTAGCTCATCAGCCGAGGTGAACCCATACCCTAACTTTCCGTCACCTGTGAGGTCGACGCCGAATACTGGGAGAGCTGGTGGTGCGTGTAATACGGTCCGATCGCTGGAATCGGCTTCCATCTTGATCATCACCAGGATCTTGTGGCAGTGTCGGGGCCGATCGCGTGGACCGTCTCCTTCTTCATCCTTGCTATGAGAACAGCCGCCCTCATCACTACCCTTACCAGGGCGGTACCCAAGTTCTACCACGTTGGTGCTGATGCCATGGGAGCGGGTGCCGTGGAAGGAGCCGATGAGCTCGGTTTCGAGGACTGCCTTGCTCTCTTCATGCTTTTTCTTGAGCTTGTCAGCCAGGTCCTCGTAAGTGACCGGAGTGTCTTCCGCCATCTCAGATGTAGATGGCGATGTGGTGGATGTCGAAGATGTGTCCCACCGGGCGTGCCAGAATGTGTTGACGTCAGAAACCCACCGGCGGGCAGTGACTGGTCAACACCGTAGAGCCGGGAACAACTAGGGCTGCGGCTGGCCCCAGTCCCTCAGAGCGACGGCCCGCAAAGCCTCCTGGTCGCACGTCCGATGCTTATTGCAAGGGCGTGCCACCTGACCTATACCTGGTCAGGAAGGTGTGGATGATGCCTCGCTTAGTTTCTGCGGGGCACACACGTACACGTTAAATACGAGCCTCGATCGGCTCTCAGGTTATCCTGTGAATCGGCTCGAGGAGCCGATCCACCCATGATTCGTCCAAGGTGGCCGAATATATGGTGGTCCTGCTTGATCAAGATAAAGCATATGAGATCTACGACGATTTAGGGTTTTTACCGCATAATCGGATCATCCTACTCACGATTGGGCCTCGCGCTCGCGCATGGTGATCGTAAGCCGATCCTAGACAGGGCCTAAAAACCAACACGAGGTCGATCCTCGGAACGTCCTGTCTAGGGCTAGCAAACTACACCCTACACGCCGCTGGATCCTCCAACCCTTTGTAAGGCCTAACTATTGCGGATGTTAAACTAATCCTTGAAGAATCAAGGAGCAACCGTAACGGATCAGATCTACTAAATAATGACCAAGCGGGAGTGCCGCCCCTACACCTAAGATAGGTGTAAGAGGCGGCTAGATGCGCAAGGGTTGCACTACGACAGCATATGATACTAAGAACAATGCTAACCCTAACGCATCTAAGATAACTACGTTGCTCGCCATCAAAAAGGCTTCAGCACGAGCAACGCATGAACAACGGGGGCAGGCTTGTGCTGCCTAGATCGCAAGATGCGATCTAGGCAGCATGGTGCTTACCGGAGAGACCCTCGAGACGAAGGAGTTGGCGATGCGCCGAGATTTGTTTGTGTTGAACGTTGGTTGTTGTTTATTTCATAAACCCTAGATACATATTTATAGTCCAGCGGACTTTCTAATGTGGGCACAATCCCAACCGGGCACGAGCCCAAACTCTAACCTCCAAACGATACGAATCCTAATATATTACAGATACATGGGCAATTTAGCCCAAACTCGGTACACAAGGCCGATTCACGTATTTCTTCTACATATTATCTTCAAGTCCATCTTGATCGCGGCCCACCTCTGACTTAGTCAAATTCTGGTGATAACAGTACCATTCGCCTTTGTGTGGATTACCGGAAGCTCAATGACGTAACCATCAAGAACAAGTATCCCCTTCCCAAGATTGAGGATTTGTTCGACCAAATGAACGGAGCCCGAGTCTTCTCCAAGATTGATCTTCGTACGGGTTATCACCAGTTGAAAGTACGAGAATCAGATATTCCCAAGACAGCTTTCACCACTGATACGTCTCCGGCGTATCGATAATTTCTTATGTTCCATGCCACATTATTGATGATATCTACATGTTTTATACACACTTTATGTCATTATTATGCATTTTCCGGAACTAACCTATTGACGAGATGCCGAAGGGCCAGTTCCTGTTTTCTGCTGTTTTTGGTTTCAGAAATCCTAGTAAGGAAATATTCTCGGAATTGGACGAAATCAACGCCCAGGGTCCTATTTTCACACGAAGCTTCCAGAAGACCGGAGGAGATACGAAGTGGGGCCACGAGGTGGCGCCACACTAAGGCGGCGCGGCCAGGCTAGGGCCCGCGCCGCCTCTGTTGTGTGGGTCCCTCGTGACTCCACCGACCTTGCCCTTCCGCCTACTTAAAGTCTCCGTCGCGAAAACCCTACCACGTTCGACGAAACCAGAGAAAACCTTCCAGAGCCGCCGCCATCGCGAAGCCAAGATCTGGGGGACAGGAGTCTCGTTCCGGCACGCCGCCGGGACGGGGAAGTGCCCCCGGAAGGCTCCTCCATCGACACCACCGCCATCTTCATCAACGCTGTTTTCTCCCATGAGGAGGGAGTAGTTCTCCATCGAGGCTCGGGGCTGTACCGGTAGCTATGTGGTTAATCTCTCTCCTATGTGCTTCAATACAATAATCTCATGAGCTGCCTTACATGATTGAGATTCATATGATGATGCTTGTAATCTAGATGTCATTGTGCTAGTCAAGTGGGTTTTACTTATGTGATCTCCGGAGACTCCTTGTCCCACGTGCGTAAAGGTGACAGTGTGTGCACCGTGTGGGTCTCTTAGGCTATATTTCACAGAATACTTATTCACTGTTATGAATGGCATAGTGAAGTGCTTATTTATATCCCTTTATGATTGCAATGTGTTTTGTATCACAATTTATCTGTGTGCTACTCTAGTGATGTTATTAAAGTAGTTTATTCCTCCCGCACGGTGTAATGGTGACAGTGTGTGCATCGTGTAGTACTTGGCGTAGGCTATGATTGTGATCTCTTGTAGATTATGAAGTTAACTATTGCTATGATAGTATTGATGTGATCTATTCCTCCTTTCGTAGTGTGAAGGTGACGAGTGTGCATGCTATGTTAGTACTTGGTTTGGTTATGTTGATCCGTTATGCACTCTAAGGTTATTTAAATATGAACATTGAATATTGTGGAGCTTGTTAACTCCGGCATTGAGGGTTCGTGTAATCCTACACAGTTAGTGGTGTTCATCATCCAACAAGAGGGTGTAGAGTCTAGCATCTATCTATTTATTCTGTTATGTGATCAATGTTGAGAGTGTCCACTAGTGAAAGTATGATCCCTAGGCCTTGTTCCTAAATATCGCTATCGCTGCTTGTTTACTATTTTACTCGCATCTTTACTTCCTCGCAATATTACTACCATCAACTGCACGCCAGCAAGCACTTTTCTCGGCGCCGTTACTACTCGCTCATATTCATTCATACCACTTGTATTTCACTATCTCTTCGCCGAACTAGTGCACCTATTAGGTGTGTTGGGGACACAAGAGACTTCTTGCTTTGTGGTTGCGGGGTTGCATGAGAGGGATATCTTTGACCTCTTCCTCCCCGAGTTCGATAAACCTTGGGTGATCCACTTAAGGGAAACTTGCTCGCCGTTCTACAAACCTCTCGCTCTTGGAGGCCCAACACCGTCTACAAGAACAGAAGCACCCGTAGACATCAAGCTATTTTACGGCGCCGTTGTCGGGGAGGAAAGGTAAAAGGCACTCATACTCTGGTCCCGGGTAAAGTACTTTTCTCGTTGCCGTTGTGTGTGTGCTCAAAGCTATTTCCTTTAGATCCTGCAATTGCATCTTTTTGTTTCTTGTTTACACTAGTTAGGCATAATGGACAACAATGAGCTTCTTATTCTATTTCCTGATTTAAGACATGGATGGTTTGATGCGAAAATTAAAAAACCTATGGAACATATTAGTATGAACGCTTTGAACACCATTGTTGCTAATGATATGGAAAATTCTAAGCTTGGGGAAGCTGGCTTTGATGAGCATGATATTTTTAGTCCCCCAAGCATTGAGGAGAAAATTTACTTTGATGATACTTTGCCTCCTATTTATGATGATTATAATGATATTGGTCTTTTAGTACCGCCTGTTATGGAGGATAAATTTGATTATGATTACAATATGCCTCCTACACTTGATGAGAATAATAATAATGATAGCTACTTTGTTGAATTTGCTCCCACTACAACTAATAAAATTGATTATGCTTATGTGGAGAGTAATAATTTTATGCATGAGACTCATAATAAGAATGCTTGTTGGGGGGATGACCCCCGGTATGCCAAAGGCATGCCAAACCGGATGGTTTAGGCCAACAGGATACCGGTTTAATCATCATACCGGAGCATAAGGTGAGAGTTTGGCTAAGTAGACTATGCCGGTATCCCCAAGAGGGGTATACCGGAACCAGGTAAAGAAGACACCGGGATGCCGGAAAGAAAAGCATGCCGGCGGACTGGTCAAAGATTCTCTCCAGAGCTAGAGGACAAGGATGAGCTAAGCAAAGAAGCTTTATATGAAGGCATGACGATAAAGAGGAGGATGACGATGAAAGAAGCCGGAGGACGTCAGCCTCCCTGTTTAAAGAAGACCCCGGCATCATCTATGATTAAAGTAGCTTTCTAAAGTATCTTTGTAAAGTAGTTTGTCCAGTCAAAGATGCCATTAGGGTTTCTTGCCTTGTAAGCCACCCTCTCCCCTATATAAGGAGAGGGGGCAGCCTCTTTAACGGGCGCGCGCAACAGAGAGAGAGAGAGAGATCTTGTGAACACAAACCTGTAAACTATGAAATCAATGAAGAAAGTGATCTAGAGCAAGTTCATCCTTGTGTCTTTCTTCTTCAACCTCTGGCCTTGGCCAAGTTCTTGAGGAAACCATCCGGAAGTTCATCCCATCTAGTCACAAACCCTCCCCCGAATCCTCTAGCGTCCATTCGGCCCCAAGATAAGCCATCCTATGGCATCTGTCTGTTCGCCACGACGACAGTTGGCGCCCACCGTGGGGCCTGAAGTGGCGCTTGCAGGTGTTCATATTTGGGCGGGCATCCTCGAGATCGCCGGCGAGCGTACGGTGTCCGCGCTCGTGCAGCACATCTACGACATGGACTTCATCAACGACAACGCGGGCTGCTTCGCCAACGGCGGCATCTTTCCCAAGAACGGCCGCACCATCGAGTTCGGCAGCCACCGCGTCTACTTCGGCACCGTCCCCGTGCGCCAGTGCCTCTCGCCGGTGCTGGTGGCGCCGGAACCCCCAAGATGGCTTTGTGCTGGCCGCGCCGCCGGTAGCGTTGAGGTAATGATGACCGGTGTGATTGGTGCAGGCAAAGAGGCTGCGGATGAAGGTGCTGGCCGTGCGGCCTCGACCCGTGCGGCCAAACCACCGCTGGAGCGTGACGCTGGTGCTGCGGGAACATCGTCAACACCACCGGCAACACCACTCCAGGCGACGATGAACATGCTGGCAACGCCCATCGCGCAGAACATCGACCCGGCAGCGGCTCAGGCGGAGCTGGAGGCACAGCGCCAGAAGCTGCTCGCGAACGGCGCCGACATCGTCCGGGCGCAGCGCGAGCTGAACCTAACCCTACGTGAGCACAACGCTGCCCATGGCTTTGCTTCTGTTAGCGCTCATGCTGCTAGGATGCCGGAGAACCGGCTTAAAGCTCGCAACCTAGATCAGGATCTGCGCAAAGAAGTTCTTGCCGGTAAAAGTGCCTCTGCATCTGTGAGCATTGTGGAAAAACCTAAGTACAGTAGCCCGGATAAAACTATAAAAGCTGCTAAGGCTGCGGTAGAGCTGTGTGAGTCGCTTTCTGGAGATGCTTTGGCAAAACAGCAAGAGCGTGTTAGAGAGCTGCTGGAAACTATTGAGCAGCAAAATGTTGAACAGCTGGCTAAGCTGAACAAGGCTGCGGCCTCAAAATCCGCGCGTTCAACAAAGAATGCCGGAAGCAGGTCCCATGGGCAGGCATCGTCCCCCCATCCGGACAGAAGAAGAGAAAAAGAGATGAATGCACAGCAGATGACTGTGTACGATCCGGTTCTTGCCGGAAAACAACAAGCCGGGCAGCATGATGCCGGTAGAAAAAGCCAAGGGGCAAATCGAGGCTACGCCAGAGGAGGCTGCGCCGGAAACAATCATGCCGGTAGATATGAAGCCGGGCAAAATTATCGAGCTGCAAGGGCAGCGTATGAGGAAATGCCACCGCCAAGGTACCGGCAGGCAAGAGCCGCGGAACCGGAAAGATACGAAGAGGGAGATTCTGAAGTAGAACGAACAAAAGTCTACCGGAACCCTTTGGGGGAACGCCTGGGCGAAAGATGCTTGCCGGACCACGATGCGAGGCACAGGTTGGACAGGGTACACCTCTCCGAGATGATCGAATCCGAGGGCCCTCCTGGCCCAAAGTGCTTTGGCCCACGGATCATGGGAGAAGAACCTACCGGTACGCAATTTCCAGTTGCCCCGGGACACAAAAACATATGATGGCACGACCAAGCCGGAAGATTGGCTGGCGGACTATGTCACCGTTGTTTACGTAGCTGGTGGTGGAGTAAACCGGCATTGGGCGGTGAGAATCATACCGTCCTACCTGGTAGGCCCAGCGCGGATTTGGCTAAACAACTTGCCGGCAGGAAGTATTAACGGATAGCTAGATTTTGAGGAAGCCTTCGTGAACAACTTCAGTAGCACTTACAAGAGGCCAAACCGGCCCCAGCAGCTCGCTTTATGCCAGCAGCATGCCGGTGAAACAGACAGGGATTATCTCACCCGGTGGAACTCAATGAGAAACACGTGTGAAGGGGTGATTGAAGCACAAGCAATTGCTTGGTTCAGTCAAGGATGCCGGAGAGGATCACCGCTGTGGCAAAAGCTGCAGAGAAGCATGCCAGCAACCTTGGCGGAGATGATACGTGTGGCGGATAGCTATGCATTGGGAGACCCATTGCAACCGGCAGTGCAAGCTGAGCCGGAGCAATCAAACCCGCCTCAGCATCGGCAGGAACAATACCGGGACAACCGGAACAACAAAAGAAGGGAAGATTTCCCGGATCGAAGGTACGCTCCGCAGCACGTTGCTGCTGTGCAAGAAAATTATAATGCCGACGGCAGCTAGAGGCAGAAAACCGGATCCCAGCCATGGGCGGGTCCTAAAAAGCAGTGGGTAGAAAAGAAACCCTGGGGCCAGAAAAAGAATTGGCAGGAACCCGTAAAGTACACCATGGAAGCCGCCATGGATCAACCTTGCCGGTGGCACACACCGAACCCGGATCACCCGTCAAACCACCTGACGAAGGATTGTTCCTGGACCAAGTACTTGATGCAAAAGGGAGCGGTAATAGATGCGCAGGCACAAGGGGGCTCCACAGTGTTGCCGCCGTCGCAAGATATGCTGCGCCAACAACAACTACCACCTCCACCACCGCTTACCGGAGCAAATGCTTTACCGGTGCAGCCTCAGCCTAACAGGCAACAGTACCAGCAAGTTAACCGGGTGGAGCAAAACGATGATCAACCGCCTCCACTGGCACCTTTGGGCCGGAATGTTTATGAGGGCCCGCATTTGTGCTGTGTTGTCTTTGTCACTGAGCCGACAGACAGGCAAAGCACCCCAAAGTACATGCTGTGGTCAGATCAGGAATTTACCTGGTCGTTCAAAGATCACCCCAAAATCATGCCGAATCCGGGTGGATACGCTCTTGTTGTGGACCCAATCATGAAAGGCCCGCAAACTCGAGTAAAATTCAGCAAGGTGCTGATAGACAACGGCAGTAGCATAAACATCATGTACAAGCATACCATGCATACGCTAGGCATAACATAAAACATGCTTCAGCCAACGCGTACAACGTTCCACGGAATCGTTTCGGGCTTGTCTTGCGCCCCGGTAGGAAAAGTCCGGGTGGATGTAGCATTTGGAGGACGTGACAATTGCCGGGTTGAAAATGTTGAATTTGAGGTGGTGGACCTAGACAGTCCATACCATGCATTGCTGGGAAGACCGGCATTGGCGGCTTTCATGGCTACGACTCATACGGCTTATCTCAAGATGAAGATGCCGGCACCTCGTGGACCCTTAACTGTGGTGGGAAACTATAAAGTCTCACTGGAAACAGCATCCACTACAAGGAAAAGGCCTATTGCCGGCGCACCAAAAAGGCCTATTGCCGGCGCACTTAGAGCCCGCCGGTGGGAACAGGCCGATGATAATTGCTTATTGCCGGCGCACCAGTTGGTGCGCCGGTGGTAACTCGCGTTATCCCCGGCGCACCTGTCTTGTTCGCCGGCGGTAGGTTATACAAGAAAACAAAAAAAATCAAATCTAGATCTAGATCTAGATCTAGATCTAGCTAATCAGTGGTTGTCGTCTCTGCGCCGGTGTAGGAGGTACAGGAGGTGCCGGATGATGGCGGAAGCTCCCGAGGTCATCGCGTCGGTGTAGGAGGAGGAGGAGTAGGCCGGAGGTGGAGGAGCCCGGAGTAGGTGGGGGAGCCCGGAGTTGATGGAGGTGGCCGGAGTTGGTGGAGGAGGCCGGAGGTGGTGGAGGAGGCTGGACGTGGTGGCGGAGGCCGGACGTGGTGGAGGAGGCCGGAGGTGGTGGAGGAGGTCGGAGGTGGTGGAGGAGGCCGGAGGTGTTGGAGGAGGCCGGAGGACGTTGTGGCCGTCGGTGGCCATCGTGGCCGTCGGTGCAGTAAAGGTCGCCGGAGTAGCTCGCCGCAGTAGCTCGATGTAGTAGATGAGGAGGAGGAGGAGGAGGAGGAAAAGAGAAGGAAAATGTGAAAGTGAGGAGCACGGGCAGGTGTGGAGTATATATATACCATAGGTTATTGCCGGCGCACCAAGTAGGGTGGTGCGCCGGGGGTATTTTTTTCTTTTTTTCTCCCAAATCTTAAATCTGAAAAAAGTCCTGTTTCTGTTTTCCAATTGAGGAATCCATTTTTTGTCCAAACGGCCATAGGCCGTTGAATTCGAATAGGAAATTTCGCGTAGATAGATTTTGATATAAAAAGTTTTTCATCGGAGGTCGTATGCAACCAGAAATCCCGTTTTACCGAAACATGACGCCATTTTGCATAATACATCGAAATTCAAATTTTCAAGTTTTCACTAAAACTAGATCACATATTACATGGGCATTTCAAAGGATTTTATTTTTTGAATTTTCTATCATTTTCTATTATTTTTTCAAAAACTGAAAAGGCGATTCCCGGGGGGGGGGGTGTGTGTGGAGAGAAAATCTAGGCAACTTACCCCCGGCGCACCTCTATGGTGGTGCGCCGGTGGTAAATTTTTTACCACCGGCGCACCACCATAGAGGTGCGCCGGGGGTAAGGTACCCAAAATTTGGAGTTCCGGCCAGATCTCTTTGAATTTTATTCCCGGCGCACTAATTTTTTTTGTGCGCCGGCAGTATAGGTCCATCGCCGGCGCGGCGGAAAAGTGGTGCGCCGGCAACACTTTCCACCGGCGCACGTGCAAGGTGGTGCGCCGGCACATATTTCCTCCACCTATAGGCTTTTTCCTAGTAGTGATCTGCCGGATCAAACCTAGCGGAATCGCTGGTGATCGCAGAGGAAAAAAGAAGGATGCAAACCGTAGTTGCGCTGGCTCAATCCTCACAGTTGAGCTTAGCGGCAATGAGTGGAAGCTTAGGCTCACCGGCATTCAAGCCGACAAACGAAACAAAGGACATTGTGCTGGATCCGGCTTACCCAGAGCGCACTGTTCGTATCGGTGCCGGGCTCGACCAAGCATAGGAAAGCGCGCTCGTCAGCTTCCTCCGTGAGAATCGGAATATCTTTGCCTGGTCAACTGATGACTTGGTGGGTGTTCCGAGGGAGCTGGCTGAGCACTCTCTAAATGTCCGGAAGGATGCCAAGCCGGTGCGACAGCCCTTGCGCCGGTTCGCGGAAGATAGAAGGAAGATCATAGGAGAAGAGGTGACAAAACTGTTGGTTGCCGGTTTCATTGTGGAGGTCACGCACACAGAGTGGCTGGCCAATCCGGTAATGGTCGAAAAGAAAAAAGATGAGAACCTAGAGGCAAAAGCTCCAAAGGTGTGGCGCATGTGCAACGACTACACCAACCTCAACAAGGCCTGCCCAAGAGATCCTTTCCCTTTGCCACGGATCGATCAAGTGATTGATTCAACTGCTGGGTGTGAGTTGTTGTCCTTTCTGGATGCATATTCCGGTTTCCATCAAATTCCCTTGAAAAAGGAAGATCAAATAAAAACTGCGTTCATTACCCCGCACGGGGCTTATTGCTATGTCACTATGCCTTTTGGTTTGCGCAACGCTGGTGCAACGTACCAGCGCTGTATGCAAAAATGCCTATTTGATCAAATCGGAAAGAATGTGCAAGTCTATGTAGATGACATTGTGATAAAAACCAAGATAAAGAAAACATTAATCGATGACATCCGGCAAACATTCGATAACCTAAGACGGTTCCGGATGAAGCTTAACCCGGCAAAATGCACCTTCGGTGTCCCTGCCGGCAAGCTGCTTGGTTTCCTTGTGTCAAGCCGGGGCATTGAGGTCAATCCGGTAAAGATACGGGCAATAGAAAGAATGACTGTCCCACGAGAACTAAAAGATGTGCAAAAGTTTACCGGAAGGTTAGCATCGTTAAGCCGGTTCATAAGCAGGCTAGGAGAAAAAGCTTTGCCGCTATACGCTCTAATGAAAAAATCCGATACGTTCGTCTGGACCCCTCAGGCAGACGCGGCGTTTAAAGAGCTAAAAACCATGCTCGCAACGGCCCCAATCTTGGCTTCACCTTTAGAAAGGGAACCCATGTTGCTTTACATAGCGGCAACGAACCGGGTGGTTAGTGTTGTGGATGTGGTAGAACGAGAAGAGGAAGGAAAAACCGTGCAAAGGCCGGTATACTACCTGAGCGAAGTGCTCTCCTCCTCGAAGCAAAACTACCCGCACTTCCAAAAGATGACTTACGGCGTGTTCATGGCCGCCACGAAGCTCAAGCACTACTTTGAGGAGCACCCAATGAAGGTGGTGAGCGAAGCACCCATCTCCGATATCATGGGCAACAAGGACGCCAGCGGCCGGATTGCAAAATGGGCAATTCAGTTATCACCATATGTACCGGTATATGAAAGAAGGGATGCCATAAAATCGCAAGCTTTGGCTGATTTCTTGGTTGACTGGGCGGAAATGCAGTACAAACCGCCGGAGCATAAGATAGAATACTGGAAGATGCACTTTGACGGATCCAAGCTCAAAGAGGGTCTAGGTGCCGGTGTGGTGCTCACCTCACCAAAGGGAGATCATCTCCGGTATGTTTTGCAAGTGCATTTCAGGGCATCAAACAATGTCGCTGAATACGAGGCTTTGATCCACGGGCTTAAAGTCGCAAAAGAAATCGGTGCGCACCGGATTGTTTGCTATGGAGACTCGGATCTTGTGGTACAACAGTGTTCCGGAGATTGGGACGCAAAAGATGCCAACATGGCCTTGTACCGGTTTCACGTGCAAAAGATTGCCGGTTTCTTCGAAGGGTGTGAGTTTCACCATGTACCGCGTGCGGAAAATGAAGCTGCGGATGCTTTGTCCAAGCTGGGCTCATCCAGGCAAGAAATTCCTCCCGGAATAGCCTTGGCACACTTGAGAGTTCCATCAATCAAGCCAAGTCCGGAGTCGGAATCAATTTTCGTACCGGAGTCGCATGTGGTGCCAATGGATATTGACGAAGGAAACCCGGGGACTATTCCGGCAGACTCGGGGACTGTACCGGTAAACTCGGGGACTACGACGCCCATACCGGAAGAGGCAATGCTTGTGGACAGCATGGACATAGACATGCCAGTGTTTGTGATTAGAGAGGCACCATCTTGGGTTAAACCTATTAAGGAATTCCTGATCGACGGCACCTTGCCGGTTGACGAAAACGAATCCAGAAGAATACAGAGGAGGTCTAAAGCCTACACCATCATCAATAGCGAGATGTATAAGAGAAGTGTTACCGGTGTCCTTCAAAGGTGCGTGGAACCGGAAGAGGGAAAGGAAATGCTTGAAGAAATTCACCGAGGGGAATGTGGGCACCACGCTTCATCGAGGGCGCTGGTGGCAAAAGTATTCCGGCATGGGTTCTACTGGCCCACAGCCTTGGACAATGCTGAGGATCTGGTAAGAAAGTGCAATGGGTGCCAGAGGTACGCCAAGCAAAATCATACCCCAGCGTCCGGTTTAAAGACCATACCGCTAACTTGGCCCTTCGCTGTTTGGTGCCTGGACATGGTTGGACCGTTCAAAACCGCAAGGGGAAACATGACCCACATCTTGGTAATGGTGGATAAATTCACCAAATGGCTGGAAGTGAAGCCTATCGCAAAATGTGATGGCCACACAGCGGTGAAATTCCTCAAAGACGTAATCCTGCGGTATGGATACCCACACAGTATTATAACTGACAATGGCTCAAATTTTGCCCAAGGAGAATTCAAGCGGTTCTGTGAGGATAAAAACATCCGGCTGGATTTGTGCTCAGTCGCACATCCACAGGGCAATGGCCAAGTTGAAAGAACAAACGCTTTGGTACTTTCCGGTATCAAACCAAGACTCATTGATGCGGTGGAAAAATCGCCGGGGTGTTGGCTCGATGAGCTACCATCGATCTTGTGGAGTATAAGAACAACTCCAAACCGGTCTACCGGATACACTCCATTCTTTATGGTTTATGGAGCAGAAGCGGTCATACCAACCGACATCCTCCATGATTCGCCAAGGGTGCAACTCTATACCGAAGAAGAGGTAAGGGAGGCCCGAGAAAATGATGTGGACTTGCTAGAAGAAGCAAGAGAATTAGCATTGGCAAGAACAGCCATTTACCAGCAAAATCTCCGACGCTATCACAGCCGGAAGGTTAACCCGAGAGTATTCCGGGAAGGAGACCTGGTGCTACGCCTGGTGCAGCGCACTGAAGGCCGGCACAAACTTTCCCCGCCATGGGAAGGACCTTTCATTGTGAGCAAGGCTCTCCACAATGATGCCTACTACCTAATTGATGCACAGGAGTGGAAGAAAGGAAAGGCGGACAGGTCCGGAGAGGAAACCAAGCGTCCATGGAATGTAGCTTTGTTGCGTCCTTTCTACGCTTGAAGTTGTGGTGTAAGAAGTTCCTTTTTGTACCTTATTTGCTATAAATAAAAGATGTCGGAACCTCGAATGAATCTCGGGGACTATCCTTCCTAAATTGCATGTAACATGTCTATTTTTTCTGTTTACCGGTTGCCTATTGAACGTTTTTTCTTTCCGGTTTAGTAGTGTGCTAAATCCTACCGGAGTCTTCGAGTCTGCTGTTGTCCATAACTTGGCTTCATGGCAAGCAAGATAAACCGGTAGGGGATAAGCACATGAACTGTGGAGAGGGAGAGCGGGAAAGAACAATCCGGAAAAGTTTAACTAACCCCGGTTATACCGGTTTTTTGCAAAATTTCGAGTTATTTCTAAATTCAAGAAAGTGCTTGCTTGGTAAAAGAACTTTGTGCTCATACGCCAAAAATGCCCAGAGAAGGTAGGCAGAGCCAAGGCAAAAGAGCCAAGTATGCATCCATTGGATGCGGAAACAATTTCGAAATCATTGCAGTGCAAGACAAAAATCGAGACAATAAGCAAAGTGCTAAGTAGCAAACCAACATAACTTAATAAGTTACCGGTATAGCATACCGGCATAAACTGTTGTACCGACAAACCAGAAGGATGAGTTTTAGGTTACATCATAAACCCCGGCATACCGGGGTAGAATTTAACAAGTTCTATCACAAAGTGAGCAGGAGCAGGTAAACTTTTTGTCCAAACAAGCATTCAAGGGGCAGGGGCTTCAGGGGGAGCAGCGCTGGCCTCAGGAGCTTCCGGTGGCACATCCTCGGCACCCTCATCTTCGCCTTCATCTTCCTCCTCCTCGCTCAGATAGTCCTTGACGTCTTCAGGAGGGGGGATGAAGGTGCGCATCTCGGCGTACTCCGCGATGTGGTACGCGCGATCCTGCCGTTTGGCGGCAAGGACCGGGTCCGCGTCGGTGGGAGCTCCTTCGCGCACGCCAACGAGGGCATCCAGGTCCAGCTCTGGGTACCAGGAGCAGGCAACGCGAAGCGCTGAGTCTGCTCCGGCACGGGCAGCAGAGCACTGCCACTCCCGGATCCTTCGGCCGGCACCTTTCAGGCGGTCGCTGATGAGGGAGAAGGTGTCCGGCACCACTTCTCCAGGCCAGAGAGTCCTGAAGAGCTGGGCGGCCACCTCCGGAATGTCCGCAAGGTTCCGGTCCACGCAGCGCATGTGAAAGACACGCGAGTTCAGCGCAACCAGGTGGTCATAAGGATCCCAGGCCGCAGCCAAGTCCTTGCACCCCTGGGCAACCCGGTGCTCCTCGACCTTCTTCACAGCGTGAGTCTGGGAATCCGGAAAGAGCCCTGCAAGGCAAAGAAAAGAAGCTAAGTGCATGTTGCCGGAACAAATAAGCTTATAAGCAGAAACCGGAAAAGAGAAAAGAAAAACATACGGAGGGCAAGCGCATCAGTCCGCGCAACCAGAAGGTCATACTCCTTCTGTTCCGCCTTCATCCGCGCAACCTCGTCCTCGGCTGCTTTCTGTGCCCTGGCGGCCTCCTCCGCAGCGGTTTTGTGCACCTTGGCGGCCTGGGCATCAGCTGTTTTCAGCGCTTTGGTGGCCTCCTCCAGCTCAGCCTGCAGCACAACATTGGCGTTGGTGGCATCCTCCAGCGCCTCATTGAGCCTAGCCTCCGCAGCAGCTTCAGTGGCCTTCAGCGCTTTAGCATGGTCAAGGCCAAGCTGGATAAGCTGGTCCTTGAGCTCTTGGTAGCTGGCCTTCTGAGCGCTTAGCTCCTCCTGGTGCTTCAGGACAAGTTTGTCCTTCTCCGCTGAAAAAACGGAAAGAAAGTGTTAGCAAAGTTGTTCTAATAAACTGCAGAGAAGGCAGGGTAACCGGAGAAGAGAAAGGGTACCCTGGAGTGCGGCAACCTGGACCTTGAGGGCCTCAATGGAGGCTTCCGGGATAGCTGTTATGAGAAAATTTAGTAACAAAGAGAAAAGAAAGTCTTCCGGTAAAAAGATGCCGGAAGCAAAAAGAATCACCTTGGCATTTGCTATGTGCCTCAGAGAGGTCCCGGTGCTCCCAAAGAAGCTCCTCAAAGAGCTGCTTGCGGGCGTCCGCCGTGCTCTGTTCAAACGAAAACGATTGTGAAAAAGATGCCGGTTTCAGAAATTCTTTAAAAAGAAAGTTTTGCGCTAAGAGCTGCGCTCTCAACCCAAAACTCGGGGACTGGGAGGATATATATGAATCCGGAAAGAATAAAACCGGCATCAACGGAAATTACAAAAAGCTTGGTAAAACTTACCACCACGTTGCTGGTAGCGTCATGCCAGGCGTTGTCAAACTCCCGCACGGCGCGCTTCAGCCGGATGAAATGCCCTTCAGTGCACTTGGGGCCGGCGGGGTCAACGAGGGGGAGCCGGTCCTTTCCCACACCGCGCGTAGCCGCGGAAACATCCGCCTGATTCCACTTCTCAGCGTAATCAAGCAGATGCCCCAAGTCCTTGCCCTCGCGCTTCAGCTCAACGATCCGGCCCAAGAGGCCGGAAGGTTTCTCTTGGACCGCAGCAGCGGCAGGCCCGACATGCAGCACTAGAGACTGCGAGCCGCTTGAAGCGCCGCCGTCCACGGCCTTTCCGCGGGATTCCCCCGGCTTAAGGAATTTGGTGATCTTGGGGGCCGACGGCGGCGGCTTTGGCGTGGCGGCGGGAGGCCCTTGGCTTGACGGAGGTGTTGGCGTGGCCCCGGTCGCCTCAGGGACAGGGGTTTCCGGCGGCGGCGTTGGTGTGCCGCCAGTGTGCTCAGGAGTTGGAGCTTCTGGCGCTGATGCAGAGCTTGCCGGCACGGAAGTTTCCGGCACGGCCTTGGAGGGAGAGGAGCGTGAACTCTTCTTCTTCTTCTTCTTTTCTTTCTAGACGGGAGGAACTAAAGGTTCCGCCCGCCCGGCAGCTTCTTCCTCGGCGCCGATGTTGCTGGCGCCGGTGTCTTGAGTCTCAGGAGGGGAGGTGAGGTCCTCCTCCATGCGGTGATCAGGAGAATTAGGGGCCGCGCGCCCCGAACTTGTAGTGCCCCCCAGAGGGGAGGCA
Source organism: Lolium rigidum (assembly GCF_022539505.1). NCBI lineage: Eukaryota > Viridiplantae > Streptophyta > Magnoliopsida > Poales > Poaceae > Lolium > Lolium rigidum. Next base: position 67,747,534 of record NC_061511.1, read on the forward strand.
GAGATGTTGCCGGCACCAGATGGTGTCGGGCTTGAGTGAGGAGGAGGAGATGAGGTCCTCGCGGAGCCGGCAGAGCCCTCAGGCCTGGGGCCAAGCTTGAGCGCGGGGCTGAAAAAGAGAAAAAGAAAGAATTGGGAAAAGCTACCGAAAAAGAACTTGGCAAAAAGGCGAAATGAGCAAAAGAACGGTGCTTTACCCGGAGGAGGTGGGCATCTGCTTGCCCTTGTAGCACCTCATGCCTACTTGCTTCCCTCCAAAGGACTCAGTCCGGAAGCGTTTGGCGGGAGGCGGTTGGCTTGAACCGGCATCCGTCGCCGGGGCCTTCTTCTTCTTGCTTCCGCCGGTGAGTTTGTCCAGGAACTCCTGGCCAACCTCGGCCTGCAGCGGGGTGACATGCTCGTGAACCTGTGGGTTGATGTTGGTTGAGGGAAGATCTACAGAGGAACAATAACGGTATAGCATAAGAGATCAAAAAGAAAAGCTACCTCAAGCAAGGTCAATTCGTCAGACGAACCCGCTGGTTCCGGCGGAGACTTGCCGAGGCGCGCTGCTGGGGTCCTGCCCATCTTCAGGTCCCGCCAATGAATGACGGGGTCAGGGTCAAATTTGTTGAGACCGCGCTTCCGGCAAGGGCCTCGCCGCTCAGATACGATCGCAGGGAAGCGGTCCTTGGCCTAGAAAGTAAAAGAGAAAGGAGTTAGTCACAATGCGAAAGTTACCGGTATACCGACCCGAGTTGCGTAATTTCTTACTTCTTGGGTCGGGGGGTTAGTGGAACTGAGAGGCCGAAGGCCCCATTCCCAGTCTTCCGGCATGGCAGTCTGGCAGATCTGCTTAGCCTTGAGGACGATGTCACTCTTGCTGAGAGGGATGCCGGTGATCTTCGTAGGATCACCGGGACCGTACATCTCGCTCATTTTGTGCTGGCGGCGCTTAAGAGGAAGCACCCGGCGCGAGATAAAGGCGCGGATGATATCGTCTGAGCAGATATCGGTGTCCTTCATCAGCTGCTTCATGAAGCGTATGATCCGGTTGGTCTCGATATGAGATTCCTTCGGATTGTAGCTCCAGTTGGCCCTCGTGGGTGGCGCCGGGTTGAAAGGCGGCAGGTCAATAAGATCTGCGGCGCCAGTGTTTTTCACATAAAAGAAGGTCCCTTGCCATAGCCGGCATGACTCGAGACCAGAGAACTTGAAAAAAGGGCTCCCTTGACGGGAGCCGATGATGCAGGACCCGCATTGTACGGGGGGTTTGGGCTTAGGAATGTCCTTGCCCTGAGCGGAGTTAATCCGAAGAGCAAAAAAGCGGGCAAACGTCTCACGAGTGGGACGAATGCCGATGTAAGCCTCCATGAAGGTGGCGTAGCAGGAGAGGTAAAAAACGGCGTTGCCGGGAAGATGGTGAGGTTGGAGTTGGTAAAAATCGAGGAAACTCCGGAAGAAAGGAGAGGCGGGAAGGCCGAAGCCGCGCTCAAAGTGAGCGAGAAAGACAACTCGTTCACCGGGTTCGGGCTCCGGTATGATCTCGTCGCGAGGAAGCCGGCAGGTTACTCCTTCCGGAATCCTCCTAGACCGGTAAAGCCAGTCGATCTCGTACTTGGTGACATTGGAGCCCATCCAGGCTCCACGGGTGATACCGGAATCGCCCGTGCCGGAACCGTCGCTAGAGCTACCGGACTCTTGATGGCTACCGGACTCGGTTTCCATCTCGACAATATCGGCGGACAATCCGTCAGAGGATCTGCTACGCCGGCTAGCGGAAGAGGATGCAGAAGAAGAAGTAGAGGAAGATTCCATGTCAGACATGAGATTTGGTGCAAAGAAACAGAAATCCCACGATCTACCCCCGCGCGAAGATCTACGAAAGAGAGAAAAAGAAGCAGAAAAGAAGAAGTAAATACGCAACCAACTCAAGATCTGAAGAGCAAGCAAAGGAGGGGAAAACCCAGATTGGGCCTAACCTGGGGCGGCGGAGTCGCAGAGGAGGAAGTTCGCCGGTGGTTTGGTGAGCTTGCCGTGGGCAAGGAAGTCCGGCGACGGCGAGGTGAAAAGGGGCTTCAGGAAGCACCAATGTCGCAGCCGCAGAAGCAGCACCGCAGAGGTCCTTGGTGCGGCGAAGTCCGGCGGCGTCCGGCGGAGCGGCAGCAAAGATTCGCCGGGCGGCGGAGCTTGAGCGATGAACGGAGTAGCGGAAGCACGAGAGCAAGGAGCACTTGTGCGCGAGGGACTGGAGAACGCGAGAAGAGGAAGAAGAAGGAGCGGTTTCGCCTTATAAAGGAGGAGAGAGAAGTGGGCCGAAAACCGCTGGACCGCGGCGGTTCGGTCCGTGGGCCGTGACGGTTCGCTCCACGGGCCGCCACGTGGCACGGCGTTACACGCATGACAGCGAAAAGCCACACGGAGGGACACACGGATCCTGAGAAGTGGTTGGGATCCGCTATGGAGCATTTATTGCGCGCGCGGAAGCCGAAGGGAAGTGACCCCTGACACTGGCGCGTCAGTCACAGTGCGCATGTCACTGACAGGCGCGGGACCCGATATATTCTCGACTTCGCCGAGGAGGTTTTTAATGACTAACATGCCGGTGAATAAGATGCCGGGAAATGCCTTGCAAGCGGAGAAAACATAAGCCTAAGCAAAGATGCCGGATCTAAGCTGAGAGCCGGAAAAATTGAACCGGTATCCAAAGACATAAGAACCTGGCATGGTCTGTTGGATAGAATCCGCCAGACTATACCAGCTTCGGGGACTAATGTTGGGGGGATGACCCCCGGTATGCCAAAGGCATGCCAAACCGGATGGTTTAGGCCAACAGGATACCGGTTTAATCATCATACCGGAGCATAAGGTGAGAGTTTGGCTAAGTAGACTATGCCGGTATCCCCAAGAGGGGTATACCGGAACCAGGTAAAGAAGACACCGGGATGCCGGAAAGAAAAGCATGCCGGCGGACTGGTCAAAGATTCTCTCCAGAGCTAGAGGACAAGGATGAGCTAAGCAAAGAAGCTTTATATGAAGGCATGACGATAAAGAGGAGGATGACGATGAAAGAAGCCGGAGGACGTCAGCCTCCCTGTTTAAAGAAGACCCCGGCATCATCTATGATTAAAGTAGCTTTCTAAAGTATCTTTGTAAAGTAGTTTGTCCAGTCAAAGATGCCATTAGGGTTTCTTGCCTTGTAAGCCACCCTCTCCCCTATATAAGGAGAGGGGGCAGCCTCTTTAACGGGTGCGCGCAACACAGAGAGAGAGAGAGAGAGATCTTGTGAACACAAACCTGTAAACTATGAAATCAATGAATAAAGTGATCTAGAGCGAGTTCATCCTTGTGTCTTTCTTCTTCAACCTCTGGCCTTGGCCAAGTTCTTGAGGAAACCATCCGGAAGTTCATCCCATCTAGTCACAAACCCTCCCCCGAATCCTCTAGCGTCCATTCGACCCCAAGATAAGCCATCCTATGGCATCTGTCTGTTCGCCACGACGACAATGCTTTATGTGATAGTTATATTGTTGAGTTTGCTCATGTTGCTACTGAAAGTTATTATGAGAGAGGAAAATATGGTTGTAGAAATTTTCATGTTATTAAAAACACCTCTCTATGTGCTGAAATTTTTGAAGTTACACTGGTTTTATCTTCCTATGCTTGTCACTTTGCTCCTCATGAATTTATTTGTGTACAAGATTCCTTTGCATAGGAAGCATGTTAGACTTAAATGTGTTTTGAATTTGCTTCTTGATGCTCTCTTTTGCTTCAAATCTTATTTCCTGCGAGTGCATCATTAAAACTGCTGAGCCCATCTTAATGGCTATAAAGAAAGAACTTCTTGGGAGATAACTCATGTGTTTATTTTGCTACAGTACTTTTGTTTTATATTTGTGTTTTGGAAGTTGTTACTACTGTAGCAACCTCTCCTTATCTTATTTTATTGCATTGTTGTGCCAAGTAAAGTCTTTGATAGCAAGGTTGATACTAGATTTGGATTACTGCGCAGAAACAGATTTCTTTGCTGTCACGAATCTGGGCCTAATTCTCTGTAGGTTACTCAGAAAATTATGCCAATTTACGTGTGCAATCCTCAGATATGTACGCAACTTTCATTCAATTTGGGCATTTTCATCTGAGCAAGTATGGTGCCACTTTAAAATTCGTCTTTACGAACTGTTCTGTTTTGACAGATTCTGCCTTTTATTTCGCATTGCCTCTTTTGCTATGTTGGATGAATTTATTTGTTCCATTAATGTCCAGTAGCTTTGTGCAATGTCCAGAAGTGTTAAGAATGATTATGTCACCTCTGAACATGTAAATTTTTATTGTGCACTAACCCTCTAATGAGTTGTTACGAGTTTGGTGTGGAGGAAGTTTTCAAGGGTCAAGAGAGGAGGATGATATACTATGATCAAGAAGAGTGAAGAGTCTAAGCTTGGGGATGCCCCCGTGGTTCATCCCTGCATATTTCAAGAAGACTCAAGCATCTAAGCTTGGGGATGCCCAAGGCATCCCCTTCTTCATCGACAAATTTATCGGGTTCCTCTCTTGAAACTATATTTTTATTCGGTCACATCTTATGTACTTTACTTGGAGCGTCCGTTTGTTTTTGTTTTTGTTTGAATAAATGCTTGTGTGGGAGAGAGACACGCTCCGCTGGTTCATATGAACACATGTGTTCTTAGCTTTTAATGTTCATGGCGAAGGTTGAAACTGCTTCGTTAATTGTTATATGGTTGGAAACGGGAAATGCTACATGTAGTAATTGATAAAATGTCTTGGATAATTTGATACTTGGCAATTGTTGTGCTCATGTTTAAGCTCTTGCATCATATACTTTGCACCCATTAATGAAGAAATACATAGAGCTTGCTAAAATTTGGTTTTCATATTTGGTCTCTCTAAAGTCTAGATAATTTCTAGTAAAGAGTTTGAACAACAAGGAAGACGGTGTAGAGTCTTATAATGTTTACAATATGTCTTTTATGTGAGTTTTGCTGCACCGGTTCATCCTTGTGTTTGTTTCAAATAACCTTGCTAGCCTAAGCCTTGTATCGAGAGGGAATACTTCTCATGCATCCAAAATCCTTGAGCCAACCACTATGCCATTTGTGTCCACCATACCTACCTACTACATGGTATTTCTCCGCCATTCCAAAGTAAATTGCTTGAGTGCTACCTTTAAATTTCCATCATTCGCCTTTGCAATATATAGCTCATGGGACAAAATAGCCTTAAAAACTATTGTGGTATTGAATATGTACTTATGCACTTTATCTCTTATTAAGTTGCTTGTTGTGCGATAACCATGCTCCTGGGGACGCCATCAACTCTTTGTTGAATATCATGTGAGTTGCTATGCATGTTCGTCTTGTCTGAAGTAAGGGCGGTTTTCACAATCAAATGGTTTGAGTATGCATACTGTTAGAGAAGAACATTGGGCCGCTAACTAAAGCCATGAATCATGGTGGAAGTTTCAGTTTGGACATAAAACCTCAATCTCTTATGAGAATATTATCTCGTTGTTGAATGCTTAAGCATTAAAAGAGGAGTCCATTATCTGTTGTCTATGTTGTCCCGGTATGGGTGTCTAAGTTGAAGAATGATCAAAAGCGAGAAATCCAATGCGAACTTTCTCCTTAGACCCTTGTACGGGCGGCATAGAGGTACCCCTTTGTGACACTTGGTTGAAACATATGTTATTCAATGATAATCCGTGTTAATCCAAGCTAATTAGGACAAGGTGCGGGCACTACTAGTATACTATGCATGAGGCTTGCAACTTGTAAGATATAATTTACATGATACATATGCTTTATTACTACCGTTGACAAAATTGTTTCATGTTTTCAAAATAAAAGCTCTAGCACAAATATAGCAATCGATGCTTTCCTCTTTGAAGGACCATTCTTTTACCTTTTATGTTGAGTCAGTTCACCTATTTCTCTCCATCTCAAGAAGCAAACACTTGTGTGAACTGTGCATTGATTCCTACATACTTGCATATTGCACTTGTTATATTACTTCGCATTGACAATATCCATGAGATATACATGTTATAAGTTGAAAGCAACCGCTGAAACTTAATCTTCCTTTGTGTTGCTTCAATACCTTTACTATGAATTTATTGCTTTATGAGTTAACTCTTATGCAAGACTTATTGATGCTTGTCTTGAAGTACTATTCATGAAAAGTCTTTGCTTTATGATTCATTTGTTTACTCATGTCATTACCATTGTTTTGATCGCTGCATTCATTACATATGCTTACAATAGTATGATCAAGGTTATGATGGCATGTCACTCCAGAAATTATCTTTGTTATCGTTTACCTGCTCGGGACGAGCAGGAACTAAGCTTGGGGATGCTGATACGTCTCCGGCGTATCGATAATTTCTTATGTTCCATGCCACATTATTGATGATATCTACATGTTTTATACACACTTTATGTCATTATTATGCATTTTCCGGAACTAACCTATTGACGAGATGCCGAAGGGCCAGTTCTCGTTTTCTCGCTGTTTTTGGTTTCAGAAATCCTAGTAAGGAAATATTCTCGGAATTGGACGAAATCAACGCCCGGGGTCCTATTTTCACACGAAGCTTCCGGAAGACCGGAGGAGATACGAAGTGGGGCCACGAGGTGGCGCCACACTAAGGCGGCGCGGCCGGGCTAGGGGCCCGCGCCGCCCTGTTGTGTGGGTCCCTCGTGACTCCACCGACCTTGCCCTTCCGCCTACTTAAAGTCTTCGTCGCGAAAACCCTACCACGTTCGACGAAACCAGAGAAAACCTTCCAGAGCCGCCGCCATCGCGAAGCCAAGATCTGGGGGACAGGAGTCTCTGTTCCGGCACGCCGCCGGGACGGGGAAGTGCCCCCGGAAGGCTCCTCCATCGACACCACCGCCATCTTCATCAACGCTGCTTTCTCCCATGAGGAGGGAGTAGTTCTCCATCGAGGCTCCGGGCTGTACCGGTAGCTATGTGGTTAATCTCTCTCCTATGTGCTTCAATACAATAATCTCATGAGCTGCCTTACATGATTGAGATTCATATGATGATGCTTGTAATCTAGATGTCATTGTGCTAGTCAAGTGGGTTTTACTTATGTGATCTCCGGAGACTCCTTGTCCCACGTGTGTAAAGGTGACGAGTGTGTGCACCGTGTGGGTCTCTTAGGCTATATTTCACAGAATACTTATTCGCTGTTATGAATGGCATAGTGAAGTGCTTATTTATATCCCTTTATGATTGCAATGTGTTTTGTATCACAATTTATCTCGTGTGCTACTCTAGTGATGTTATTAAAGTAGTTTATTCCTCCTGCACGATGTAATGGTGACAGTGTGTGCATCGTGTAGTACTTGGCGTAGGCTATGATTGTGATCTCTTGTAGATTATGAAGTTAACTATTGCTATGATAGTATTGATGTGATCTATTCCTCCTTTCGTAGTGTGAAGGTGACAAGTGTGCATGCTATGTTAGTACTTGGTTTGGTTATGTTGATCCGTTATGCACTCTAAGGTTATTTAAATATGAACATTGAATATTGTGGAGCTTGTTAACTCCGGCATTGAGGGTTTGTGTAATCCTACACAGTTAGTGGTGTTCATCATCCAACAAGAGGGTGTAGAGTCTAGCATCTATCTATTTATTCTGTTATGTGATCAATGTTGAGAGTGTCCACAAGTGAAAGTATGATCCCTAGGCCTTGTTCCTAAATACTGCTATCGCTGCTTGTTTACTGTTTTATTGCATCTTTACTTCCTGCAATATTACTACCATCAACTGCACGCCAGCAAGCACTTTTCTGGCGCCGTTACTACTGCTCATATTCATTCATACCACTTGTATTTCACTATCTCTTCGCCGAACTAGTGCACCTATTAGGTGTGTTGGGGACACAAGAGACTTCTTGCTTTGTGGTTGCAGGGTTGCATGAGAGGGATATCTTTGACCTCTTCCTCCCTGAGTTCGATAAACCTTGGGTGATCCACTTAAGGGAAACTTGCTGCTGTTCTACAAACCTCTGCTCTTGGAGGCCCAACACTGTCTACAAGAATAGAAGCACTCGTAGACATCAACCACCCGTTACGGATTGTTTGAATACACCGTAATGTCCTTCGGACTAACCAATGCTCCCGCCTACTTCATGAACCTCATGAACAAAGTCTTTATGGATTACCTCGACAAGTTTGTTGTGGTATTCATTGATGACATTCTAGTCTACTCAAAATCTGAAGAAGAGCATGAGGAACACCTACGTCTTGTTTTGGGCACCCTGAGAAAACATAAGCTATACGCTAAGTTTAGCAAGTGTCAGTTTTGGCTCAAGGAAGTCGGATTTCTTGGCCATGTACTGTCTGCTGGAGGAGTCTCTGTCGACCCCTCTCTCATCAAGTCTATCATGGATCGGAAGCCGCCAACTAACCCAACCGAGGTGAGATCCTTCCTCGGATTGGCGGGATATTACCGCAAGTTTGTAGAAGGATTCTCAAGTATCGCCAAACCCATGACCCAACTTCTCAAGAAAGGCAAGAAATTTGAGTGGACAGAAAAGTGTGAAGAAAGTTTCCAAGAACTCAAGAAGCGTCTTGTGTCTGCCCCTATCCTCACCATGCCGGATGTCACCAAGGACTTTGTAATTTACTGCGACGCTTCCAAGCTTGGACTTGGTAGTGTTCTGATGCAAGAAGGGAAGGTTATTGCCTACCTCTCCCGACAGCTTAAGCCACACGAGGAAAATTATCCCACACATGACCTGGAACTAGCTGTCGTAATTCATGCCCTCAAAACTTGGCGCCACTATCTCATTGGAAATCGCTGTGATATCTACACTGATCACAAGAGCCTCAAGTATATCTTTTCTCGAGAGGAGCTGAATATGCGACAAAGGAGATGGATAGAGCTGATAAAGGACTATGATCTTAGTATTCACTATCACCCTGGAAATGCGAATGTAGTCGCCGACGCCCTTAGTCGCGAACCATGTTCGCTGAACGCCCGTCTCAAAGCTGAACAACCCATGCTATACCAAGAATTTGAAGAGTTCGGTCTGGAACTCGTTAGCCATGGATTTCTAGCCGCATTGGAAGTTAAGCCTACCCTCCGGGATCAAATCAAGGAAGGTCAGAAAGGTCATGAGAGTATTGAAGGTATCAAACGCCATATGGACAAAGAGGAAGTGGCTGGATTTTTCGTTGATGGGGAAGGAATCTTGTGGTACAATGGACGTCTTTGTGTACCAACTATCCCTGACCTGAAGCACCTGATTATGGAGGAAGCCCACAACACTCCTTACTCCATTCACCCCGGCGGATCAAAGATGTACCAGGATATCAAGGAGATTTTCTGGTGGCATGGAATGAAGCGTGACATTGCCTTCTTCATCGCTAGGTGTGATGTTTGTCAGCGCGTCAAAGCGGAACATCAACGCCCTGCAGGTTTACTTCAGCCATTAAAGGTCCCTGTATGGAAGTGGGAGGAAGTGGGAATGGACTTTATCACAGGACTCCCACGATCCACCCGCGGGCATGATTCTATTTGGGTCATTGTGGATCGACTAACCAAGGTCGCCCATTTTCTTCCCGTCAAGACCACTTTCAATGGACGTCGCTTGGCAGATCTTTATATCTCACGAATCGTAAGTCTCCATGGAGTTCCCAAGAAAATTGTATCCGATCGCGGCACACAATTCACCTCTAGATTCTAGAACCAATTACATGAAGCCTTGGGGACCAAACTCTCTTTCAGCACCGCGTACCACCCACAAACCGGAGGACAGACTGAACGAGTAAACCAGATTTTGGAGGACATGCTCCGTGCTTGTGTTCTAGCTTATGGGGCTGTGGTGACCCGGCATACCACTGCATGGTGTAGTATGCAAGTCTGATATAACACCAATGAAACACCGTTCCACTAGGATTATATCGCTCAGAGTGGTACAACAGAAACATATGCGGGTCCAAGGCATGTCTATAGAATTACAACTCCGACTCTGTTACAGAAGATCATCATAGCCTCCTATTTTACAATGAGGTAAATCTGCAAATAAACTCCAGAAAAACGATTCGTGGACTAATCCTATCCCGAACTCTATTTGTAGAGTATTTAACTAGCTATAGAGGCTAAGAATAGATTCTAGCTAAATAGGAGCTAGGTTTAGGAAGCTAGTTTCCTTCTATTGCTAATCTAGGTTTTCTCCTTGTTGAATGTGATATCGGACTCTCCTGACATGGTCCTCGTCCCTTGAAGTAGTTGTTGACTCCTCGGCCTTCGAGTTGCACCGTAGATCCTCCTTTGATGCCTCCATACCTAAGCGGGGATTTAAGAGTGGGATGAGTACGAGCGTACTCAACAAGTTCATTTTAGGGAAGAGGTGTTTAATGCACTAGCTACGGCCATAGACCAGAAAGTCATAGGCAATGCAAGTTTTTGTAAACATTTCTTCAAAAGGTTGCTTTTATTCTGAAGAGCTATGTCCGTCAGCCTTCACCGGTTGACTAGAACTTCATGGAGTTCCTTTCCGGCAGCGTTCGCAGTTCCATATCCCGGAACGAGGAGTGATCGGTCACGATTCGTTACACTCGCAGAGGTGTGCTGCTTTACCCATAAGAGATCTTAACCTTGGTGCCAACCGAGCTTAAGTTCTCGTCCACACTTCCTTTGGTGTGAGGCCCGGTATAAGGTCCTAGTCAATCATGTTCCTCCGCTACCTCGAACACCCACCCTTTGTTGCATACCCCGACCCTGGGTCCTCGTCGGTCCCATTATTCCCACTCACGGGTGGACCCCGACCACGACAACAGTTTGGGATCGAACCAAACTCCTTCGCCGGTAGTTGCAACCCATCATAGACCGCAATACCGTGGGGAACTTAAGGCTTCCCCAGCCTACCGCTTGTTCTTCGAGCGACAAGTGTCTACGGACTATGCCGTGGGGACTTAAGGCTTCCCGACCTACCGCTTGCCCTGACAGATACAAGTGTCTACGGTAAAGCGCATCCGTTGATGAACGAGAGGTGGAAACACTTTTGACTACTCCGTCCCACTCCGGATCTTATGGTTAACACGGATATTACGGCACAAGAATCACTGGACGACATTTGTTGTTTAATCCTAGATGGATATAAACCCTTGCAATGGAACCTCCACCTTATCAACACAATCCATGGTTCCATTGCCCACCACATAGTCATATTCATAGTTATGAAAATAGTGGTTTTGTTTTTTATGCAATAGTGATAAACATAGTACTTTGCAAGTAATTTGGTAAAAATACTCAAATGACATGAGCAAGCGATGAACTTGCCTTTCTTGACTGCAAGATTATGCAGACAAGGTCTTCGATACGCAATAACTCCAAATTCTGAAATAGCATCATCGTCCAGTAAGGACGATGTTTAAAAGATTGGCAAGGATGCAATAATGCATAAGTATGAGATGCAATCGCTCTAAGCATGACCTAACCCCGATGATTTAGGATTAGTGAGTGATAATAATTAGTTTAGGGTGTGTTGCACTTTTAGAGTGATTTACAAACAAGGTTCTTATTCAGGTTTGTGTTGGTTTAGAATCATAAGCAAGTGGTAAAATGCATAGTAACAATCATACACATCAAGGAATTGTGATTGTATAATAAGTAAAGAACAGTTGTCAATTTTAAGTCCTATATGTCATGGTTAATGGTTGCTTGTTATATTCTTCAAAAGAATAACTTTTGAAGAACATGTTCTTTAATAAGGAACAAGTATGACAATTGGGTTTGCGGGGTGCTATGGTTTCCTATGGTTTCAATTGGTTTCTGGAATAAGTATTAGATGGATCACAACAGAGTTGGATTCATCAATAACTAGGCCTTGTATGGTTTTACTTAAGCAATTAAGTGTATACGATTGCTATCAAGGTTGGTATATCTTGCTGGTGATAGCTGGTTAGGGTTTATAGATCTTATGAAGAAGATTTGAGAGCTACTCCCTATTTATTGCAAAAGAATAACTTTTGAAGAATATACTTCTTAAGTAATAAGAAGTATTACAATTAAGGTTGAGGTTGTCTAAGGTTTGCTATTGGGTCTACTAAGTAAGGAATAGTTGGTTCCTAAATAGGATGGTTCATAAGTATCTCACACTAGTAGTGTTTTAGTGTGTATGTAATATGATACACAATATTGGCATGGTTGCTATTAGGGTTCATCACAATGGTGTGATGCTAAGCATGGTCCATTAAGGTTGATATCTCTAAGGATAGGATCTATGGTTTGCACTTGGTTAACCCTATTTGATCATCTAGGTCTAATGAAGATGAACATATGGAATATCAATGTATTAGATATGAGTCTCTATTATTTTATGAAGACATGGCATTTGTTTAGTTGCTACTATGGAGCTATGAATGAAATCAAAGTATCATGATCACATGTTGAACCTAGGTTTTAGGTTTAGAAACAAGTTAAGTTCATATGAAATAGTGGAGTTAGGGTTTGTTCATAATTGAATTAGGTTTTTTTTTGGGTTCCACAAAGAATTATGAGGTTATCACTTTATTTGTAATGGAACTAGAGTTTCTTAATTACCATATAGTTCTTAGGTTGATAACCTCATTATAGTTGAAGTTCTTAGTAACTTTGAAATAAAACTAATAGTGGTATTAGTATTTTGTTATTTTTAGAGAATTAATAATTAAGATAATTATTATTTAGGGTTTTAAATAGTAATTGAAATAAGGGTATATCCCTTAATTCTTTTATAGGTTTTTGGAATTATATGTTGAAGTAATGATGAATTAGGGTTTGCTATTTACCATATAGTTTTATGGTTAATAACTTCAATTTAAAGTTGAAGTTATTAATAACTTGTAAATAAAATAATATTGAATTTAGCATTTTATTCTTTTTAAATAATTAATAATTAAGGTAATTATTAATTAGGGTTTAAATCCCTCTAATAAGGATTTAACAAAACAATGAATTAAGAAATTACTTTTAATGTTTTTTTTTTATTCATGTACTGGTTTTTGTTTAATTTGAAAAGTGTTTTACTAATTATTGAATTTTACTTGAATTTTAAATTAAAAGAAAAGGCTTGAACATTAAATATTAAATGATTAAATTTTTATTAAAAATAAAAATTTCATGTTATATTTTTATTGGATAGTATTTACTTTTATAAGAATTTTGATGTCTTATTCTTATTTTTCTGAGTTAATAAGATTTTTCTATAAATTTTTAAAGTTGCAGTAATATTGAATTAAAAAAATAAAAACGAAATGGCTAAACCTACCCGGACAGAACACACCCCCAGTCAATGACTGGTGGGGTCTGTCCACCTCACCCGCCACGTGGAATTTGACCGAGTCAAAATTACCACGGTGGCGAGAAGGTTACTGGCCGGCGGGTACTGGCGATGGTCGCCGGCGCTAGGGCGTTCCCGCGAGCCTGAGCAGGGGCGCGTTGGACAATACTCACCAAGGCGAGTCTAGTGGTGGCAGCGCCACCCCCTAATGGTCACCGGAGCGGCGGCGACGGTGATGCCCGACGGCGGCGCTCCCAGGCAAGTGGTGCGGCGAGGCTACGGTGGTCTAGGGGAAAAACGAGCATGCCAGTCGGTGGAGGGGCTCACCAGGAGCACGACGAGCTTGACGGCGAAGCGAATGGAGCTCGGACGGCGACGAAATCATCCGTGAACCTGGCGGCAGTGGTCGAAGAAATTGGCCAAATTCGCCAGTCCAGGGGCTCCCCATCTTGCAAGCTTCGACGAGAAGAACGAGGAGAGGATGGTGGTGCTGGGAGTATCCTCGGCGAGGCTCAGAGATGCCTTAATCGCCGACGGTGAACGGAGGCCGGCGAGCTAGGGTTTCGTCGTTGGGGAAGAATGGAGCAGAGAGAGGGAAAATGGAGGGCGTCTGGGCGTTTTATATCTTCTCCGCCATGCGCTGGCAGTCAATATCGGCGACGGGAACGCGGGACGTGGCGACGTCGGCTCGGTGGCGAGCTCCTGTGCGCCCAGAGGAGAAAACGAAGACGACGACCTCCCTCCTCGTCTTTATCCACCGCGAAGGGGTACGGGCTGGTGCTGGGTTGTGTTTTGAGCTGGGCCAGGCTGCTTACTGGGCTGTGTTGCTGGGTTGCGGCTGGGCTGCACCATGGGCTGCACGGCCAGGTGAGCCAGGTAAGTCCTTTTCTCCTCTTTTCTTTTTCTGTTTGATTTTCTGTTTTGTTTTTCTATTTGAATTCAAATTTGAATTCATAGTTTAACTCTTTTCTGTTTTGCAGGTATTTGACAATTGGAATTTCATGAGGACTAATATGAAGATCATAATATTACTGCATTGTTCTTGAATAAACATTAATTATATATATGTGGCCTTGCTACAATTTTTAATTAGGCAAGAATTTAGGTATTCATTTTAATTTCCTTTCTCATTTGTAATATAACTCCCTGTTGAATAATTAGAGTTGGTTATTCCTCTTCCAATTGTTTTGGAAGTTATTATTAGGACTTGGTTTTATTTGTGATCACCCAAGTGATACTCAAACTAGGGTTGAGGTTTAATTCTAGGTTATAGAGTTGAGATTACACCATATTGCAAGTGCTAGGGTTTAATCTCCCCTAACCATGATAAGGTGGTTACTTGCTTAATATTTCATGTACTTCCCTAATTACTAAGGCTTTGAGGATTGGTTTTATCTTGTACCAATTAACTCCTATTATTATCCCCAACTTATCATTAAAGTAACTACATTAATTATAGTTCTTTTTATAGTTAACTTTGGTCATATGGAGGTATGGTTTCTCACCATATAAAGTATAGAGTTTTACTCTAAGGTTTTCTTATGTTTCTTAGGTGAAGAATAGGTGGAATGTAAATGTGGTAGGATTCTACTTATGATCACCATGTGATTCACAAGTTAAGGTTGGGATATAATCCTATGGTTGCTTACTAGTTACCCCCTATGATTTCATGTGGTGAATCATATCTACTTATCCTATTAGGGTTTAACTTATCCTCACATACTTCAATAGCATGATCATGGATTAGGCATGATCAACTTGTTCTTAACATCTCTACCTCAAGTTCTTAGGGTTTATGATCATCACTCAATTTATAATGATCAAGGTTTGGCTTCCTAAGTTATCTCTCAAGAATTAGGTTTCTCACTCCCAAGATTAAGCTTTGTCTTGATCAACTTAAGTATAATATCTCTCTATAGTTTCTTGGGTGGACATGGCTATGGTTGTCTTAATAATTTTGATATTCCGAGGAGAATGTCTGAGATATACACTTACAATTCTTTCTAAAGGATTGATGGCTTTAATCATTTGGATATATGGATAGGTCTCTCCCTTGAATTCAAGTGTTGCCTCAACTAAATTAAATGTAACACCATAGTTTGGACTCTCTTATATAGGAATGGATCATTCTAGGGTTTATGGTGTACTCACAATATCTCATTAGGTATGAAAAGGTTAAGTCTCCACCTAGATGCTTAGTTGGATTAGTTACTACTTTACTTCATCAATGCATGGATATGATCTTATTCCATTTGATATTGGTTACCTCACCATTCCTAGATAAAATGGTTTAACTCCTAATACTTTAGTTCAAATGTTGTCCTTTATTCTTAAATAGGTAAATCTTGAATTGATATGAATGGTCTCTCTCATTTGGGAATGACTTGAATATTATCCCAAGGTTATGGTCTTAGGATAATGTTTTGATTACATGGATGTATATCTAAGACTTATCTTAAGCGTTGTCATTGCTTCTCTAATAAATAATATAGAACTCTCACCTCTCTAGGTTTGATGTATAATAGTTTGGAATGTAAAAGAATATATACTTCTTGAGTGAATCTCCTTGTTATAATCTCCATTGTTGAAGTGGAATGAATACCATGAGGTTTCATGGTAGGATCAAGGATTAGTTAAAACATGGAAAAGATAAGTGAAGAATAGTTCCTTCATTTATTGTTACTTGATTTCCAATTAAATGGATGTTCATAAGTTATGGCAAGGAATACCATGTTGTGATCTTTTATAAGATCAAGCAATTTATCATTGAGTAAAGTGTTGTTGTGTTGATTATTAGTTCCATTTGATCTAACCCCTTAGATCGAATCATCTCTACCCAAAAACAAAGTTTTAACAAAGTCACATTGAGGTTTATAACGCTTGACTTGATGAGCTACTTCAATTCCACCAAGATCAAGTGAAACTTCGATTCATCGTGACTGTTTTACTTTAAAGCGCGAAAATTCCCCGGATTTTCTATGCATGAATGCAATGCACACATCTGTTTCTTCTATTTTTGTAACCCCAATACCTGGGATATTACAGTCTCTACCCCTTAAACTAAACTTCGTCCTCGAAGTTTGAACTCTCTCACGTTTCGGAGTGTGGATCTGACTTGTGCAGACTAAATCTTTTCTCGAACTCCGTGGAAATATTATTGGATATAATTGAGTATATCCCTTGTCCAGATTCTTCCTGGAATCCATTAGTGTTTGCCTCTGAACAGTGGCTTCTTACTTTGATTCTTTGATTTCTTCCCACACTATAAGCTTGGTTCCTTTCTCACTGAAGATTCAATTATTGGGACTTCTTATGGTGCTGCTGGTCTTATTTGAAGGCTAATTTGATAATAAACTCCTAATTGCTTAATAGGTCTTTGTTTTCCCTTACTACCAAAACTGCAATAATGGTACTTAGTAAGGTACTTACCATGGAAATGATTTTGACGGTTTCTTTTACTAAGAAGGTTAGACTCATTTAGCCTATCCAATCATGGGTTATAGTTGATGCTTATAACTATTTTGGATTCTTTAGGTTCCATGAAAGGAATCATTCTATAGGTCTGTGGTTCTGGTATGGTCAATTTCCTTCGGTCTTTGACCTTCTTGAGTTGTATTTGGTCTATGGTATTTTCTTCGTCCAACTTCTTTATGCTTAACTTACTTGAGCTTTTGTACTTCTGAGTAAGTACTACTCACTTTCTCAAGTTATAGTCCACTTCTTACTTCCTTGAGGTATAAACCTCGGCTTCTGGTCTGACATCCTTCTGAAAGTAGTGTTCAACAATCTTATGAAAATAAGATCAAACTTCCTCTCAGTTCAGACCTTCGGCTTCTATATAGCTTAAAGTATTGAGTTACTGTACATCCAACTCAATCTTTACTCTACCCCTTAGAGTTTTCTTATGTATTGAACTCCTTTTCTTCCAACCATTGGATTGATGGTTGGAATGTTGGTCTAAGTATAGCTTATGGTTTGTACTCTTCTAGGTCTTGTGAAGAATATCTGTGGTGCATCCACTCAATTGTGGACATCCAATGTGAATCCTTCGGCTAAATGATTATAGTGCATAATTACTTGGCTGACAACATTTTATTTGTTCACAACTTCTTGGTACAAATAATCCAATGGTGGACTACTGTATACCAATTGTGGCTATTTGTTATCTAGAAATGGATTCTATTTTAGGTTATGATCAACTGGACGAGACATCTTCTAATCTATCTTCCAGTATTGATCCTATACCAACTATGGTCTTCTAATACCAACTGTGGTCTTCTTATATCTGTTATGGTTTCATATGTAATCTTCCTTCCTTCAGGGTTTATTTTGCAAGAAAACCACTAGCTGACACTATGAAGATAGTATCCTAAGTGATTTCCCATGCATTTCCCTCTTCCATAATGATTATGGTTCTATTTCTACTTCTCCATAATCACCATATTTCTCACCTTCATGCTTCTCCTGTACTAAAGTACTCCTCTGTTGAGGTAAAGCATGAATTTTGATTGGTACTTCCTTCTGATTATTGTGGTTGCTTCCCACAACTTTGTTTCTTTTATCTGATGAACCTTCATCTTGTCTTCAGAATCTTCAGAATTCGTCACTTCCTCACACGAATACCATTACCCTCTAGATCTTTAACATCAAGTAAAACTTGATATTGCAACATGCATTTGCATATCAAAGTCAAACTTCATGTATGGATCTAGTCAATCAATGAAAATCCAATAAAATCCAAGAAGATTCAGCTTTGTGCTTATAATACACACCATCATAAGCCTGAATATAATAGTTGAGTAAGACGTCTCTAAACATCAGGCTGAGATGTGTAATATATAACACCACATAATATAGGTTCATATCGTGATACTTAGCACGAATATGTGGATTTTTACTATTCGTCTCAATATTTATCAAAATTGCACATTTGCAATGAGATAAACTTGAAACAAAGTGGTCTAGGATAGTTAAAGTTAACCTAATTTTCTCTGGAAGTACTACTTAACTTCCATTTTGTTGAGGACTATCTCACATAATATGTCTAGGTTCTAACATTGTTACTCTAAACACATAACTATTGAAATATAGCTCCTATACTTCCAAGTGTTTCTACCCTAAAACTAGGGTTTTGAGGTACTTGACACAGTTCCCATGGTTTTGGAGCACAACTCTTGCACTATTGGTGAACACCTGACTTCTTATTGTACACCTCCTAAGTATTTATGATGTTCTAGTCCATCACATAACGATTCTCAGGTGAATCATATATGATTAACATCTCTACCATGCAAGTAGACATATATTATTCCTATCACTCTTCCTTACCTCCCATGATTGACTCATCATGGTCTATACTATCTCATATAGCTTATATTTATTACTTACTATCAGTTGTTTTACAAGTTTGGATAGATTTTCCTTACCCATTACTTGTCTTGGTATACACCTTCTAATAGGGTATTACACATATCTTCATTACTTGATATCACTCCTATTACAGGTCTGGATAACTCTTACTTAACTATAACAAGTGTTGGTACACATCTTCCAATAGGATATCTTCCTTATGGTTGTATCCTCTCTTTGGACTACCATGTATTGTATACCAACTGTGGTCTAATCATCTATTGTTTTAAGACTTCAATGGTGTGCTACATGACTAGGATTAGCTGACTTCACTTAGGAAAGATAGGTAAGAAGGGTTGACTCAAGGGTGTCAGGATTATTCTCAAGTGAATATCCATCTCAAGTCATAAGAAGATTTGGTTTAGCTAAGACCACTTCCTATAGACACTACCAATCCTATAGGTCTCCTTTAAAGGGTTTTATTCCTAAGGTCAAAGCATTTGCTCTGATACCAACTGTGGTGACCCGGCATACCACTGCATGGTGTAGTATGCAAGTCTGATATAACACCAATGAAACACCGTTCCACTAGGATTATATCGCTCAGAGTGGTACAACAGAAACATATGCGGGTCCAAGGCATGTCTATAGAATTACAACTCCGACTCTGTTACAGAAGATCATCATAGCCTCCTATTTTACAATGAGGTAAATCTGCAAATAAACTCCAGAAAAACGATTCGTGGACTAATCCTATCCCGAACTCTATTTGTAGAGTATTTAACTAGCTATAGAGGCTAAGAATAGATTCTAGCTAAATAGGAGCTAGGTTTAGGAAGCTAGTTTCCTTCTATTGCTAATCTAGGTTTTCTCCTTGTTGAATGTGATATCGGACTCTCCTGACATGGTCCTGTCCCTTGAAGTAGTTGTTGACTCCTCGGCCTTCGAGTTGCACTGTAGATCCTCCTTTGATGCCTCCATACCTAAGCAGGGGATTTAAGAGTGGGATGAGTACGAGCGTACTCAACAAGTTCATTTTAGGGAAGAGGTGTTTAATGCACTAGCTACAGCCATAGACCAGAAAGTCATAGGCAATGCAAGTTTTTGTAAACATTTCTTCAAAAGGTTGCTTTTATTCTGAAGAGCTATGTCCGTCAGCCTTCACCGGTTGACTAGAACTTCATGGAGTTCCTTTCCGGCAGCGTTCGCAGTTCCATATCCCGGAACAGGGAGTGACTGGTCACAGTTCGTTACACTCTGCAGAGGTGTGCTGCTTTACCCATAAGAGATCTTAACCTTGGTGCCAACCGAGCTTAAGTTCTCGTCCACACTTCCTTTGGTGTGAGGCCCGGTATAAGGTCCTAGTCAATCATGTTCCTCCGCTACCTCGAACACCCACCCTTTGTTGCATACCCCGACCCTGGGTCCTCGTCGGTCCCATTATTCCCACTCACGGGTGGACCCCGACCACGACAACAGTTTGGGATCGAACCAAACTCCTTCGCCGGTAGTTGCAACCCATCATAGACCGCAATACCGTGGGGAACTTAAGGCTTCCCCAGCCTACCGCTTGTTCTTCGAGCGACAAGTGTCTACGGACTATGCCGTGGGGACTTAAGGCTTCCCCAGCCTACCGCTTGCCCTGACAGAAACAAGTGTCTACGGTAAAGCGCATCCGTTGATGAACGAGAGGTGGAAACACTTTTGACTACTCCGTCCCACTCCAGATCTTATGGTTAACACGGATATTACGGCACAAGAATCACTGGACGACATTTGTTGTTTAATCCTAGATGGATATAAACCCTTGCAATGGAACCTCCACCTTATCAACACAATCCATGGTTCCATTGCCCACCACATAGTCATATTCATAGTTATGAAAATAGTGGTTTTGTTTTTTATGCAATAGTGATAAACATAGTACTTTGCAAGTAATTTGGTAAAAATACTCAAATGACATGAGCAAGCGATGAACTTGCCTTTCTTGACTGCAAGATTATGCGAGACAAGGTCTTCGATACGCAATAACTCCAAATTCTGAAATAGCATCATCGTCCGGTAAGGACGATGTTTAAAAGATTGGCAAGGATGCAATAATGCATAAGTATGAGATGCAATCGCTCTAAGCATGACCTAACCCCGATGATTTAGGATTAGTGAGTGATAATAATTAGTTTAGGGTGTGTTGCACTTTTAGAGTGATTTACAAACAAGGTTCTTATTCGGGTTTGTGTTGGTTTAGAATCATAAGCAAGTGGTAAAATGCATAGTAACAATCATACACATCAAGGAATTGTGATTGTATAATAAGTAAAGAACAAGTTGTCAATTTTAAGTCCTATATGTCATGGTTAATGGTTGCTTGTTATATTCTTCAAAAGAATAACTTTTGAAGAACATGTTCTTTAATAAGGAACAAGTATGACAATTGGGTTTGCGGGGTGCTATGGTTTCCTATGGTTTCAATTGGTTTTCGGAATAAGTATTAGATGGATCACAACAGAGTTGGATTCATCAATAACTAGGCCTTGTATGGTTTTACTTAAGCAATTAAGTGTATACGATTGCTATCAAGGTTGGTATATCTTGCTTGGTGATAGTCTGGTTAGGGTTTATAGATCTTATGAAGAAGATTTGAGAGCTACTCCCTATTTATTGCAAAAGAATAACTTTTGAAGAATATACTTCTTAAGTAATAAGAAGTATTACAATTAAGGTTGAGGTTGTCTAAGGTTTGCTATTGGGTCTACTAAGTAAGGAATAGTTGGTTCCTAAATAGGATGGTTCATAAGTATCTCACACTAGTAGTGTTTTAGTGTGTATGTAATATGATACACAATATTGGCATGGTTGCTATTAGGGTTCATCACAATGGTGTGATGCTAAGCATGGTCCATTAAGGTTGATATCTCTAAGGATAGGATCTATGGTTTGCACTTGGTTAACCCTATTTGATCATCTAGGTCTAATGAAGATGAACATATGGAATATCAATGTATTAGATATGAGTCTCTATTATTTTATGAAGACATGGCATTTGTTTAGTTGCTACTATGGAGCTATGAATGAAATCAAAGTATCATGATCACATGTTGAACCTAGGTTTTAGGTTTAGAAACAAGTTAAGTTCATATGAAATAGTGGAGTTAGGGTTTGTTCATAATTGAATTAGGTTTTTTTTTTGGGTTCCACAAAGAATTATGAGGTTATCACTTTATTTGTAATGGAACTAGGGTTTCTTAATTACCATATAGTTCTTAGGTTGATAACCTCATTATAGTTGAAGTTCTTAGTAACTTTGAAATAAAACTAATAGTGGTATTAGTATTTTGTTATTTTTAGAGAATTAATAATTAAGATAATTATTATTTAGGGTTTTAAATAGTAATTGAAATAAGGGTATATCCCTTAATTCTTTTATAGGTTTTTGGAATTATATGTTGAAGTAATGATGAATTAGGGTTTGCTATTTACCATATAGTTTTATGGTTAATAACTTCAATTTAAAGTTGAAGTTATTAATAACTTGTAAATAAAATAATATTGAATTTAGCATTTTATTCTTTTTAAATAATTAATAATTAAGGTAATTATTAATTAGGGTTTAAATCCCTCTAATAAGGATTTAACAAAACAATGAATTAAGAAATTACTTTTAATGTTTTTTTTTATTCGTGTATCTGGTTTTTGTTTAATTTGAAAAGTGTTTTACTAATTATTGAATTTTACTTGAATTTTAAATTAAAAGAAAAGGCTTGAACATTAAATATTAAATGATTAAATTTTTATTAAAAATAAAAATTTCATGTTATATTTTTATTGGATAGTATTTACTTTTATAAGAATTTTGATGTCTTATTCTTATTTTTCCGAGTTAATAAGATTTTTCTATAAATTTTTAAAGTTGCAGTAATATTGAATTAAAAAAATAAAAACGAAATGGCTAAACCTACCCGGACAGAACACACCCCCGATCAATGACCGGTGGGGTCTGTCCACCTCACCCGCCACGTGGAATTTGACCGAGTCAAAATTACCACGGTGGCGAGAAGGTACCGGCCGGCGGGTGCGGCGATGGTCGCCGGCGCTAGGGCGTTCCCGCGAGCCCGAGCGAGGGCGCGTTGGACAATACTCACCAAGGCGAGTCTAGTGGTGGCAGCGCCACCCCCTAATGGTCACCGGAGCGGCGGCGACGGTGATGCCCGACGGCGGCGCTCCCAGGCAAGTGGTGCGGCGAGGCTACGGTGGTCTAGGGGAAAAAACGAGCATGCCAGTCGGTAGAGGGGCTCACCAGGAGCACGACGAGCTTGACGGCGAAGCGAATGGAGCTCGGACGGCGACGAAATCATCCGTGAACCTGGCGGCAGTGGTCGAAGAAATTGGCCAAATTCGCCGATCCGGGGGCTCCCCATCTTGCAAGCTTCGACGAGAAGAACGAGGGAGAGGATGGTGGTCGCTGGGAGTATCCTCGGCGAGGCTCGAGAGATGCCTTAATCGCCGACGGTGAACGGAGGCCGGCGAGCTAGGGTTTCGTCGTTGGGGAAGAATGGAGCGAGAGAGAGGGAAAATGGAGGGCGTACGGGCGTTTTATATCTTCTCCGCCATGCGCGCGGCGGTCAATATCGGCGACGGGAACGCGGGACGTGGCGACGTCGGCTCGGTGGCGAGCTCCTGTGCGCCCGGAGGAGAAAACGAAGACGACGACCTCCCTCCTCGTCTTTATCCACCGCGAAGGGGTACGGGCTGGTGTTCGGGTTGTGTTTTGAGCTGGGCCGGGCTGCTCACTCGGGCTGTGTTGCTTGGGTTGCGGCTGGGCTGCACCATGGGCTGCACGGCCGAGGTGAGCTGAGTAAGTCCTTTTCTCCTCTTTTCTTTTTCTGTTTGATTTTCTGTTTTGTTTTTCTATTTGAATTCAAATTTGAATTCATAGTTTAACTCTTTTCTGTTTTGCAGGTATTTGACAATTGGAATTTCATGAGGACTAATATGAAGATCATAATATTACTGCATTGTTCTTGAATAAACATTAATTATATATATGTGGCCTTGCTACAATTTTTAATTAGGCAAGAATTTAGGTATTCATTTTAATTTCCTTTCTCATTTGTAATATAACTCCTGTTGAATAATTAGAGTTGGTTATTCCTCTTCCAATTGTTTTGGAAGTTATTATTAGGACTTGGTTTTATTTGTGATCACCCAAGTGATACTCAAACTAGGGTTGAGGTTTAATTCTAGGTTATAGAGTTGAGATTACACCATATTGCAAGTGCCAGGGTTTAATCTCCCCTAACCATGATAAGGTGGTTACTTGCTTAATATTTCATGTACTTCCCTAATTACTAAGGCTTTGAGGATTGGTTTTATCTTGTACCAATTAACTCCTATTATTATCCCCAACTTATCATTAAAGTAACTACATTAATTATAGTTCTTTTTATAGTTAACTTTGGTCATATGGAGGTATGGTTTCTCACCATATAAAGTATAGAGTTTTACTCTAAGGTTTTCTTATGTTTCTTAGGTGAAGAATAGGTGGAATGTAAATGTGGTAGGATTCTACTTATGATCACCATGTGATTCACAAGTTAAGGTTGGGATATAATCCTATGGTTGCTTACTAGTTACCCCCCTATGATTTCATGTGGTGAATCATATCTACTTATCCTATTAGGGTTTAACTTATCCTCACATACTTCAATAGCATGATCATGGATTAGGCATGATCAACTTGTTCTTAACATCTCTACCTCAAGTTCTTAGGGTTTATGATCATCACTCAATTTATAATGATCAAGGTTTGGCTTCCTAAGTTATCTCTCAAGAATTAGGTTTCTCACTCCCAAGATTAAGCTTTGTCTTGATCAACTTAAGTATAATATCTCTCTATAGTTTCTTGGGTGGACATGGCTATGGTTGTCTTAATAATTTTGATATTCCAGGAGAATGTCTGAGATATACACTTACAATTCTTTCTAAAGGATTGATGGCTTTAATCATTTGGATATATGGATAGGTCTCTCCCTTGAATTCAAGTGTTGCCTCAACTAAATTAAATGTAACACCATAGTTTGGACTCTCTTATATAGGAATGGATCATTCTAGGGTTTATGGTGTACTCACAATATCTCATTAGGTATGAAAAGGTTAAGTCTCCACCTAGATGCTTAGTTGGATTAGTTACTACTTTACTTCATCAATGCATGGATATGATCTTATTCCATTTGATATTGGTTACCTCACCATTCCTAGATAAAATGGTTTAACTCCTAATACTTTAGTTCAAATGTTGTCCTTTATTCTTAAATAGGTAAATCTTGAATTGATATGAATGGTCTCTCTCATTTGGGAATGACTTGAATATTATCCCAAGGTTATGGTCTTAGGATAATGTTTTGATTACATGGATGTATATCTAAGACTTATCTTAAGCGTTGTCATTGCTTCTCTAATAAATAATATAGAACTCTCACCTCTCTAGGTTTGATGTATAATAGTTTGGAATGTAAAAGAATATATACTTCTTGAGTGAATCTCCTTGTTATAATCTCCATTGTTGAAGTGGAATGAATACCATGAGGTTTCATGGTAGGATCAAGGATTAGTTAAAACATGGAAAAGATAAGTGAAGAATAGTTCCTTCATTTATTGTTACTTGATTTCCAATTAAATGGATGTTCATAAGTTATGGCAAGGAATACCATGTTGTGATCTTTTATAAGATCAAGCAATTTATCATTGAGTAAAGTGTTGTTGTGTTGATTATTAGTTCCATTTGATCTAACCCCTTAGATCGAATCATCTCTACCAAAAACAAAGTTTTAACAAAGTCACATTGAGGTTTATAACGCTTGACTTGATGAGCTACTTCAATTCCACCAAGATCAAGTGAAACTTCGATTCTTGTGATCTGTTTTACTTTAAAGCGCGAAAATTCCCCGGATTTTCTATGCATGAATGCAATGCACACATCTGTTTCTTCTATTTTTGTAACCCCAATACCTGGGATATTACAGGGGCCAAATGGGAAGACTGCCTTCCCTTTGCGGAATTCTCTTATAATAACAGCTACCAGGCCAGCCTCCAGATGGCACCGTTTGAAGCACTCTATGGGCGCAAATGTCGCACCCCTCTCAATTGGTCCGAGACTGGAGAGCGTCAAGTGTTCGGACCTGATATACTTCGAGAAGCTGAAGAACAAGTTCAACTTATCCGAGACCGCTTGAAGGCTGCCCAATCCCGTCAGAAGAGCTACGCTGACCCCAAACGCCGAGAAGTAACATTCAGCAGCGGAGACTTTGCCTACCTTCGCGTCACCCCTCTCAAGGGAATGCAACGTTTCCATGTTAAGGGCAAGTTAGCACCAAGGTATATTGGCCCCTTCAAGGTCCTTGGTCGCCGTGGAGAAGTCTCGTATCAACTGGAGCTACCAGTGGAACTGTCAGAGTTTCATGATGTCTTCCATGTCTCCCAACTCCGTAAATGTCTCCAAGTGCCTGATAAGCCCGAAGTGTTCAAGAACATCGACCACCGCTCTATCGACCTAAACCAGGATTTAACCTACCGTGAGAGACCCCTCCGAATCCTGGAAGAGGCCGTGAGGATCACTCGCAGAAGAAAGATCAAGTTTTTCAAGGTCCAGTGGAGTAACCATTCTGAGGAGGAAGCCACCTGGGAACGGGAGGATTATCTTAGGAGCGAGTTCCCTTATCTCTTCAGCTCTTAGATCCAGAATCTCGGGACGAGATTCTTTTAAGGGGGGAAGGTCTGTCACAACCCACTTTTTATACCCTGCATATTTTCAAGTTTTAAAAATTATGGACCAACAAAAACTTTTTATATATCTTGCTACCTAGTGTGCATAGCATATAGTTTGCTTAGAATTGTTAGTTGTATGTGTAGATAAACCACTTCTCACTCTAACCAACCTTAATACCAAAAAGAATTTTCAAAAATTAAAAGAGGGAAACTCTTCATGACACCACTAGTGAGACACCCCACTTTCAATTTCTCTTTTTAGAAATTTTTTGCCCTCTTCATCAAAACTATGGGTGCATGAGTGCACATGCTACAACATGCCACCCCCTTTCTCTTCACTCATCTTGCCACCCTTTCTTTCCCTCTTGTTGGAGCAAACCCTAGGAAGGGGGAACACTTACCCCTCTCCCTCTCATTCCCTCCTTTTGCTCTCTTTTTGTCTCTGGTGGCCATGGACACTTGACCCCTCCCTTTTTCACCCCTTCTTTGCCATCTCTGGTTCTTGCCAAGCCCTAGAGGGACACTACCCCCTCTCCTACCCCTCTCTCTTTTCTCTTGGGTGCATGGCCGGGGCATGGTGTCATGCACCACCACTCAAGCCCACATCAATCTGGCCCACAACCCACCTCTCTTGGACCCTCCCTGGACTTTCCCTGCCTCTCCCCACGAGCCCAAAAACGTGCACCAGCCCACACACCAGGAGGCCATCGATCCAGGGACGTGCACGCCCTGGAAACCCTTCCCGCGCGCGCGCAGACGCCCGACGCGCTCGTCGCCTCGTTCCCTCTGCCCCGACGCCTCGGGAACCCACGCGCCCCCTCGGTTCCCCAACCTGCTGACGCCAGCGGCCCGACGTCATCACGGCCCCACCCTGCTGACGCAAGCCCTCGCGCGCCGGTTGGCCATCGCCACCGCCCCGGCCCCGTCGACTGCCCTCCCGCGCCTATAAAAAGCCCCTCCCTCACCACTCCGCTCTCACACCAGCACCACTCCACCCTTCCCACCTCCACAGACGCTCCCTGAGAGCGCCCAGGGCGCTGCTCTGGGCTGCTGCTCGCCACAGCCCGCCACCGTCCGTGATCGCCGCTCGGGAGCAAGAAGGTCGCCGCGCCCTTCTTCGTCGACGCCAACCCCTGCCCCTTCGTTCCATTCTGCCTTTGGTCGCCCTAGAAGCCTCACCCTGCTCCCTTCCCTCTCCAGGCTCGCCGGAGAGCGCCGCCGCGTCAAGACCTGCTGCCGGACGCCGTGACGGGGGAGGTGCTGCCGGAAGCCGGGAAGAAGGGGGAGACGCTGCCCGCCCGTTCTGCGACGACGCCGACCCACCTCGAACCCGCCGCCGTGCTGCCGCCATCGCCGGTGAGTTCCCCAGCCGCCGCCCGCTTTTTCTCTGCCGAGCACGGCCGCCCGATCGCGCCCTACGTGGCGAAGGAGAAACGATGGCCCAGGGCCATCGGATCACCATCCCACGGTTGCATGGGCCATGCAGGCCAGCATGGCCATGCACAGCCTGGCCCACCCCGGGCCCTCTCTTTTTCATTTTTCCTTTTTCCCTTTTCTTTCCCTCAGCCGCGTGGACACCCCCCTGGGCCGGCCCATTTCCCCCACGGCGCGGCCCAGCTCCTTTCCCGCCCAGTTTTTCGTTTAAAATTTGTTTAAACTTTTTCTGTTTTTGAATTTAAAACCTGTGAACCAAATTGCTTATAACTTGAGATCTACAATTCGAAATCAAATGATACCAACTGCGTTAGAACCACAATTTCAATATCTTTCACATGCCACTGGCCTCATATTTTTAGGATTTTTACACGAATTTTAGTGAAATAAACTTGCTCTATGTATTCTGTACACTCCACAAAAATCCTAAAATCGTAGAATTAATATTTTTGACTGATTCCAATTGTGTTAGTCTTGTTTTAATGTCGTCCATCTAAGAAAAATAATATTGGTCCCTGTTAGGACTAATTCTGGATCGTTTATAAAAATGGTATGTCACATAAAATGTTGTCCATTAAACACTTGTTTCTATTTGATTTCCACCCCAACCCTTTTTCTTATAAATTTGGCCAATGCATGTTTTTAATTTGATACAACATATACCCCTGCATGCTCTATCATATTCTTTTAAAACTTGATTCTTGAGTTATGTGTTGATTGTATGTTGCCCTTTTATTTTCGCGACGTTAGATACGAACGTGGGAGAAGCCGAAGGAGAAGATTTTGGAGAAGGTGTTGAAGAAGACCAGGGACTAGCCAGCCAAGGCAAGCCATTTACTTTGATCCCTTGTTCTCTATGTTCTTGATTGAGATCTTGCCATCCTTTGGTCTCTTGACTCCTTGTGTTCCTTGGGGGTTCGGTTAATTTGTTCCTTTACATACTTGCCACCAAGTGTGTAATGTTCTCTTTTGTTACTTTGCGTACCTACTCTAAGTATGCGAATTACATTCACCGCCCTTTTGACACCTACAACTCTAGTAACGATAAGGGTTAACATCATGTAATTTGCTCCACTTTTTGATTATCCCCATTCATGCTCAATGTGAGTATGGATGTCTTTGACACCCTTCATGGTATGATGGCAATCATTTTGCTATTATACATCTTAGTTCACACATAAAACTTTAGGTTGGGAAAACCCTCAAGGTTTTACCTTGTTGTAAAAGTTTTTGTTAAAACCTTGGGTATGATGTTCTTCCCAAGTGAGAATTTATGAAAGGAAAGGATTTGGTACAAATGATGAGGATAAGAAAGTGGTTGGGTTTTATGAAAACTTTGGCGCCAAAGTACTCACCCATGACAATTAACTAGCGCAACCACATTACTCCAACGTGGGCACGGGGCTTAGCTTGACGTTTGTTCTCTTTAGCATGAGGCACCGCATAACTATACAAGGGTACGGTTACCCCCGAGTCCGGGTTGTCAAGTTGAGACAATAGTATAACGGGAGGCCTTCGGGGCTGACCCGTCCGGAAGACACTATGGGTCTCCTGGCTTGGCGGTGGAGCCACGCTCAAAAGGAGGTGAGCTGCCACGGTGCCGGGGAGGTACATACTCCATAGGGTAGGACCTCTTGCTAATTTGAATGGGCGGAAGGCTTCGACTGATTATCCGATACCAACATACTTTCGTATGATGGACCGGGGATGATCCCGGCGGATTTATCGGATCTTGTGGGGAAAGTGCGCAAACTCTGCAGAGTTAAATCTATTCGAATAGCCGCGTCCGCGGTCATGGACGGTTGTAATGGCTGTTGCTTAGCCTGATGAATTTTTGGTTTCGAAAATGGGTTTTGTGCAAAGAAAGAAAAAAAAGGGATTTGTGTTGGAGTACTTAGAGTACTGGAAATATGGTGGGAACCATGATGAGATGGTCGGAAAGGAAATAAAATTTGGGTCTACCTTCCTAAGTGTTTTATGTAGTGAAGGATCTTCTTAAATTAAATCATGTAGGGATGTCTTAGAGAAATCTTTGAGTATCTCCTTCAATCATGAAGTTGAGATGCTATCTCCACCAAAAACACTTCTTCTCTTCTACATGTCATATTCTTAACTGAAAATAGATATTCCCTCTTGACCTCCTAGTTTAGTCTTTGTACCTTGTTTCCTTGTTATGTTTCATTTTAAATGGTTTGCGAGTACAATTCAAAATGTACTCACGGCTTTGTCCCTGGCTATCTACTTGGCCAGACTATGAGGAGGATTTTGAAGATGATGGAGGTTATCAGGACGACTATGCGACTTAGGACGTTTCCCCGGTCAGCTGCCTGTAGGGTTTAAGGCATGACTTGGGCCCGACGAAGTTGAATGTATCCGCTGCACTTTTATGTTTGATTTCAGCCCGAAGTGGCCATTTATGTAAGACTTGGTCATGAGACCGTTTGTAAGACTATTTATTATTTCGGTACTATGTAATGGATGTTGTAATTCTGTTTATCAGTTCGGTTATGTGCTCATGTTACATTGATCATGGGATCATGAGTGAATGCATAACGGGTATTTCAGACAGTTGGTCCGGGGTGCCACACTTTACCAATGCTACTGTTAATTTGGTACATTGGGGTTTTACCAATGTTACTGCTAATTAGATTGAAAGAAAATGTTTTGATAAATGATAGGGAAAAATTGGCTTTATGCAAAATGAACTTCGAGCTCTACCTTCCGGATGTGCACGTAGGTGTAGGATGCCTTTTGAGTCCACAAAAGTGTCCTTGCCAATACAATTCCAAATGTATTGATTCCTTCGGGCTGCAACGTTTGATGTTGCGGTATCCCTAGCTGCTGAAGAAGATGTTAGGATCACGAGTCTTTGCCCAACATGTCTGCCTGTGGCATTCGTAAAGGAAGAGGACTCCATGCTATTTGCTTTCCGCTTGATGTTGAACTCTGATTTATGTTTATGCTAGCCCTTGAGCTATGCAAGTTGTATCGAACTATTTTATTTTCGCTGGATCTTAGGTTGTAATGAAGACCTTTGCTATTTGGTATTTCATCTTAAACTGTATATGCTAGCAGTTCGATCCAGGGACTAGCACTAATGCACAGGGACTTGCACTTTTTAAAGTGAGGTCACTACATTCACAAAACACCCCCTTTTTGGCACCTCGAAAATGGAAAATTGATTTTTCGTGCGATGAAAAGGAAAACTTCCTCCTGCAACATTTTAAGACATCCGAAGATGCACATGTGTGCACAATATCGGCACATTATCACAAACTATGTCGCGATTCTATCAGTAACATTGGTAGTTTGACCTAAATGCCATGAAACCTCGAACACGATAGCTCATATTGTGAAGGATTTTTTGTGATGTCTGCAATTCTCCAAGTTTATTATTTTTCCTTGCAACTATGACACATAATATCATTGCACGCGAAGGTTTCACGTTGTTTGGATCGATTTTGAATTTGTTATGCTCGTTTCAAACTATATTCAAAACGGCGGGCATGAAGATCCTTCGCTCGGGGCGAAGTTTTGCTAAACTTGCACTGGATCTCTGATGAAATAGCATGTTGTGAACCCAATAAAGATTTTTACAAAAAATCTTGAGCATTATATCATGTGTCTGTAGTTCAAATCTGGCCGGCCTCCTATCGATTCGGCAGGAATTTGTCTTTTTCACGAGGGGTGGACGGAAAGGTTCCAGATACACCGGTTGGGAAATTATCCATCTTAGGTGGTCTAGTATTTTTGGAAAATGTGTTGGTACCAATGTGAAACTTTAATTTGGTGGTTGCTTCACAAAACACCCCCTTTTCGGCACCTCGAAAATGGAAAATGGATTTTTCGTGCGATGAAAACGAAAACTTCCCCCTGCAACATTGTAAGACATCCCAAGATGCACATGTGTGCACAATATCGGGACATTATCACAAACTATGTCACGATTCTATCAGTAACATTGGTCGTTTGTCCTAAATGCCATGAAACCTCGAACACGATAGCTCATATTGTGAAGGATTTTTTGTGATGTATGCAATTCTCCATGTTTATTATTTTTCCTTGCAACTATGACACATAAAATCACTGCACGTGAAGGTTTCACGTTGTTTCGATCGACGTTGAATTTTTTATGGTCGTTTCAAACTATATTCAAAACGGCGGGCATGAAGATCCTTCGCTCGGGGCGAAGTTTCGCTAAACTTGCACTGGATCTCTGATGAAATAGCATGTTGTGAACCCAATAAAGATTTTTACAAAAAATCTTGAGCATTATATCCTGTGTGTGTAGTTCAAATCTGGCCGGCCTCCTACCGATTCGGCAGGAATTTGTCTTTTTCATGAGGGGTGGACGGAAAGGTTCCAGATACACCGGTTGGGAAATTATGCATCTTAGGTGGTCTAGTATTTTTGAAAAATGTGTTGGTACCAATGTGAAACTTTAATTTGGTGGTTGCTTCACAAAACACCCCCTTTTCGGCACCTCGAAAATGGAAAATGGATTTTTTGTGCGATGAAAAGGAAAACTTCCCCTACAACATTGTAAGACATCCCAAGATGCACGTGTGTGCACAATATCGGCACATTATTGCAAACTATGTCGCGATTCTATCAGTAACATTGGTAGTTTGACCTAAATGCCATGAAACCTCGAACACGATAGCTCATATTGTGAAGGATTTTTTGTGATGTATGCAATTCTCCAAGTTTATTGTTTTTCCTTGCAACTATGACACATAATATGACAGCACGCGAAGGTTTCACGTTGTTTGGATCGTTTTTGAATATTTTATGCTCGTTTCAAACTATATTCAAAACGGTGGGCATGAAGATCCTTCGCTCGGGGCAGAGTTTCGCTAAACTTGCACTGGATCTCTGATGAAATAGCATGTTGTGAACCCAATAAAGATTTTTACGAAAAATCTTTAGCATTATATCATGTGCATGTAGTTCAAATCTGGCCGGCCTCCTACCGATTCGGCAGGAATTTGTCTTTTTCGCGAGGGGTGGACGGAAAGGTTCCAAATACACCGGTTGGGAAATTATCCATCTTAGGTGGTCTAGTATTTTTGAAAAATGTGTTGGTACCAATGTGAAACTTTAATTTGGTGGTTGCTTCACAAAACACCCCCTTTTCGGCACCTCGAAAATGGAAAATGGATTTTTCGTGCGATGAAAAGGAAAACTTCCTCCTACAACATTGTAAGACATCCCAACATGCACATGTGTGCACAATATCGGCACATTATCACAAAATATGTCGCGATTCTATCAGTAACATTGGTCGTTTGACCTAAATGCCATGAAACCTCGAACACGATAGCTCATATTGTGAAGGATTTTTTGTGATGTCTGCAATTCTCCAAGTTTATTATTTTTCCTTGCAACTATGACACATAATATGACAGCACGCGAAGGTTTCACGTTGTTTGGATCGTTTTTGAATTTTTTATGCTCGTTTCAAACTATATTCAAAACGGCGGGCATGAAGATCCTTCGCTCGGGGCGGAGTTTCGCTAAACTTGCACTGGATCTCTGATGAAATAGCATATTTTGGACCCAATAAAGATTTTTACAAAAAATCTTGAGCATTATATCATGTGCCTGTAGTTCAAATCTGGCCGGCCTCCTACCGATTCGGCAGGAATTTGTCATTTTCACGAGGGGTGGACGGAAAGGTTCCAGATACACCGGTTGGGAAATTATCCATCTTAGGTGGTCTAGTATTTTTTAAAAATGTGTTGGTACCAATGTGAAACTTTAATTTGGTGGTTGCTTCACAAAACACCCCCTTTTCGGCACCTCGAAAATGGAAAATGGATTTTTCGTGCGATGAAAAGGAAAACTTCCTCCTGCAACATTGTAAGACATCCCAAGATGCACATGTGTGCACAATATCGGCACATTATCACAAAATATGTCGCGATTCTATCAGTAACATTAGTCGTTTGACCTAAATGCCATGAAACCTCGAACACGATAGCTCATATTGTGAAGGATTTTTTGTGATGTATGCAATTCTCCAAGTTTATTATTTTTCCTTGCAACTATGACACATAATATGACAGCACGCGAAGGTTTCACATTGTTTGGATTGTTTTTGAATTTTTTATGCTTGTTTCAAACTATATTCAAAACGGCGGGCATGAAGATCCTTCGCTCGGGGAGGAGTTTCGCTAAACTTGCACTGGATCTCTGATGAAATAGCATGTTTTGGACCCAATAAAGATTTTTACAAAAAATCTTGAGCATTATATCATGTTCCTGTAGTTCAAATCTGGCCAGCCTCCTGCCGATTCGGCAGGAATTTGTCTTTTTCACGAGGGGTGGACGGAAAGGTTCTGTTATCACCAGAAATTGGACCAGTCAGAGGTGGGCTGCGATCAAGATGGGCTTAGAGATAAATATATAGAAGAGATATGTGAATCGGCCTTGTGTACCAAGTTTGGGCTAAGTTGCTCGTGTATACGTAATATATTAGGGTACGTGTCGTTTGGAGGTTAGAGTTTGGGCTCGTGCCCGGTTGGGATTATTCCCACATTAGAAAGTCTACGGACTATAAATATGTATCTAGGGTTTATGGAATAAACAACAACCAACGTTCACCACAAACCAATCTCGGCGCATCGCCAACCCCTTCGTCTCGAGGGTTTCTCCGGTAAGCACCATGCTGCCTAGATCGCATCTTGCGATCTAGGCAGCACGAGCCTGCCTACGTTGTTCATGCGTTGCTCGTGGTGAAGCGTTTTTGATGGCGAGCAACATAGTTATCATAGATGTGTTAGGGTTAGCATTGTTCCTAGTATCATATGCTGTCGTAGTGCAACCCTTGCGCATCTAGCCGTCCTTACGCCCCATCATAGGTGTAGGGCGGCACCCCGCTTGATCATTATTTAGTAGATCTGATCCGTTACGGTTGCTCCTTGATTCATCAAGGATTAGTTTAACATCCGCAATAGTTAGGCCTTACGAAGGGTTGGAGGATCCAGCGGCGTGTAGGGTGTAGTTTGCGAGCCCTAGACGGGATGTTCCGAGGATCAACCTCGTGTTGGTTTTTAGGCCTTGTCTAGGGTTGGCTTACGATCACCGTGCGCGAGCGCGAGGCCCAATCGTGAGTAGGATGATCCGATTATGCGGTGAAAACCCCAAATCGTCGTGGATCTCATTAGCTTTATCTTGATCAAGCGGGACCACCATATATTCGGCCACCTTGGACGAATCATGGGTGGATCGGCTCCTCGAGCCGATCCACGAGATAACCTGAGAGCCGATCGAGGCTCGTATTTAACGTGTACGTGTGTGCCCCGCAGGAAACTAAGCGAGGCATCATCCACACCTTCCCGACCAGGTATAGGTCAGGTGGCACGCCCCTGCAATTTGCATCGGCGCGCGACCGGGGAGGCTTTGCGGGCCGTCGCTCCGAGGGACCGGGGCCAGCCGCAGCCCTAGTTGTTCCCGGCTCTACGGTGTTGACCTGTCGCTGCCCGTCGGTGGGTTTCTGACGTCAACACATTCTGGCACGCCCGGTGGGACAAGCATCTACATTTTCGACATCCACCACATCGCCATCTACATCCGAGATGGCGGAAGAAACTCCGGTCACTTACGAGGATCTGAATGGCGAGCTCAAGAAGAAGTATGACGAGATCAAGGCCTTCCTCGAAGCCGACCTCATCGGCTCTTTCCACAGGACCCGCTCCCATGGCATCAGATGGAAGGGGTTCTCACCTGAAGGCGCGCTCGATGGAGTGGACTTATCCACCCCGTCAGAAGAACGCACCAGGTCGCTGCGTCAGGAGATCAACTTCATGGTGGCTCATTCACTGCACCGCCACTCTGAGAGCTTGGTGAACACTTTGGAGCGTGTCGCTCTTCGCGTGATCCAGGAAATCATGAGCAATCAGTACTCTCCGTCAGGACCAGCTCTAGGGACTCACCAAGGAGAGTTGGCTCTCCAGTCCCGTCCGTCGTTGCCGTTCGCTTTGGCAGCGCCAGAAGTGCCGAACTCATCGGCCTACGTCGTCTACAAGATTGGTGGTGACCCCAGTGACTACCAATTTCTGCATGAGGCGCCCAAGGAGATCCCGCATGGATACACGTGTACATACGTACCAGACTGCAGTACCTGGGCACTCTCGAACCAGGTTGCAACAGACGGGGACTCCCGGAACATCGGGAGGAACGTCGGGAACAGGACCCCGAGAAGCGGACGTGGCTAGCTAAATACGCCACCCCGACGAAACTCCGAGCCCAGCTCCTGCCGGCTTGGCTCGAACCGGAAAAACAAGCATGGCTGGTTAAGTACGCCACCCCGGCGAATCTTCGGGGTTCGACACCTTCAGCCATCACCGCGGATCAGATTTGTACGATTCGAAAGATCGGCTCGGCATGATGCCGAAAAGGAAGACGGTCGGCTATACCAAGCCGTACCCCAACGAGTACGAATTGATCCCGCTACCACCCAAATATCGGCTCCCGGACTTCACAAAGTTCAGTGGATCAGATGGTTCCAGCTCCATCGAGCATGTGAGCCGGTATTTGGCACAGCTGGGCATGATCTCAGCGTCAGACGAGCTGCGTGTGAGGTTCTTCTCGCAGTCCCTCACAGGATCGGCTTTCGGTTGGTACACATCACTGCCACCGAACTCAGTCCAGACTTGGAAGCAGTTGGAAGAGCGGTTCCATGAGCAATATCACTCAGAGGCCTCCGATGCTGGCATTGCCGATTTGGCACAAGTGCGACAGAAGCGCGGGGAAACAGTGTCAGAGTACATCCAGCGCTTCAGGACCGTGAGGAACCGATGCTATTCGGTTCACGTAAGCGAAAAAGAAGCAGTCGAGTTGGCGGTGGTGGGTCTATCATCATCGATCAAGGACGTGGCCTCCCAAGCAGACTATCCTTCATTAGCACACATGGCGCAAAAGCCGTCGACATATGAGCAGCGCCACCCAGATGTCTACCAGGACAAATTCAAGCGCGTGGTCACCATGGTTGACGCGGGCGAAGATGAAGGTGCTACGGGAGAACAGGAGGTCGCAGTGGCTGAGTGGACTCGAGCGGCAGGCCCAGTAACCTGCAAATGGGTAAAGCCACCAGGGCCTCCAAGAGGGTTCGACTTCGACGTGACTAAAACCGAGCAGATTTTCGATCTATTACTCACGGAGAAGCACATAAAGGTACCCGAAGGCCACAAAGTTCCTACGGTGCAGGAGCTGAACGGAAAGCCATACTGCAAGTGGCATAACACGTACACCCATACCACTAACGACTGCAGGGTGTGGCGTCAGCAGATCCAGATGGCGATAGAAAATGGACGACTAATTTTCAACCAGTACGCCATGAAGGTCGACACACATCCCTTCCCCGCCGTTAACATGGTGGAGTATGCTTACCATGGAGGTTGCCAGCCAGGGTCTTCGTTCGAGCATCAACATGATAGGGTCCGGACACCACGCCGGCAAGGATGAAGATGAGGGCAGCTGCTCTCATAGCAAAGACACAGAGGAAGCCGCTCCAAGCGACCGGCTCCGCCAAGATGGCAAGCGCTACGTCACAGAGGGAGAAGTGAAGAACATAAGATATCAACGACCTATCTCTGATCACCTCCTCAACAAGTATGTGAGTCAGTATGACCAACGCCGGCGACACAGCGACGATGATAAAAGAGATCGTCTGGCCAGAGACGACAGGAGGCATCGTCGGCATGATCACGATGAGGAGCGACATGAGCGCCACGCCAGGGAAGAGTCGAGGGAGCGAGACGACAAGGACAGGCATTGGGACTGCCCCTTCTTCAGACACTGCTGGGATTCAGGAATGAGCCGATTGCCAACAATCGGCAATTGCCCAGAATGTAACCAGAAAAAGAAGGAGGCAGCCAACGTGTCTGTGTTCCAGCGTTTAGGGCCTCTCCCGCTTCGAAGCAAACACGCTGAGACCTCTCGATTGGAAGATCTTGAGGATTCAGAAGACGAGGGGGAAGACGAAGAAGACAGGTGCCACCGTCCAAGGTGGTGCCCTGATGGTCTCAGCCGTTCCCAAAAGCGCAGGGTTCAGCGATTGCGCGGTCTGGAGGAAGCCGAAAGGTTATACCTGCGCACGTTGAGAAAGGCACGGCCTGATCTGGCCGCCAAAGTTCAGCGAACCCTGGATGAAGAGGGTCGGCCACAAAGAAAAGAGTGGCGCCCCAAGCAAAGGAAAGCCGATGATGAAACATCGGCTGGCACAAACATGGTGCTCGTTCTTCCGACGAAGCCTAGAGCTCCACGGTTACACGATGCACTCAAGGTGGACGACAGCAAGTGCACCAACGTGATAAAGTCAGAGATTGGGCTGGTTTCATCCACCGGCCTGGACGAGTAGCAAGAGCACGTCAATAAGCAAACATGGCGAGGCTGATCCCCGCGATCGGCCCCCAAAACTTTATGAAGGGATATTACAGAACCTTCACCGAGCAAGCAGCGTGGAGGCCGATTCCAGCAATCGGCCAAAATCATCCTCACCATCTACTCTGCCTGGGCTCAACTTTTGACCCAACAGGGACTACCTGAAGAGCCGATACCATCAATTCTTTTGACAGAATCGGCTCGGGGGGGCACCTAGATGGATAAAACACGAGGATATGAGGTAATACTATCAAATATGGGGGCCGACACTCAAATCGGCCTAAAAAATTCAAAAAAATTTAAGCACAGCCGATGCAGCAGACATCGACTTAAGGATATGAAAGCCGATGCAGGCCCATCGACTCAAGAGGTACAAGTGTTTCGACCAGAAGGTCACTATGTCAGGAGCAGCATGGGTGTACAGAGCAGGTTAAGGGCGGGCTGCATCAAATCCACTTAAGGAGAGGAGCCGATCTGACCAGCAAGGCGCAAGGAATGCGCTAAGGAAACTCGGGGGGCAGCTCACCCTGAAGGTTCGCTGCTTCTAAAAACCGATTTGGTTAGAATCGGTTGATTGCCGCATTACGACTTAGAGGCTAATGGTGACTCTGTTCAAGAGCCAATTGAGATGGCATCGGCTGATTTTCCGTTGCCACCTTCTTCCCAAAATGATGAGCGATCACTAAAGAGGGTCGTTGAAACCGGCGGAAGAAATTTAGGGGCTCTCCTGAAGATTCTACATTATCTACCAGTTGGAAAATCATCAGTTGAAGGATACTGAAGGGTGAGTCGTAAAAGATCGACGCATTGCTATCGGCTCATTGAGAAGCGGTTTGAGGAAGTCGGCAAGATCAAATTGGGGAAGCTTCTTCATTAATAACAGGATTTCTTACAAAGGAAGGACCGATTACTCAAAGAAAGAAGAACAAAAGAAGGGTCTATTGACCCATCTACTACTGCTAGGCCTATGCTAGTAGATCCTAGTCTACGGGCCATCACTGCCCTCGTCGTCGTCCTCCGGAACCCTCATCGGCACTACTGCCGATGGGCTCCTCGTCGCTACTCCCGTAGCCCTCTACGGGGGCTTCATCCCCGTCTTCATCATCGCTGCTGTCGTCATCCCACCACATGCGGAGGCGCTTCGCCGGTGGGTAGCCCTCGAGGGAGTCGTCGTCGTCGTCGTCATCCACCTCTTCCTCCTCTTCAGAGGTGGGACAGCCCTCCCAGAGGTCGTCCTCGCTGTCCGACTCCAGTTCCTCGTCAACAAGGAACCGAAGGTTTTCATCCCCGCCGGTCGTGGACTGGTCGTCCTCGGACCGGATGGAGGAGGCGTGGTCCTCCGCATCCCATTCTTCGGGGCGCGGATTTCCGGCGGTGTCTCGCGGGAAGAGGAAGACCCATAGGAAAACTCGGAGGAGGAAGAAGACATGGCGGCGCAGGAAGGTTTTTTGGGCGCTAATGCGAGGAGGATGAAGGAGGGGCAAGCTGTTTAGGACGGCTAAATAGAAGGGATATGAGGGAGATTTAATGCCACAGCAGTTTCCGAGGAGGTGATGTCCAGCAGAAAAAAATTCGGACGCGTGGAGAAGTGGAAGGGGCAAGGCATCATGATGAAGGGTCCTGCGGCGATTTCTGTTCTGCCACGACATGACCTAACGGAAGGAAGCATAATGATTTTGGAAATGTCATTTCCAAAACCAGGGGGGCATGTGTTATCACCAGAAATTGGACCAGTCAGAGGTGGGCCGCGATCAAGATGGGCTTAGAGATAAATATATAGAAGAGATATGTGAATCGGCCTTGTGTACCAAGTTTGGGCTAAGTTGCCTGTGTATCTGTAATATATTAGGGTACGTGTCGTTTGGAGGTTAGAGTTTGGGCTCGTGCCCGGTTGGGATTATTCCCACATTAGAAAGTCTACGGACTATAAATATGTATCTAGGGTTTATGGAATAAACAACAACCAACGTTCACCACAAACCAATCTCGGCGCATCGCCAACCCCTTCGTCTCGAGGGTTTCTCCGGTAAGCACCATGCCGCCTAGATCGCATCTTGCGATCTAGGCAGCACGAGCCTGCCTACGTTGTTCATGCGTTGCTCGTGCTGAAGCGTTTTTGATGGCGAGCAACGTAGTTATCATAGATGTGTTAGGGTTAGCATTGTTCCTAGTATCATATGCTCGTCGTAGTGCAACCCTTGCGCATCTAGCCGTCCTTACGCCCCATCATAGGTGTAGGGGCGGCACCCCGCTTGATCATTATTTAGTAGATCTGATCCGTTACGGTTGCTCCTTGATTCATCAAGGATTAGTTTAACATCCGCAATAGTTAGGCCTTACGAAGGGTTGGAGGATCCAGCGGCGTGTAGGGTGTAGTTTGCGAGCCCTAGACAGGATGTTCCGAGGATCAACCTCGTGTTGGTTTTTAGGCCTTGTCTAGGGTTGGCTTACGATCACCGTGCGCGAGCGCGAGGCCCAATCGTGAGTAGGATGATCCGATTATGCGGTGAAAACCCCAAATCGTCGTGGATCTCATTAGCTTTATCTTGATCAAGCGGGACCACCATATATTCGGCCACCTTGGACGAATCATGGGTGGATCGGCTCCTCGAGCCGATCCACAGGATAACCTGAGAGCCGATCGAGGCTCGTATTTAACGTGTACGTGTGTGCCCTGCAGGAAACTAAGCGAGGCATCATCCACACCTTCCTGACCAGGTATAGGTCAGGTGGCACGCCCTTGCAATTTGCATCGGCGCGCGACCAGGAGGCTTTGCGGGCCGTCGCTCTGAGGGACTGGGGCCAGCCGCAGCCCTAGTTGTTCCCGGCTCTACGGTGTTGACCTGTCGCTGCCCGTCGGTGGGTTTCTGACGTCAACAGGTTCCAGATACACCGGTTGGGAAATTATCCATCTTAGGTGGTCTAGTATTTTTGAAAAATGTGTTGGTACCTGATATAGGCATCCCAATGGGCCTACCGAATAAGGTACCCGAGGTTATCTGGAGGCCTATGACCCGAAGATTACAAGGCCCGGAAGCCCAATAAACATCGAATATGGAAGTTAGAGATAAATTAGGAATAAAGAGTCTTGTAATTATATGGGAAGGACTCAAATGTGTCCCGCTGTTTGTAACTTGTACGATATGAAAACCTCGGCTCCGCCTCCTATATAAAGGGGAGCCGAGGGAGAAAGAAAAGATCGAAATCATTGTCAACACAAACCCTAGTTTTTCATAGTCGAGCACCTTTTTGGCTGAACCTTCGAGATCTACTTGCCCTCTACTTTCTGCGAAACCCTAGTCTACAATCTGTAGGCATTGACAAGTTAAACCCTTGTCAATTGGCGCCATCTGTGGGAATTAGAGGTGACAAGGAGGTGATCTCGATGGCATCGTCAACATCGTCGACAGCAAGCAACGTGATGGACGGAGGTAAACAGGCCCAACCTGATCTTGTCGATTTTGTTCCTCACCCTCCCGCCCGTTTGCATGCATATGCCGATCTGGAGGAGTCGATGGAGATGACATTCGGGAGTTTCCACTTCCGTGTCGGAAGAGAAGGATCGCATCGTCTCGCGGCACCGATTTTTTCGGGACCGTTAGCGACCGATTCCGATCTCTCGGGATCATCATCACCATCAATCTAGTCAAGCGACGAGGAGGTTTCACCGCCAAGCTTCATCAAGCCCGCCATCGGCGGAGAACTCGCCGATCTGCTCGGCAGCATATCTTTCTGGTCGTTCACGGGCTCTGATCTGAGCAGCGACTCAGAAAGCATCGACAACTTTGACTTCATCGACAGATCTACTTCGATCCGGGAGGTCTTCACCGATCGATACGACGGTGTCACCGACCCTGAAGATGATGAAAACACAACTGCAATATATCATCAAGTCTGCGCAATCGGGGATTCAAGCCGACAAGAGGACGAAGCGTCGGAGGCTTTCGATGACTTGGGAAATCCATACATCGACCCTGTAGATCTCACGCGCGGAACAGGAAACAAATACATCGGGTCCACGCCGCGAGAGAAGAGACAGCTGTCGCAAGCAGCTTGGGATAGAGCTCAAAGGGCTATGGATGGCATAGAGCCGATGACTACCACGGCTACACCAGAAGAGTTGCAAGCATACCAATATAAACTCGCTCGCGTCGGAAGAGAGTTAGAGAAACATAGAAGAGTACTCGAAGCAAGGAAAGCCGCAGCTTCTGCGTCAAGTGCGCGCAGGGCCAAACTAAGTCGACAATCAGGAACGTCGGGAGACAATCACAGAGACGCCCATGCGAGAGGAAGATCTCGACTGGCAAACGTGCCTGAGCATGAAAGAGAGAACCTGATCCAAAACCTCGACATGTCCTTTATGTCAATAGACACGAGAGGGCACAACATCCCAAAAATGTCGGAAGCAGGGTATTTGGCGACACATGCTTTCATGTTAGCATCCAAACCACCTGCAGGAGATCCCAGGGAAGCACTGTATAACATGGCCATGGCAGGAGTTGGAATCATGGGGACAGCAATACAAGGATCAAGTACACCGCAACCCGAGAGCGCTCCAAGACAAAATAGTCCTCGACCCACTACGGCGGCGCAAGATCCTCCACGAGAAGGTGATGCAAGAGATACAATGACACAAGCACGAGTCGATAGAGCGGCAGGAGAGAAGAGAACGTCAGCACTCACCAGAAGTTTGCGATGAAGACATGTGTGGACTCCCTTGCTTTACCCAACAGGTTCGCAAAACTCGGGTTCCTTCTGGCTTTAAGCTACCTGATAATTATAAAAAGTTCGACGGATTGCAAGATCCAGAGGACTGGTTAGTCGACTACCTGGAAACAGTGAAGTTGATGGGCAGAACTAGAGCAACAGCCATGCAAAGCATCCAAGTTCACCTCAGTGGAGCCGCAAGATCTTGGATGAAGAAGTTACCAGGAGGATCCATCAATAGCTGGGAGACTTTTGAGGACATGTTCGTGAAAAACTTTCGTTCCACGTTCAAGAAGCCTGCATCAATAGAGCAGCTGAGGGCCTGCAAGCAGAAGTATGACGAGTCGATGAGGGCGTATATCCAGCGATGGAGCATCATAAAAAACTCGGCAGAAAACGTATCCAACGAAAGAGCAATCGATGCATTTATCGCAGGGATCCGAAGAAGTGATTTAATCGAGGACTTGGGTAGGTCCATCCCGAGGACAATAGCAGAACTCATGGAAATAGCGAATCATTGGGCGGATGGCGAAGATGCTGTTCAAAACAAATGGCAGAGGTCACCCGAGGAGGACCTCAACAGAAACAACAATCAAAATAGACGACGATATCGCCAATTCTCAGACTATGACGGTCCCGGCCAAGTGGCGGCTGGCTTCCGAGGAAATAGCGGAGAAAATCATCGAGATGATTATCAATGAAACAACGATCAGCGCAATGATCACAGAGATGCGCCAGGCTCCAGCAGGCGAAATAATCGACCAAGATTTCAGAGGCCATACAACATATCACCCGAGGATATTCTGAATGGTCCATGTCAGATGCACTTTTACCTCGACACTGAGGGGAAAAGATAGTCAGGCCATCTTCAGAAGGACTGCCAAACCTTCCAAGCTTTACATAGGTATGCGGAGCACACCAACGCACAAGCAGCAAATAGGGGGCATGTACAGGGGCCAAGGAGTGAAATCCACCTGCCACCACCACCCGCAATTACCAGCTCAAACCAACATCAGTTGCAGTTGGCGGCACCTCCAGGCAACAGTGACGACTACATTAACACAACGAGAGCAGTG
This sequence comes from Lolium rigidum, assembly GCF_022539505.1. Lineage (NCBI taxonomy): Eukaryota > Viridiplantae > Streptophyta > Magnoliopsida > Poales > Poaceae > Lolium > Lolium rigidum. The sequence continues at coordinate 67,791,523 of NC_061511.1, forward strand.
TCGATGATTCAGAAAGGCAGACCCTCGAATAGGGCGCAGAAGTTAATTTCGCGACAGGTATACATGGCAGAGAAGATGCCTCCGCCAACCATTGAGTACGTTAATTGGTCGGCACAGGACATAGGATTCACTCAAGCGGACCACCCGCCTCAAGTTCCACGACCAGGACAATCAGCTATGATTTTACCAGCGGTGATCATGGGATTCAAGGTCTCGCGCATAATCATAGATGGAGGAAGCAGTCTGAATCTCATGTACGCGGATACCTTGAGGAAGATGAATATTTCTCTAGCAAATTTGACACCAACGAACACGCGCTTCCATGGCATTACACCTGAGAAGCCGAACTATCCTCTGGGAAAGATCTTACTCGACGTACAGTTTGGAACTCGAGAAAATTTCAGGAGGGAGAAGCTGGAGTTTGAAGTTATCAATTTTCCATCACAATACCATGCTCTCTTGGGACGACCCGCGTATGCCAGGTTCATGGCAGTGCCACATTACACATACCTGTTATGGAGGATTCCGGGACCCAAGGGCCCAATCATAGTTAAAGGAAGCTTTGCTCTGGCAGATAAATGCGACAAGGATTTCCATAAGCTCTCCGAAACCTTCGGGATGCAGGCTGAGTACGAAGCATCCAAGCTCACCACCAATTACGACGTGTTACCTGACGGAGGAAGATCCTTGCAGGAGCAAGCTTTCGACACCTCCAAGAACTCTAAAGAAGTGCAGATTCACCCGACAGATCCCAAGAAGACGATAGCCATCGCAACAAACATGGATAGCGCATAGGAAAGCACGCTCGTCAAGTTCCTCCGTGAGCGCTGGGAAATCTTCGCATGGTTTCCAGCTGACATGCCAAGAGTACCCAGGGAACTTGCCGAGCACCCTCTCAATCTAGACCCAAGAGCCAGACCAATTCGACAACCTTTGCGGCGTTTTTCCGAGCCAAACCGCAAAGCTATGCTATCTAAGATCCGTCGACTTAAGGAAGCGGGTTTCATCAAGGAGCTGCACACCGAGGCCACGTGGGTCGCCAACCCAGTGCTGGTCCCGAAGAAAAACACTGAGGTCCTTCGCATGTGCGTCGACTTCACGTGTCTCAATAAACATTGTCCAAAGGATCACTTTCCCCTCCCGAGGATCGATCTAATTATCGACTCCACAGCGGGTTGCGAACATCTTTCCTTCCTGGACGCGTATTCTAGTTACAATCAGATTTGCTTAAAAGAAGAAGATGAAGTCAAAACAGCTTTCATAACCCCTTATGGCGTATTCTGCTACAGAACAATGCCCTTTGGGTTGAAAAACGCGGGTGCCACATATCAGAGGATGATGCAGAAGTGTCTCGCCACGCAGATTGGCAAGAACGTTCAAGTATATATCGATGATATCATCATCACAACAAAGACAGGGTCATCCCTCATCGATGACCTGCGAGAAACCTTCGACAACCTCAACAAGTTTCACCTCAAACTGAACCCGACGAAATGTTCCTTTGGAGTTCCTGTTGGAGAACTCCTCGGATACTTGGTGTCAGCCAGAGGAATCGAGGCCAACCTAGAAAAAATAAAAGCCATCGTGACGATGAGGAAACCAACTAAGCTTAAGGAAATACAGCAGTTAACTGGGCGAGTCGCAGCATTGAGTAGATTCATCGCAAGGTTGGGAGAAAAAGCGTTGCCTTTCTACGCGCTCATCAAGCAGGGAGAAAAGTTCGAGTGGAACGAGGAAGCACACAAAGCCTTTGAGCATCTCAAGCGCACAATTTCGACACCGCCAGTATTGGTGGCTCCAAAGGAAAAGGAACCTCTCCTATTATACATCGCGGTCACACCTCAGGTGGTCAGCACAGTCCTCGTAGTAGAGCGAGAAGAAGAAGGAAAGATTCACGGGGTGCAGCGGCCAATATATTTCCTTAGTGAAGTCTTATCACCATCCAAACAGCGCTACCCGCAGTATCAGAAGCTGGCTTATGGAGTTTTCATGTCAGCAAGAAAGCTAAGGCACTATTTTTCGGCACACTCGATAATAGTGGTCAATGAGGCTCCCCTATCAAACATACTGAATAACCCAGAAGCTACGGGATGTGTCTCCCTCTGGGGAATCGAGCTTTCCCCTCGGGACATCACATATGAAAAAAGAAAGGCGATCAAGTCGTAGATTCTGCCGGACTTGGTTGCAGAGTGGATGGAACTGCAAAATACGGGACCTCCAGATTTATCGAGTACATGGCATATGAACTTCGACGGGTCCAAGAGATTGGAAGGAGCTGGAGCAGGCGTGATACTTGTGTCACCCCAAGGCGACAAAATGAAATACATATTGCGGATGACGTTCCCCAATGCATCCAATAATGAGGCAGAATATGAAGCCCTCATACACGGGATGAAGATGGCAAAGGCGTGCGGTGCCACCCGCTTAAAAAATTTCGGCGACTCCCAGTTAGTAGCTCAGTAGGTGATGAACAAGTGCGATGCAGTCAATGACAACATGATAGCGTACAAGGAGGTGTACAATGAACTCGAAAAACTCTTTGATGGTTGTGAAGTCAATCACATCAGCAGGCTCAGCAACGATGAAGCCGACGTTTTAGCAAACATCGGTTCGCAGTGCCTCCCGATACCACCAGGAGTCTTTTGGGAAGAGATAAGTGAGAGATCAACCAAGGCGAAGAAGGTACCGAAGCAGTCGAAGAAAAAGGAGAAGTCCAAGAAAGACTCGAGGGCTCTAGAGACGCATACATCGGAAGATGAGGAGGAACCAGACGAAGTCATGATGATCCAAATCCCCTAGATGCAAGTTTACCTAGCGTACATTACAAAGAAAGAAATACCCGAAGATCCAGTAGAAGCAATGCGAGTTATTCGACGATCCAAAGCTTTCACCGTGGTCAAGGGAGAACTATACAAACGAAGCATATCAGGAGTGCTGTAGAGATGCGTCACACCCAAAGAAGGGCAAGTCATACTGAAGGACATACACGAAGGAATATGCAGCCATCATGCGAGCAGTCGAGCAATAGCAGCCAAAGCTTTTCGAGCAGGATTTTATTGGCTCTCAGCAATAGAGGACGCGAAGGAAATCGTGCGCAACTGTGATGCCTGTCAGATGTTTGCATCCAAACCCCACTCACCTGCAGCAGAGTTAATGTCCATACCATTGGCATGGCCTTTCGCGCAATGGGGCTTAGACATGGTCAGGAAATTGCACAAGTCCTGGCCTGGAGGACACGTGTATTTGCTGGTAGCTGTCGACAAATTTACAAAGTGGATTGAAGCAATACCAGTAACATCGGCAGACGCAGCATCAGCGGTGAACTTCATCAAGGGAATAGTTTTTCGATTTGGCGTCCCTAACAGCATAGTTACGGACAATGGTAGCAATTTTACTTCTCGAGAATTCAAAGAGTACTGCGAAGAAGTGGGTATCAAACTACAGTTCGCATCGGTAGCACAACCGCAAACAAATGGCCAAGTCAAAAAAGCAAACGGCATCATCTGCAACGGTATCAAAAAGCAATTACTGACACCACTGGAGAAAGCACGGCACACTTGGGTTGACGAGCTACCCAATGTACTATGGAGCATACGAAAACACCCAACACAGCGACCCAAGAGTCTCCATGGGTGGGGCCATACATAGTTACTGAAGTAATTCCAGGAGGAGCCTACAGGCTGAAGGACAAGAAGACGGGGAAGGACGAGCCAAACCCATGGAACGTGGCGCAGCTATGGTGTTTTTACGCTTAGAGATCAATATAGTATCAACTATGTAAGCATACATTGAACCTGAAGAGCTCGCAAGTTTTTAGACGCACTCTTTTCCTTTCAGGGCACCGAGTGGGGCTAAAAGGTTTTTAATGAGGCGGGCTTGCGATGCTGCAATATAATAAAAATAGTGATGGCATATATTTTCTCGCAAAACAAGGCTCGGGGGCTTCTACCCGATGAAGATACTCGGGGGCTCGAAGGGAAAAAGAAATTTTGCCTTGACCTTCCATGAGTCACGCAATGATAAGTTACAATATACACCACGTACAAATATATGCAATCCTACAGCTCCGATCAAATACATCGGGAAAGAATAAAAAATAGTTTCTACAAAAATCTATCTATGGCTATGTTTTCTCTTGCAGCACGAACAATCTGCATCGAGTCGTCATACCGAAGTTCTTTGAAGAAAGCGGCATCAAACCGAAGAAGTTCGTCAATCATTTTTTCGGCTACAGGCGATACAACCGCATTATGCTTGTCGACGTTTACCCTCCTCTTCGACATCTTGCGGTAAAAAGTGTCGATAACATTGCTGAAGTCTAACTTCGAGTGGCAGACCTTCAACCAAATCAGAGCAAACTTAGCACCGGCCACCATCTGAGCCTTTGCAAAGTCGTGGATACTCTCCACATCCTTAAACTTATTCATAAGCTCGGTAAGATTTGCGGGCTGAGGATTTTGAGGAAACAGAGCATTGTACATCATTGCCAAAGTACTGCCGAAGAAATCACGAAACTCTCGGACTTGAGCGGCTCGATCTTGGAACTGAACAATCCGGCGAGTACGACTCTCGTCCGCCCAGAAGTCAATATCATTCTTCCTGGCAAGTTGAAGAAGGACCTCGACCCGTGAATTAACCCGTTGTTCTTCGTCGACAGCGTCAAGAAACGAACCTACAAGCAACACAAGGAGCAATACAGCGTGACAAAGGACCCGAAGAACATAAAAAGAGCGGCAAGGAAAAAGTCGCATACCCGCCATATCTTGGCTTGCTTCAGTCATCAAATCAAGCATGTAACTTTCGCGTTGAGCAGCCCGTGAAGCATCGGCAGCGGCAGATTCCTTCAATTCAAGAGCCTGCTGTGCCTGCCGAAGAGCAGCTCGTTCACGATCCGAAGATTTACGGGATTGCTCCATAACTATCACGACTTGCTTCTTCATTGCTTGCAGCTGTTGTCGAAGATCGGCCAGTTCTTGATGTAGTGAATAAGCACACGAGGAATCACCCAGGATAACACCGCCAGGAGCTCTCGCAGACTGAGAAGTGGCGGGTGCATCGTTGGAATGTCCGGCACCATCGGTATAGTTATCAAAAACCAACTGGAAGAAAAGATCGACATCAATCATTCGGCAAAAGAACATTTTTCATTGATATTCAGAACATTTACATGAAGAGGATCCTTGCAAAAGATGGCCCCTAGCAAGCCCCTACAAATCTTCAGAAGTAACACAAGATGGTGCTACTTACAAAAGAGAAAATAAAAAAGAAAAAATGGGTTGGTCTACTTGACCTCCGTCCGCGCAGTGCTAGCAGAAGCAGTGGACTTCGGGTCAAGGAAGGCAATGATCTTCTTCGACTGAGGCTTGACATCCCTCACCAAAGTCTTCCACTTCTCCTTGTTTATGCCCTTAGGAGTGCCAGCTTTCTCCCAGTCGACTTCCTGGCCGCTGGCAGTAACCAAGGCGATAGTCCCTTCGACTCCGATCTTCAGGCTAGCTTGACGATCAGCCAAAACAGGATCTTCCTTCGCCAGGAAATGTTGGGCGAGCTCGGAGAAGATTTCCGGTTGCGTCTCCTTGGGGAAGAAGTGGGGGAAGAAGCGCTTAAACGCAGCCCGTGCAGAAGAGATGTTGGTGCGCGCCAAGTCGCAGTTTAATTCAAGAATCGAGAGGGTGTCAAGAAGACGATCGTCGGTTTCTTCATGCAAAGTATACTCTTCACCCATCCGCCCTGCTGGAGGAAACCACGAGTTCGTTAACATAGGGGAAACAAACAAAGGCAGAGGCAAAAGGCGAGTGAAGTAGTGGCTTACTTGTAAATCTGTGGTTCTGCGTGTCGAAGCGCGTCACTATAGCATTTTCGCGCTCGATTTGCTGGGCCACCTTGTCGCTTAAAGTGTCCTCAGCAGTCTTGAGCCTCTGACGAAGACCCTCGACAGCTGCGGCATCTTTCTCGGCTTTCTTACGAGCCGTCTCGCTGATCTCAAGCTTGGCCGCCAGCGCATCGGCACGTTCTTCGGCACGACAGAGCGCCTCTGAAATGGAAAGATTAAAAGGCAAAGAATCCTTGTTAGAGGACGAAGAATTCCATGGCGGAAGCAAGAAACATACTACGAGTAGCGCAAGTTTTACCTCTCAGAGTAGCAGCTTCATCACGGAACCCAAGAAATTGGGAGCCCAGGTGGATCAGATCCTTCATTAAGGGCTGCACAAAAGTCGACAAGATAGAAAAATACCGTCAGAAGGGGAAAAACTCGACAAGCAAAAGAGATGGTCAATAGAGAAAGGGGAACTTACATCTTCCAGGAAGGGAGTTGACAAACTCCCAGCAACAACTTCTTGAGTGCCTCCAGCCCCGGTCCTAGCTTTCTTAGTTGGAGGCGCTCGGGGGCTGGGAACGGGAGTCGGAGCTTTCGAGTTATGCTAAGGGGGAGGTGATGATTCCATCACAGCACGGTGTTCTTCAGAGAGAACTAGCGTGTTGGAGGTGCTCGTAGGAGCTGTCCCATGCGCAGCAAGTTCCTCCTCTTCTTCGTCAGCCCTGTCAGTGTAACAGCAAAATAAAACATAAGAGGCTGGAAGGACAAAAGAAACAGACAAGTACAGAAAAGATCGACTTACGAGCTAACATGCGGTGACCCAGCATACCACTACATGTTGTAGTATAAAAGTCGTTGATATGATATTCATGAAGGGACTTCTTAACAAATATCATATCCCTCAGAGTGGTACAACAGAAACATTGCAGGTCATAACACTCTAGATTATATTACAATCATGGTCTTAACAAATTGGTATTCTCATAGGTCCGATGAGAACACCCTAAGATACTACTGAAGTATTATTACAACTCAACATAAAGATTAAACTGAGCTCAGCAACTTATTTAGGTAAGCTACTACGCTGCTCGGCTCTAAGATAACTAGGGTAAGACACTACTCCTCCGCCTCATTGTTGTCAGCTCCGTAGACTATCCCGTAGTCCACGCCTTCCACTCCTCCAGACAGATCAGGTTTCTCATAGACCAGTTCGTAGTATCCTTCTGGTGCACCATCGTTGGCCACCACTTCATTGTCACAGTCTAGCAAGGGTGTCGAAAGAAAGTGAGTACAGAGGTACTCAGCAAGTTCAAAAGAGAAAAGGTGTTTGATGCACTAGCTACGACCATTGATCAGAAAATCTCAGGCCAATGCATGTTTCGAAAACATTTCTTCAAAAGGTTTATTTTATTCTGAAAACTATGCCCGCCAGTCTTCACAGGTTGACCAGAACTTCATGGAGTTCCTTTCCTGCCGCGTTCGTAGTTCCCTTCCCGGAAAAGGGAGTGACAGCCAAAATTTGATACACTCTGCAGAGGTGCGTTACTTTTCCCATAAGAGAACTTATCCTTGATACCAACCGAGACGCGTTTCTCGTCTACACTTCCTTGGTGTGGGGCCAGGTGTAAGATCCAAGCCAATCACTGCCTTCTCCGCGACCCTGCATACCGGCCAACCCTTTTGTCCATCTGTACATCCCTGGTAGACATCTCCCGATCATACGGCTTTACCCCCGATGTACTATGGACAATCCCTCATAGACGGTAGAGCCTCTCATCCACAAGGATGGGGATTTTAAAGGATTTCCTAACCTAATGCAGTGTTATCCCAACACCCAACCAGGCTCTATCAAGTCCGTTGATATGCAAGTGGGAAAAGATACAGCTGACTTCCATAGAGCCATTATAGATCTCATGGTTAACGCGAATTGTACGGCGCTAGAATCACTAGATGGCATTGGTGATTAGTCCTATATTAGTAGAACCCTTGCAATGGAACCTCCACCATATCAACACATACCATGGCTCCATTGCCAACCACATAGTCATATTCATAATTGGAAAAGTAACATTTGATTTTCAATGCAGGAATGATAAGTATAGTACTTTTGCAGGTAAATTGATATAAAATAATCAAGATGACATGAGCAAGGGTGAACTTGCCTGGTGACTGCGAGATAATGCAGTTCGATGTGTTGGATGGAACCTGGACCTCGGGTTCTGTAAAGAAGCATCATTGTCCGGTAAGGACAATGTTATAAAATCCAAATGATGCATGCATGGGTGTATTATTTCATGTTGAATCCCTTACCCCGGAATATTGGTTAAGATTTAGGTTGAGTTAAGTATTGTGCCTTTGGCGGTAATTTATAAATTCTTTAAATCCTTTGACAGTGTTTTCTTCTCCTAAAAAGAAAAGGATTTAAGAGTAATAGAATTTTCCTTTGGAAAATATTTATTTCAAATAAAGAATTTGAAATAATAGAGTTTTCCTCCTTTTTGGAAATAAAAGGAATTTTGGAATATTGAGATATTTCCTTTTTGGAAAATCTTAAATCTTAAAAAGAAAAGACTTGGAATAATAGAATTCCTTTTGAAAATATTTGAACAACAAATAGTTGAAGTCATTTGGAATTTTCCATGATTTTTAGATCAACGGAAAATTGCAAATTTAAAATCCCAAGTTTTTTAATTCATTAATCCCATTTTTCTTGGATTTTTAGAGGTATTTATCATTATTTAGAATTTGGTAGAATTCAAAGGTTATTTTTTAAAAATATAAAGACTGAAATACCCCTCTGGCCCAATTGGCTAGCCCACTAGGGCAGCCCATTTGGTCAGCCCACTTGGGCCTGACAAAAACGGCTCGGTGGACACCGACCGAGTCGGCCCACCCCTCACTCGCCTCTCTTCCTCACGCTCGCGCAAACCCTAACCCTACTAGCGACTCCCGCGGCGATGGCGTCGCCGCCATGGTCGCCGCTTTGCTTCGGCCGTCTCCGGCGGAGCTAGGGCTCGCCGTGGGTCGCTGTCGACGCAGAGCACGATGGCGCACCTCCTCATCTGTGTCGATCTGGCTTCCTCTTCCTCTGCGGCTCGTGTGCGTGCTCGACCCTCGCAGACGCCGACGGGTTCCTCGGCGATCTCCGTCGATCTGCACCCCCTCGACACTCCTGCGCGTTCGCCGCCTTCCATGCTGGCGGTTCGTGGTCTCGCACTGGACTGGCCATGGTTTGGCGCCGCCGTGGCTGGCATGTGGCACCGTGCCGCCATGGTTGCCTCTATGACTCGCCAGGTAACCTCTCCTTTTCTGCTACCCTCTCAACTTCATCCTCTCCATCTGCTCGATATGTGCCTACTGGCCCCTCCTATGCGTATGCTGCTGATGTGCTGGCTATGCTTGCCGTGCTTGCTGTGCTTGCTCTCTAATCCTACTGATGCCATGTGCTTGCCTATCCATGCCTACTGGTGCTATGCTAATGCATGCGTAGTTCTTACTGGTCCCATGTGCTAGGCTTACTCTGTCTATTCATGCCCTGGTGTTGTTCATATGCTTACTGGTACTTTGTTTCATTCTATTCTATCCAGTGATGCTTCTGTGCTATGCAATTGCTCGCTAATGGCTTTGCTAGTAACCTAGGTTAGCACTGCTGACACTTGTGGTGTCAGTGATACTCACCTGTGCCCTGTGTATTATCTAGTTGATCCATTTTTGGATCACTACATGCTTGTGATGCTTTGCTATGCCTTGTGCTTGATCTAATTGATCCAATTGATCAACAGATGCTAGTGGCTAACTATTGGTTTGATTCTTGGCTAATTGAATGGATTACCCTAGCTACTGCTGTGTCTTATACTTGCTCTAGCTAATGCACAAGTGTGTGTATGTGCTGCTGTTGATGTCCATAGCTCATTGGACAAGATCCAATGGCTAGGATGCAATAGTTCATGCTACTGTTGCCTCTCGGTGATGCTATTGCATTGTTAATGCATGGATTACTGTGTGCTTTGGTGGATTATTTATACATGAACTGCTTATGCAGTGTTGATCATATGCATTGCTGTATATGATTTGATATCTCCATGATCAATTTGGAGATAATTAAAGTCTGAATCCATTTCTGGATAGTGATAGCTTATTATTTTGGTTTAATGGATGGATTTGTGGTTGATGTGTCCACAGTAGCCTTGCTGCTGCTTGGTTGCTCACACAGTTTGGCTAGTTCTTGTTGGCTACTCATCTTTGCTTGCACAGTAGGGAAGCATACATGATATGAATGCCACTATGCTTGCCTGTGAAGAAATAAAGGGTTAATCTGATGGTTTCCTTGGCTAGGATCTCACTAGGTGGTTTTTGGTAGCTTCTAGTACCTGTAGATCCTCTACTGGTTGCTATCTGTGCATCTATACTTGTCTATTTGCACATGAATAGTATCTAGATGATTTTGGGCTCTAGCTGCTCCACTTCTGCCAGGTAATCCTTGGTCAACACCAAGTGATGACAACCCCATGAGCATCTGCTCATCTTATGCCTTGTGTCATGCTAAAGAATGGATTGGATCCATTGGATCCTCTCCAGGTATATGCTATACCTTGTTCCAGCTCCTAGATGGCTATGCTCAGTTGCTGTTGAACTGTTGCTTGATGTTTCTGGTTACTTGCCCTGCTCCTCCTAGCTCCTGGTGATTTTGCTTAAGTTCCCATGTCTCTGTTGGGTTTTGGTTGGTTGATTTGGATGGATGGATGGTTTCAGTGGTTGGTTTTGCTGTTCTTGAGGAAGAACAGGATGAACTATGCACTGTTCATTGCTGGTTGCTTGGTGAATGCTTATCCGGTAGACTTGTGAAATATTCCTGATGGTTCTACCCTTATATACTATCTCATGTTTCTCTCTGGCTGTAACACACAAGCCTGGCCAGACTTGGTGACTAAGCCATGGCTTGGCTTGCTGTTGGATGCACAGCAGCTCTGTGAGCTGTGTGTGTACTTTGGTGAAACTTGAGCACATGAGTGGCTCAGGTTTGGTCTGCTGGTGTCTATCTTGGTTCTGGCCAAGTTTTGGACAGTGACAAGTGTCCTGGACACTTGGTTTAACCCCCCTGTCTAGTTCTTCTTCTTATTTGCAGGTTTCAAGCTCAAGATGATCCAAGATCAAAACCTTCCAAGACATTTAGTTTAGGATCTAGGATAAAAACCAATTCTTGTAATCTTCTTTTATTTTGTATATTATTTCATTCAATTCTTGTATGATAAATATTGTAAAGACAATGTAAAGTGTGTGTATGATCAATAAAGCTCAAGTTTTTGGTTATGAGCTTATTTGTAAATTTATCATTCACTTATGAATTATTTGTGTATATACATAATGTGATTTGAATTATGTGTGTATATATGATGTGATTTGAATTATGAATTCATAATTCATTTATATATTGTTCATCTATTATTTCTTTTGTTTGAATTCAAATATGAATTGCCAATTCAAATCATCTCCCAAAATTAACAAGTTACAAAAGAGATCATGTCGAAATTCTTAACACTCACATTGCCTAACCCTAATTGCAATGAGAGAGAACCTCGATCCCTCTTATGTTTTTATGCAATAAGGCGCGAAAATTTCCCTCGTTTTGCGATGAAATGCACATCCCATTTCTAAATCTACCCTTCGATGTTCCTATGTTCTGGGTTATTACAGCCTCTCCCCCTTAACAGAAACTTCATCCCGAAGTTGTGATTGAGGTACCTGAATAGCTCGGGGTAGGATTTTCTGAGATCGTCCTCCTTTTCCCAAGTTGCTTCTCGCTCGGGATGATGCTCCCATTGTATCTTACAGTACGTGATCGCCCGATTCCTTAGCTTATTCCAATGTACTTCCAATATCTTTTCCGGTCTTTCGACATAAGTAAGGTCTGATTGCAGTTCTAACTCTTTATGTGAAACTGGGTCATCTGGTGCCTTTAAACACTTTCTGAGTTGAGATACATGAAATACGTTGTGAATCAAACTCAACTGCTCAGGTAGTTCTAACTCAAAAGCTGTCTCTCTGTTTTGACTGAGTATCTTGAATGGTCCTATATATCGAGGACTTAACTTTCCTTTCACTCCGAACCTTTTTAGTCCTTTCATTGGGCTAACTTTCAAATATACCATGTCTCCCACTTTGGGTTCCCATACTCTTCTTTTCTGGTCGGCATAACTCTTCTGTCGACTCTGAGCTATCTTGAGTCTATCCCTGATAACCTCGATGACTCCTTGTCTCTCCTTGATGTAATCTGGTGCAAACTCCTTGTTTTCTCCCATCTCAAACCAACAGATTGGAGATCTGCACTTTCTCCCGTATAATGCTTCATACGGTGCCATTTGAATACTAATTTGATAACTGTTGTTGTATGAAAACTTCGCTAATGGTAGATGGTCCTCCCATGAGCCTCCAAAGTCTAGAGCACAAGCTCTAAGCATGTCTTCAAGTATCTGATTGGTTCTTTCCGTCTGTCCTCCGGTTTTTGGGTGATATGCCGTGCTGAAATCCAACTTGGATCCCAGAGCTTCTTGGAGTTGTTTCCAAAATGCTGACGTGAAGATCGAACCTCTATCTGAGACTATCTTCTTTGGTACTCCATGTTTGCTAACTATTTCCTTGACATAGATATCCACAAGCTTCTCAGAAGTATCCTTCTGATTTACCGCTATAAAATGAGCACTCTTGGTAAGTCTATCAACAATTACCCATATCATATCCTTCCTTTTACTGGTCATTGGTAGACCGGTAACAAAATCCATTCCGATTTCATCCCATTTCCATTTCGGAATATCCAAAGGTTTAAGTAGTCCAGCAGGACTCTGATGTTCTGCCTTTACGCGTTGACATGTATGACATTCCGAGACATACTTGGCTATTTCTCTTTTCATGTTGTTCCACCAGAACATTTCTTTCAAATCCATGTACATCTTGGTACTTCCCGGATGTATCGAGTAAGGTGTTTCATGAGCTTCCTTCAGTATGATTGCCTTAACTTCCGGATCATCTGGTACACACATCCTCTTCTGAAAGTATAATGAATCAAACTCTCCAACATTGAATTCAGAGGGTTTTCCTTCCTCGATTCTCTTGAGTTCTTCTTGGATGAATGGATCATCAACTTGTTTTCGAATGATCTCATACTTCAAATCAGAATACATCTCATCCATAATCCTCAAGGTTGCTATACTTCCCACTGTATCACCTTGAATGAGTAAGATCTGGGCTTCTTCTAACTCTTTCCGAAGTTCCTTTGGAATCTCCCATTCCGTAGGTTGATTCTCGGTACTTTTTCTGCTTAAAGCATCTGCTACAACATTAGCTTTGCCTGGTGTATAGTTGATCGTCAGTTCATAATCCTTGATCAACTCTAACCATCTCTTCTGTCTCATGTTCAATTCTAACGTTGTTGTTGTTGTTGTTGTTGTTGTTGTTGTTGTTGTTGCTGTTTCCGCCTCCAGCTCGTCCTCCTCCCGAGTTCTGTCCACTCCACGAGGCCTTGTTCGGACACTCAGACTTGATGTGTCCCTCTTGCACACAACCATAGCATATGATCCTGGGCTTCTGACAGTCCTTCTGCACATGTCCTTTCTGCCCACAGCTGTGGCAGATGATCTAATTCCTTGGGTTCTGATTCTGACCTCCACGGTTCTATTGATTACCGGTAGGTCGGAACCGTGGTTTGAAACTCCTGTGTGGTGTTGGTTTGGTAACTAGGTATTTCCTTGGCTCAATCCGAGCCCTCTTCCTCCTATCCTCCTGGACCTGCCTGTAGTCATCCTCGAAAGTGATTGCCGAGTCAATCAGTTCCTGGAATTCTGCAGTCCGTGCCAACCTAAGTTGCATCTTCATATAAGGGTTCATTCCTTTCATAAACCTCTGTTTCCTCTTTTCATCCGAGTTCACCTCCTCGGGTGCATACCTTGCCAGTCTATTAAAGTCACGAACGTAGTGCATGATTGGTGCAACGTTCTATTGTAGTTCATCACACTTTCCGGAACATGAGTGTCGGGGGGATGGCCCCCGGTAGGCAAAAGGCATGGAAAAGTTTCCCTGTTTATCTATTAAGATACCGGTTTAAAGGTTAATCCGGATGACCAAATTAAGATGGCAAGCGCCAAGTTAAGGTATACCGGTATCTCAGGAGGGGTATACCGGAATACAGCAAGCGTGAGAGATGCCGGAGTACCGGCATAAGCTCAACTGTAGCATGTCGGCATTCTGGTCAAAGATTCCTCAAAGACTAGAGGACAAGGATGAGCGAAGCACATCAGCTTTAATCGAAGCTCTGAAGCCAAAGCAGAAGGTGACGCTAAAGATACCGGACGAGGTCATCGCTCCCTGATTAAAGACAGGACCGGTGTCATCAAGGCCAAAGAAGCTTTATAAAGTAGCTTAGCTCATCAAAGATGCCATTATGGTTTCTTCCCTTGTAAGCCACCCTCTCCCCTATATAAGGAGAGGGGGCACACCCCTGCGCGGGACGGATGGCATTAGACAGAAGTTGGCTAGCGTAGCAAGTAGAACATGATCTTGTAATCCGTACGTTCTTCAACCTCTGGCCAAGGGCCAAGTTCATCAATCTATACCGGAATTCCTTCCCTTTGTTACCAAAACCCTCCCCCGAATCCTCTAGCGCACATTCGGCCCCAAATTAAGCCATCCCATGGCATCTGCCGTTCCACCACGACGACAGTTGGCGCCCACCGTGGGGCCAGCAGCTACGCTTGTTGGGGTTTACATTCGGGCGGGCCTCCTCACCGTCTCCGGCGAGCGCGTGGTGTCTGGGCTCGTCCAGCGCCTCGGCTCGTTGGACCTCATCGACGACAACGTGGGCTGCTTCGCCAACGGCGGCAAGTTCCCCAAGAACGGCTGCATCATGGAGTTTGGCTCCCACCGAATCTACCTCGGCACCGTCCCGGAGCGCCAGTACCTCTCGCCGGTGCTGGTGGCGCCGGACCCGCCAAGATCTTCCGCTCGCGGGCTGCGCACCGGCTGCGCCGCCGGCAGCGTGGAGGTGATGATGGCTGGTGCGGCCGACACCGGCAAAGAAGCTGCCATGGAGGGCGCTGGGTAGACCAGGTCCGCGCGTCCGACCAAGCCTCCAATCGAGCGCGACGAGGTCATCGGCGGAACATCTGCCGCACCGTCGAAAACCCCTCTCCAAGCGGCCATGAGCGTGTTGGCAACGCCCATCGCGCAGAACATCGACCCCGCCGCGGTTCAAGCCGAGCTGGAGGCGCAGCGGCAGAAGCTGCTCTCCGGTGGAGCGGACATCATCAAGGCTCAGCGAGAGCTCAACCTAACCCTACGTGAGTACAATGCTGCCCATGGCTTTGCTTCCGTTAGCGCACAACCTGCTAGGGTAGCGGGAAACCGGCTTAGAGGTCGCAACCTAGATCAGGATTTGCGCCGGGAGGTTCTTGCCGGAAAGAGCACGTCGGTATCTTTGATCATGGTAGAGAAACCTAAGTACAACAGTCCGGATAAAACGATAAAAGCTGCTAGGGCTGCAGTAGAAATGTGTGAGTCGCTTTCTGGCGAGGCTTTAGCAAAATAGCAAGATCGAGTTAGAGAGTTGCTTGATATGATAGAGGCACAAAATGTTGAGCTTGCTAGAATTAACAAAGCAGTTGCGGCGTCGAAATCGGTACGTTCGGCAAAGAATGCCGGAAGCAAGTCGCATGGGCAGGCATCGTCCCCCCATCCCGACAGAAGAAGAAAAAAAGATGCAAATGCACAGCAGATGACTGTGTATGATCTGGTTCTGGCCGGAAAACAACAAGCCGGGCAACACGATGCCGGTAGAAAAAGCCAAGGGGCAGGTCGTGGCTATGCCGGAAATGGCTATGCTGGAAACGCTTATGCCGGTAAAGGTGAAACCGGGCAAAATTACCGAGCGGCCAGAGCAGCTTATGCTGATGAGATGCCACCACCAAGGTACCAGCGAGCAAGAGCTGCGATACCGGTAAGATACGATGAAGCTGATTCCGGAATGGAAAGGATCGGAGCTTACCGGAACCCATTGGGGGAACGTGTGGGAGAAAGGTGCCTGCCAGACCAGGATGCGAGGCACAGGCTGGACAGAGTGCATCTTTCTGAGATGATCGAGGCTGAGGGACCGCCCGGTCCACAATGTTTTGGCCCGCGGATCATGAGGGAAGAGCCACCGGTACGCAACTTCCAGTTGCCCCGGGATACAAAAACATACGATGGCACGACTAAGCCGGAAGATTGGCTGGCTGACTATGTCACAGCGGTTTATGTCGCTGGAGGCAGAGGTACCGCAACTGGCGGAGGGAACCGGCGTTGGGCGGTGAGAATCATACCATCCTTCCTGGTGGGACCGGCAAGCATTTGGCTCAACAATTTGCCAAAGGGAAGTATCAATGGCTGGCTTGACTTTGAGGAAGCGTTCGTGAGCAACTTCAGCAGCACATACCGGAGGCCAAACAGACCGCAGCAGCTCGCTTTATGCCAGCAGCGCGATAACAAAACAGACCGGGATTATCTAACCCGGTGGAACTCCACGAGGAACTCCTGCGAAGCTCAAGCACTACTTTGAAGAACATCCAATGAAGGTGGTGAGCGAGGCACCTATCTCGGAGATCATTGGCAACAAAGATGCCAGTGGCCGGATTGCTAAGTGGGCAATTCAGCTATCACCGTACGTACTGGCATATGAAAGAAGGGACGCCATAAAATCACAAGCCTTGGCGGATTTCTTGGTTGATTGGGCTGAAATGCAATACAAGCCGCCAAAACCGGAAGTGGACTATTGGAAGATGCACTTTGACGGATCGAAACTCAAGGAGGGTCTGGGTGCCGGAGTGGTACTCACCTCACCAAAGGGGGATCACTTGAGATACGTGCTGCAGATACACTTCAGGGCATCGAACAATGTCGCTGAGTATGAAGCTTTGGTCCACGGGCTCAAGGTGGCAAAAGAAGTCGGTGTTCACCGGATCATTTGCTATGGTGATTCAGATCTGGTGGTGCAGCAGTGTTCCGGAGATTTGGATGCAAAAGATGCCAACATGGCCGCATACCGGTTCCATGTGCAGAAGATTGCCGGATTCTTCGACGGATGTGAGTTTCACCATGTACCCCGAGCGGAAAATGAAGCCGCGGATACTCTATCCAAGCTGGGCTCGTCCAGGCAGGGAATTCCTTCCGGAATAGCCTTAGCTCACTTAAGAAAACCATCGATCACGCCAAGCCCGGAATCTGAGTCAATTTTTCTTACCGGAGTCTCATGTCGTACCAATGGATGTTGATGAAGGAAACCCGGGGACTGTTCCGGCAAACCCGGGGACTTCGGGGTCAAAACCAGAAGAAACTTTGTCGGTGGACTGTATGGAGGTAGATGTACTGGTGTTTACGGTCCGGGAAGCACCAACCTGGGTTAAACCTATTAAGGAATTCTTGATCAACGGCGGCTTGCCGGCTGACGAAACTGAATCAAGGAGGATCCAAAGAAGATCCAAGGCGTACACCATCATCAACGGTGAGATGTACAAGAGAAGTGTTACCGGTGTCCTCCAAAGATGTGTGGAACCGGAAGAGGGAAAGGAAATGCTCGTGGAAGTTCACCAAGGAGAATGCGGGCACCATGCCTCATCCAGGGCGCTGGTGGCAAAAGTGTTCCGGCATGGGTTCTATTGGCCCACTGCTTTGAAGGATGCTGAGGACTTAGTCCGGAAATGCAATGGGTGCCAGAGGTACGCCAAGCAAAATCATACCCCAGCATCCGGTTTAAAAACTATACTGATAACTTGGACATTTGCGATTTGGTGCCTAGACATGGTTGGACCGTTCAAAACGGCAAGAGGAAGCATGACTCACATCTTGGTGATGGTCGATAAATTCACTAAGTGGCTAGAGGTAAAGCCAATTGCAAAATGTGACGGGCATACAGCCGTGAAATTCTTGAAAGACGTTATCTTGCGGTATGGATACCCGCACAGCATCATCACAGATAACGGAACAAACTTTGCTCAAGGGGAGTTTAAGTGGTTCTGTGATGACAACAATATCTGGTTGGATGTGTGCTCTGTGGCACACCCACAAGGCAATGGGCAAGTTGAAAGAACAAACGCACTTGTGCTTTCCGGTATAAAACCGAGGCTTATTGAGCCACTCGAGAAAACGCCAGGATGTTGGCTGGATGAGTTACCATCAGTACTGTGGAGCATAAGGACCGCACCGAACCGGTCTACCGGATATACACCATTTTTCATGGTATACGGAGCAGAAGTGGTAATACCAACCGATATTCTCCATGACTCACCACGAGTTCAGCTCTATACCGAAGAAGAGGTAAAAGAGGCTCGAGAAAATGATGTTGATTTGCTTGAAGAACAAAGGGAAATGGCTTTGGCAAGATCAGCCATATACCTGCAAAACCTTAGGCGCTATCATAGCCGGAAGGTTCACCCGAGAACGTTCCGGGAAGGAGACCTGGTGTTACGTCTAGTGCAGCGCACTAAAGGACGGCACAAGCTTTCGCCTCCATGGGAAGGGCCCTTCATTGTGAGCAAGGCTCTGCACAATGATGCCTACTACCTAATTGACGCACAGGAATGGAAGGAAGGAAAGAAGGACAGGTCAGGAGAAGAAACTAAGCGACCTTGGAACATAGCCCTGCTACGCCCTTTCTATTCCTGAAGATGTGATGTAAGGAGTTCCTTTTTGTACCTTATTTGCTATGAATAAAGATGCCGGCACCTCGAGTGAATCTCGGGGACTGCCTCTACCGGAATTGCATGCAATATGTTTATTTTTCTGTATACCGGTTTGATTGTTGGACATTTTCTTTTCCGGTTTAGTAACATGCTAAACCCGAAGGAGTCTTCGACTTTGCTGCTGTCTGCAACCCAGCTTCATGGCAAGCAAGATAAATCGGAAGGATCTAAGCACGCGAAAAACGTAAAAAAGAACCGAAAACAAACAATCCGAAGAAAGTTTAACTAACCCCGGTTATACCGGTTTTTTGTGAAATTTCGAATTTTTTCTAAGTTCAAGAAAATGCTTGCTTGGCAAAAGAACATTGAGTCTCATACGCCAAACACCCAAAAGAGTTAGGCAGAGCCAAAGCAAAAGAACCAAGTGTGCATCAGATTGAATTCGGAAACGAATCCGGAAGCTTCACCATGCAAGATCAGAGCAAACAAAAACAAACCGACAAGATCTGAATCACATAGGTTACCGGCTTAATATAAGCTTATCAATTGAGCATCTCAGCCTACCGGCAAAGTTAAAAGTAGCACAACCAAAAGGACTTGAATGTATTGTGTTACATCTCCCACCCGGCATACCGGGGAAATTTCACGACGTTGTTTTTCTTAAAGAACAGGATCAGGGGGTGTGATATAAGGGGGATGAGTTATCCTGGCCTTGCACGACAGGGGGCTCAGGGGCAGCTTCAGGAACAACCGGCGCTCCTGGGGCTTGCTCTGGAGGGGCAGCAGCTTCTTCTTCCGAAGCCTCCGCCTCGGCGTCAGCCTCGTCCTCGTCGACATCTTCTTCCTCCTCAGAGGATTCATCACCAACGTCAGCCGGAGGAGGGATGAAGGTGCTGGTGGAGGCGAACTGGGCGATCCGGTACACGCGGTCGCGACGCTTGGCAGTTTTGGCGGGGTCCGTATCGGTAGGAGCGTCCGCGCGCATGCTGTGAAGGGCATCGAGGTCCAGATCCTCGTACCAAGAGCATGCAACACGAAGTGCTGCATCAACTCCGGCACGGGCAGAAGAGCGTTTCCACTCGCTGAACCGCTTTCCGGCATCCTTCAAGCGCTGGGCAAGCCGAGTCAAGTCATCCGGCACGGATTCCCCGGGCCACAGGAACTTAAAGACCTGAATGGCAACTTCCGGCACATCGCCAAGATGCCGGTCGACGACCTTCATGTGAGTGATCCAGGCGTGCAGCGCAACGAGGTGATCGTATGCGTTCCACAGAGCATCCAGATCGCTGACACCGTTTTCGGCCCGCAGCTCCATGACCCTCTTGTACGCGTGCGGCTAGGAGTCCGGAAAGAGCTCTGAAAGAAAAGACAAAGAAGACGGTATAAAGTTACACCACTGAAAAATATAAGTTAGCAAGCATGGGAAAAGAAGAACTTACTGAGCGCCTGGCCGTCAGTTTGAACGACCATTAGGTCAAACTCGGCTTGGTCCGACAGCAGCTTGGCGTTCCGGTCCTGCACCTGCTTGAGCAGCTCGGCCTCCTCCTCCAGCTCCTTCCGCAGCTGCCCTGTGGCCTCAGCGAACTCCTTCCGGGCCTCCTCCAACTTGGCCTCACCGGCAGCTTTAGTCTCCTTAAGCGCCTGCGCATGCTGTAGCTCAGCCTAGACCAGCTTGTCCTTCAGTTCAGCGGCGACGTTCCGCTGAGCTTGCAATGCGTTGTGGTGCTCAAGGGCAAGCTTTTCCTTCTCAGCTGTAATCCGGAATGGCAGAGGTTAAATAAGAGAAGCCGGTAAGCTCAAACAAAAGAAGGGACGAACCAAAAGACGAAGTTTACCATTGAGCGCGGCGATTTGGCCGGTAAGGTCGTCGAGAGAAGCTTCCGGAAGGGCGGCTGCACAAAAGGAGCTTATCAGTAATATTCATCAAGGAAAAAACCGGTGCAAAAGAAGCCGGAAGGTGGAGGCTAACCTTGGCACTTGCCATGGGCCTGCTCAAGGCTGGTGAAGGCCTCAGAGAGGTCCCGGTGTTCCCATAGCAGCCCCTCGAACAGCTGCTTCCGGGAGTCGAGGGTGCCCTGGACAGATTCAAAGTTGCAGTGAGCTATGCCGGTTTTTTGCAGTTTCGCGCTAAGTACTTCGTGCTTAACCCGAAACTCGGGGACTAGCTATGCCGGGTTTTTTTGCAGTTTCGCGCTAAGTACTTCATGCTTAACCCGAAACTCGGGGACTAGCTATGCCGGTTTTTTGCAGTTTCGCGCTAAGTACTTCGTGCTTAACCCGAAACTCGGGGACTAGCTATGCCGGTTTTTTGCAGTTTCGCGCTAAGTACTTCGTGCTTAACCCGAAACTCGGGGACTATGAGGATATATCTATAAGTGAAAAATTGAAAACCGGCATCGGTATAAAGAAAAGAGTTGAAGTTTAAGTGAAAAGCTTACCACCACGTTGGCGTTGGCGTCGTGCCAAGCGGTGTCAAACTCCTTCATGGCCCGCTTGAGCCGGCTGAAATGTTGCACCATGCTCCGCGGGCCGGAGTTGTCCACCACCGGCAGCTTGTCCTTGCCAAGGCCACAGGTGGCCGCGGAGAGGTCCGCCCGGTTCCATTTCTCCACATATTCCCTGAGCGAGCCCAGGTCGGCCTCGCCGCGGGTCAGCTCAACGATCCGGCCCAGCTGAGCTGAGGCCTTCTCGCCGGCGGTGACCGCGGCTGGCATGCAGCACCACGGACTGAGCCTGGGAGCCGGAAGGGGGCGCGGTCGCTGCCGTGACCGCAGCAGTGAGCTGCTGCGCGGTGATAATTGCGCCCTCCGGTGGAGTTGGCTGGGGGCAGCAGCCGGTTTACCGGCAGGAGGTGCCGGCGGAGGCGTAGGTGCGCCCTTGGCTGCCAAGGAGCTTGCCGGCGTGGTCTTGGAAGGGGAGCTGGCGGTTGTCTTCTTCTTTTTCTTCTTTTCGAGGACGGGCGGAACCAGAGGTTCCGACCGTCCGGCATCTTCGCTGCCGGCACCCATGTTGCTGGCACCGGTGTCTTCAAAGTCTGGAGGGGAGATGAAGTCCTCCGCGTGGGAATTTGTCGGATTAGGGGCCGCGCACCCCGAATTTGTTTTCCCCCCGTGAGGGGAGGATGGAGCTTTGCCGGCACCAGAGCGTGCCGGACTTTCTTGAGGAGGAGGAGAGGTCTTGGCAGCTTCTTCTGAGGTTTCCGGCCTCATACCGGGAGCGCTCCTGGTAAGGACCAGCGGAGCCCTGAAAAAAAGAAAGGAGTATAAAAGTCAATCAAGAGACAACAAGTAAGAAGGTTTCAACCGGAGAGAGGTGACGACACAAACACCCTACCCAGTAGCGACCGGCATCTCATGCCTGCACTTCCTTCCGGGAGGCCCGGAGCTTCCCTTCTTCTTCTGGCGCTTGGCGGGGGGAGCCTCGCTGGTACCGGCATCCGGAGCCGGAGCCTTGTTCTTCCGGGCTCTAGGGGCCTGACCCTGGGCCAGAGCGTCCAGAAACTCTTGGCCAACCTCGGCCGCTAGGGGAGTCACGTGCTCCATCACCTGGGAGTTCTAATCAACTGAATGGGATGCTACAAAGGAAAAGTATATGAGATAGACAAAGATGTACAATATACCTCAAGAACAACGGGCTCGTCATCAGTATCGAAATCTTTTGCCGGAGGCTGGGTTGAAAAGTTACCGGGGCGCCGGGAGTGTGTTGGGCCCATCTTGTGTTTGCCCTTCACGTAAGGGTCGGCGTCCACGTCGTCTTCAAACTTGCGCTTGGGGGCATAAGAGGGCGGCTCCTCCCTGGCGATCCGGGCAAAATTCTGCAACATAACAGAAAACCAAGTTAGAACAAAGGTTTACAAGCATACCGGAAGAAGCTTTCCAGAAATCCCGAGATCTTACTCGGGGCAGAGGAGGATCGGAGCGGCTGTAAGGCTTCAGGCCGAACTTCCCGTTAGCCCGCATGCTCGTCCAGCAGATCTACTTGGCCTTAAGGACCAAGTCTTTGGGGCTCAGCGGATGAGTAGTGATCCTTGTCGGATCCCTTAGACCTGACATTTGGCTCATCTTGTGAGCACGGCGCTGGAGGGGCAGGACCCGGCGCGAGGGGAACAACCGGATTATGTCATCAGAGCAGAGGTTAGTCTCCTCCTTGCTCTTCTCAACGAACAGAGCCACCCGCTTGGATTCTTTGTCATCCTTGGGGTGGTGCAGCCAGTTGGTCATGGCGGGAGGCCCGGGAACATACTCCGGTAGGTTAATGAAATCTACCGGGCCTCCGTTCCGGACGTAGAAAAAAGACTTTTGCCAGGTCCAGACTGATTCCAGACCGAAAAACTTGAAAAAGGTGCTCCCTTGGCGGGGCGAAAGGATGCACCCCCCGCACCGGACAAAAGGCTTGGGGTGCGGAAGCTTCCTATCTTGGATAGAATTCTTCCGCAGATAGTAGAAATAGGAGAAGTTATCAACAGAGGGAGTGATACCGGCGTATCCCTCCATGAAAGCAGTAAAAGAAGAAAGGTAAAAGATAGAGTTGCCCGGAAGATGATGGGGCTGAAGCTCGTAGAAGTTTAAGAAATGCCGGAAGAAGTCGGATACTGGAAGGCCTAAGCCGCGCTCAAAATGGGCGGCAAAGACAACTTACTCCCCTGGCTTGGGCGCAGGCTCCCGCTCCTTGCCGGGGATCCGGCAAAACACCTCTTCCGGTATTCTTCTGGACCGGTAGAGCCAGTCTATCTCTGCTTGGGTGACGTCGGAACCCATCCAGGCACCGCACGTGTAGGAATCCAGATCTATACCGGCATAGTCCGCGTCGGCGCCCTGGCCCGGGCTGCCGGCATGTTCCTCATCGTTACCGGTAACTTGCTCAGAGCCACCGGTTTCTTCCTCGGACAGGGCGAGGTCCTCCTCGAGCCCGTCATCAAGCTGATCTACCGGGATTTCTTCTCCCGAGGAGATCTCCGGGCTCTCGCTATGCCGGGTGCTGGCAGAGAGTTCCGGAAGGGAGTCTTCGGACGACATTTTCCGATAAGTTCGGAGGCTAACTAAAAACAACTTTCCTCAACTCTATCTCTTCGCGAGGATCTACGCAAGAGAGAAAAAACGAGAAAAAAGAGGGTATAAATACCCTACCGGACCCAAGAACAAGGGTAAAGAAGAGGAGAATGCTAGATATGGAAGTACTAACCAGAGAGCGGTGGCGGAAGTTCGGGGGGTTGAAGGGCCCAAGGGTTCGCCGGAGCTCGTCGAGGAGAGCGTCGGCGGCGGCGAACGAAGAAGCGGCCGAGGATGCCGTGCTGCGTTCCTACAATGAGGAAGAAGAGCACCGCAAGATCTTGACGGAAGAGGGCGTGCAAGCTCTGCAGCGCGTTCCTGCGGAAGTTAGCCGGAGCGGTGGAGCGCAACGGCGGACGACGGCGCAGGGAGCTTGAGCAGCAGAGAAGCGCTAGAAGTTGGAGGATGCGAGGAGAAGAGAGAGCGTGGGGGATGGAAAAGAACCGTCGCTCCCTTTATAGCGAAAGAGTTCGTGGGCCGTAAAACAGCCAGGCCCAATCCGCTTTGCCCGTGGGCTGCCACGGGGCGCAAAGATACGCGCGCTGCGGGAAGGTGCCGCACAGAGGCCGCAAAGATCCGGTGTGGCCACAAGGATCCGGTGCGGCACATTAACTGCGCGCGCGGGAGTCGAAGGATTTGACCCCTGACACTGGCGCGACAGGCACAGTGCGCATGTCACTGCCAGGCGCGATTTCCAAAATATTCTAGACTTCGCCGAGGAGAATTTAACAACAACAGATACCGGAAGGTTGCGTGGAGAACGGTATGTTGAGGCAAATCCGGCAGAAACGCCGGGAGAATTTAACTTGGAACCGGAAGGATTAATCTGGTACGTTTGGAGTAGGAACCTGGCATGGTCCGTCGGATAGAATCTGCCGGACTATACCAGCTTCGGGGACTAATGTAGGGGGGATGGCCCCCGGTAGGCAAAAGGCATGGCAAAGTTGCCCTGTTTATCTATTAAGATACCGGTTTAAAGGTTAATCCGGATGACCAAATTAAGATGGCAAGCACCAAGTTAAGGTATACCGGTATCTCAGGAGGGGTATACCGGAATACAGCAAGCGTGAGAGATGCCGGAGTACCGGCATAAGCTCAACTGTAGCATGTCGGCATTCTGGTCAAAGATTCCTCAAAGACTAGAGGACAAGGATGAGCGAAGCAAATCAGCTTTAATCGAAGCTCTGAAGCCAAAGTAGAAGGTGACGTTAAAGGTACCGGACGAGGTCATCGCTCCCTGATTAAAGACAGGACCGGTGTCATCAAGGCCAAAGAAGCTTTATAAAGTAGCTTAGTTCATCAAAGATGCCATTAGGGTTTCTTCCCTTGTAAGCCACCCTCTCCCCTATATAAGGAGAGGGGCACACCCCTGCGCGGGACGGATGGCATTAGACAGAAGTTGGCTAGCGTAGCAAGTAGAACAGGATCTTGTAATCCGTACGTTCTTCAACCTCTGGCCAAGGGCCAAGTTCATCAATCTATACCGGAATTCCTTCCCTTTGTTACCAAAACCCTCCCCCGAATCCTCTAGCGCACATTCGGCCCCAACTTAAGCCATCCCATGGCATCTGCCGGTCCACCATGACGACAATGAGCATCCCGGAACTTCTTCTTAAATTCTTCCCATGTGAACACCTTTTCTGGAGGGTGTACTGCAACGAAATTTTGCCACCATGATGCCGCTGGTCCTGACAGCAAATAGGTGGCATACCTAATCTTCTCCTCATCGTTGCATCCAACGGTTCTTAACTTCCTTTCTGTATCCATCAGCCAATCTTCTGCATCCATTGGTTCTAGAGCCAATGAAAAGGTAATGGCCTTGCATTCTGAAAATCCGATAGAGTCACGCCTCTTCCTTAGTTACCCTTGTCATTGATAACTTGAGCGAAGAAATCTTGCATATTCTTGTTTTGACTCTCCTGATACCTCATCCTATCTTCTTCCATCGACCTCATGTACTGTTGAAAGTCTGGGTGTAACATTGGATGTGGTGGTGATGCATTTTCCATTCTGGCTGCTGCATCTGCTTCTTCCTTTTCCTTCGCCTCCCGCTCTCTTCTAGCCTCATCGGTCTCAACTAACGCCATATCCCCCTAGTCCTGTAACAAAGAGCGATTACTCATAATTACACCATGCAAATGTTTTCTGAGCTCAACTCATTGCCCAGTACTAGTCACACAATGAAATCAAGAAGCAAATCCAAAGCAAACATTTATTATGTATATACACCGTATATAACAGAACATTACACACATATATTACATGTGGCGCATATAACCACTTATTTTGGCTCAAAGCCCAAGCCAACGGAATTCAAAATACGTCTTAGTACAATACCATCTATACTACATTATTCCCCTCTCGAGCATGATACGTCTCCAACGTATCGATAATTTCTTATGTTCCATGCTACTTTATTGATGATACCTACATGTTTT